>NC_084598.1:9147666-9476833 GCF_033807715.1 Cololabis saira
CTTCCGGCCGGAAAAACCTTGTGCTTGACATGATTAAAAGTTGTTAACCTGTAATTCTTTCCACTAGTCTTTCTTGATTCACCAGACAAAAGAACACGTATCTTTCAATGGTGACCCTGAAACGTGATCTGGTTGTTTCCTGACTGTGGAATTCTGGAGAGGAGACCTGGAGGAAGTTTTCATGCAGACAACCAAAACCTGACTAGTCAAAAGGTAAGCAGAAACCGCTGATGAGTAGAAATTTCTGCACATTGGATTTATCAAATTAATATTGGTTGTCTGATTGAATTCTTCCCAAGCTCATAAAGAAAAATAGGTTTTGTCTTTTGATATGTCATGCACAACGTTAATTTTTCTGTTTCAGTTTAGTTTTATAATGTTGGTTGGAGTCCATCAGGTGGAATTCCTGTAAACGCTGTATTTTTCTGTTTTAGTTTAGTTTTATAATGTTGGTTGGAGTCCATCAGGTGGAATTCCTGTAAACGCTGTATTAGTTTTATAATGTTGGTTGGAGTCCATCAGGTGGAATTCCTGTAAACGCTGTATTTTTCTGTTTTAGTTTAGTTTTATAATGTTGGTTGGAGTCCATCAGGTGGAATTCCTGTAAACGCTGTATTTTTCTGTTTTAGTTTAGTTTTATAATGTTGGTTGGAGTCCATCAGGTGGAATTCCTGTAAACGCTGTATTTTTCTGTTTTAGTTTATAGCAAAAGTTATTTATGCGGGTCAGAGTCCCTCAGGTGGAATCCCTGTAAACGCTGTATTTTTCTGGTTTATAATGCGGGTCAGAGTCCCCCAGGTGAGATTCCTGTAAACGCTGTATTTTTCTGTTTAAATATTATTGTTTTGCTTGTCATGTATAATGTATGTCTGTTATTAATTTGCGCTCTCTCCCCCTGCGAGCCCCCCCCCCTTTTTCCTTCAGGACTGACAGTCAGTCCTCCCCTTTTGTTTTGTTTTGGGAAACGTCACAGTGGGTGGGAGGCACCCCCACCAACATTGAGAAAGCCAGAGGTGACAAACTATGACCCCCAAGAGCCCAAGCACTGTCCGTCTTCAGGTCAGAGACGACAAAGCTGGGTCGGCTGATGATACGAACTTCATCTGAATACGAGGTGCAACTGTATCTGCCAAAACTATGCTTGGACACTGGCGAAGGTCTATCTGCTTACAGCTCTGGGAACAGCCTGTGGTGCTGAAAGGCCGAGGTTTTCTGCGGATGCCTGGTGTTCTCACGAGGGCGATTGTTGGTATACTGCACACACTCATTTCCTACTGTTTTGTTCCAATGGGTCATCGGTTTTACATACTTTTTCATAGAGCTGGTTGAATATTATTTTACGATTTTTTTATTTTATTTTATGTTTGGGGGGGATTAGTTTGAAAAGATGGTTATCTGTCCAAAGTGTGCCCATGCCTGTTGAAAGGGTTGAAAGAATAAAAAAAAAAAAAAAAAAAAAAAAAAAAAATTGGGGGGGATAGTAGACAATGTTCAGAGGAATACAAACTACTTGCATGCCATTTTTTCTAATAATTAACATATGTTGTTTAAAGTTGTTACAAAGGGGCAAGGCTCAACTAAGATTATAGATAGATATTACTGTACAACCTGTCCGTTCTGTTTTCTGAGACATACAGGGATATGGAATGAAACCTTTTCCAGGCTAGGAGAAGGCTCTCCCGCCTGGCAGGAGCCACTCTGGGACCGTGACAGACATTCCAGGGCCTGAGTGGATGCTTGAGTAAAGGCTACTTGGATGGACAGAAAAAAACTTGGGAGACATCGGAGGACAACTTTCATCATCTGGATCCAATACCCCGATCTACAGGAAATCATGGAGTGATGGAGTGCTTTCGTCTCCAGAAGAACAATGGATTATTTTTTGTTGCCGTAAACCTGGACACCTGGATTTCCCCATTTTTGACTGGAATGTATAACGGACTGACGCATGGTTGTAATGATTTATTTGGTTTATTTGTGAAATGCTCATCCATTATGAGATGTACAATTGTTTACAATATGAATATTCAGACTTCCACAGCTTTAAATTTATGATTGTTGTTGAATGTATTTGTATATTAATCTGTATGTATGGTTCTTGATATTTGTGGGTTTTCTCTTCTGTTGCTCTGCTTGTATCTTCACATCTGGTGGTCATGTGTAATATTGCAGGATTGGGACTCTGTTCTGTCTATACAGCTAAGCAGGGTGTTCTTTTTATATAAGAAAGGGGGTACAAAAACAACACATATATTTTATATCCCAGTGGACAGTTTTACATGGTTGGTTTAAAAAACATGAATTAATCATGTTTTGAGTGGAAGTTGTTAGGATTTTATGAAATTATTGAAGCCCAAAACTGTCTGGGCTCTCTCTTCAAAGTAGGCTAATCTCATTCTGATTAAGAGCCAAGCGTAGACAAAAATTAGATTAGAAGTTAAATACAAATACACATCGTTGGAGAGGAGACGGGGAAAAGGTGACACCTTAAGGTGATTTCCCCTTCATCTGGCTCTGCTAATGAAGTTAAATACAAATACACATTGTTGGAGAGGAAACGGGGGAAAGGTGACACCTTAAGGCGATTTCTCCTTGATCTGACTCCTAATGAAATTAATTTGCAATACACATGCCATGGGGGAATAAGCAGACGCTTAGGTGTGGGGAGTCTCACCTGTGAGCTAGGCTTGACACCCCAGGGAAAAGGAAGATGGGAGTGACACGTCTCTTAAGGCTCAACCAATGAAAATCATTTGCAAAGAACATCCTCCTTTTCAGTATAAATTCAACTGGACTCATGAAAACGTGGTGCATTTCTCTCGGACTCACGCGGTCTGAAGAAGTGTACCCCGGCCGGAGACAAATGTATCTCCGGCCGGAAAAAACCTTGTGCTTGACATGATTAAAAGTGTATTAACCTGTGACTCTTTCCACTAGTCTTTCTTGGTTCTCCAGACAAACGAACACGTATATCTTTCATACCTGAAGGTGTTCTGGCTTAATCCATACTTATTATATCTGGTGAAGTTTTCCGGTGTCAGTAAGCTTCGAAGCTGCACCTCCAACTGTATATCAGGACTCCAGCTCCGGCTCTTTAACTCTCGGTCCTCGAGGGCCGCTGTCCTGCATGTTTCATTTGAATCAGGTGTGTTAGAGTTGGGATGCATGTAAGACCTGCAGGACAGAAGTCCTTGAGCACAGGAGCTGAGGAGCCCTGCTGTATAGAAAAGGAAAACATCAATGAATGCTGTAGTGGTTACTATAACTACCCTTCAACATGTTCTTAGCATATTTTGCATAATTGTTTTAGGAATATAGTGACACGTAAAACTGTCAACAAACAAACACATGCACTAGTATTTCTACTAAAGGAGGGATCTTCAAGTCCGGTTCCTTGAGGCCCGCTGTCCTGTATTTTTAGATACTTCCCAGCTCCAACACACCTGATTCCGATTAAGTCATCGTTAGCACTTTATCAAGGTCTATTAACGACAGTCATTTGTATCAGGGTGTGCTAAAACCAGGGAAACATCTAAAACATGCAGGACAGCTGACCTCAAGAACCGGAATTGGAGACCTCTGTAATACAGTAAAGTAAGGCAGGAGATCTCGTGGACCTCTGCGATGTAAAATCCATCATGTCTACTTGGCCTCTGTATTTGAATCACAGTGCAGCAAAGGAATGCACATGATCAGGAATACTTTTGAGGATAATACCTCAAAAGAACAATTATTTGATGATCTCACGTGTTAAACCATCAGAGGGAACAACCCTTTTTAGTGCTGTGAAATGGTTTAAGTCAGTGAATTTGAATCATGTGATATTTATGTACTGTAGGTGTGTGAGTGTCTAGGATGTTGAGTCTCTCATCAGTTTCTTTTTTTTTGTGAGGGGTGTGAGTGGAGATCCATGCAAATTATTACAGTTTACACACTTTTAGGAAAATGTGCTTATATTTTTTGTCACATGTTGATAAAATATGGTAAATACTGAATGGATAACAATAACTTCCATGTTCACAACTTACAAGTTCACCTCAGGCCTGCTTTGGTGTGAGCTGCTGTCATTGTCAGTGTGTTCATGAGTTTAGTTTTCAGTCTAAAGTTCCAGTTTGTCCTCTGGATGCGGAAGCACCTGCTGTGGTGAAGATTGTTTCCTGTATGTTACATAAATATTAGCCAGTAGTTGATAACCACAAGTTCAAATATGTGCACAGGCTGTACAGACTTTTTCATGTCCAAACTTTTACTTTTTTGAAACTGTCTTTCTCGTTTGTGAGTGACTCACATTTAAAACATACTTTCATAAACACAAAATCACTGTCACGTGCAGCAGACAGAAATGATACGCAGGTAAAAGTACTTTTGCTTATAAATAAACATAAAATCAACAGTGTTGTGACAAAAATATCAGTTTTATTTATGATGCAGTTAAAAAAGAGAAAAAAAAGTAGGTCACTGAAAAGTTGGTGGAAGATTAGAGCTCAGAGTTTATTGTAGCCTCCAGGGTCAGCTGACTGTCTGTTTGTGCTAAAATGCTGCTAAGAATCATAATGAAGCTCACAGTCACTGCAAGAGACTGAGGCCCCGTTTATACATAGCAAAAACAGTGGTGTTTTAATGCGTTTTGGCTGTTCGTTTACACGAAAACGAAGCTCAAAGTCACCAATAATAATAATAATAATAATAATACATTTTATTTATATAGCGCTTTTCTGGGCACTCAAAGACGCTTTACATTAAAACTACCAAAAACTATCATTTCTGAAAACTCCAGCCAAAGTGGAGATTTGCAAAAACTCCGTCTTCACGTTTGCTTGTAAACAGAGAGAAACGGACATTTAGGCTTCAGAACGTCACATTATGAGACAGAAACGACACCAGCATCATGTGTGCGACCTGCGTTTACAATTTGTTTTGCCACGTCAATGTTTCCTTGTATTTTACTTGTTTTATATTCTAAAGTCACACTTAAAAGTAACTCTACTTCTCTGTCACTCCAAACGAAAGACTCTCGTTCCATCTTGGAAGTAACTGGAAGTTATGTTATGGGATTCTGTTATAGTGGGAGTCCCCGCCCCCTCCGGTGTTGTCATGGTAACGTTTTGCCTCGACTGTTAAAACAGCTGATGTCTCGAACGTTAACCGTTGTTGAACGTTAATTAAATATACTGCTGAAGTGATAGACACGCTCCATGTCTCCTCTCCATTTATTCAACACAAACATGGTGTCAGAAGTAAATAACCAAGTTGAATAGTTAACTAACACAGAATAAGACATCAGCATTACGATGGCGTCCGCAATACCACCACCGGGAGAGATGAAATTAACCGGCAACGTCGCAAACATCTGGGACTAATTCAGGTCGGAGTTTGAAGACTACATGCTGGCAACGGGTCTAAATGAAAAAGACGATGATGTGCAAGCAGCAACCCTGCGACGGGTGATGGGCAGTGAGTGCCGACACATATATAAGCACAATTTGGGACTTTCAGCGGCGCAGGCAAAAGACCCCATAGCTATCCTTGGCGCTTTGGAGGCGCACTTCAAGCCAGCCAGGAACGTGATATTTGAGAGATACATCTTCGGCAACTGTAAGCAGGACGAGGGAGAACCAATCGATGCATTTGTAACGCGCCTACGAGAGAAGGCTGCGTCCTGCGAGTACGGAAACCTTAAAGAGGATCTGATAAGAGACAGACTGGTGCTGGGCGTGTGTGATGAGGCTGTGCGCCGTCGTTTACTCAGAGAGAAAAATCTCACACTCACGTCAGCTATAGAAATATGCCGGGCGGCAGAATTTACGGATTTGAGTTTGAAAGCAATGACACATGAAAGACCTCCGGAGACAGTGCATGCAGCAGACAGTCGTCGGGCGCGGGCTGCGCCCAGGCAGACCCAGCATGACAGATTTCAGGCTCAGCCGGCTGGCACAAGCGAAGGCGCAACATGCAGATTTTGTGGCAACGCCCACAGGCGCGGACGTGAATTTTGCCCTGCATATGGCAAGAACTGTCGCTCTTGTGGAACAGCCAACCATTTTGCAAAAGTGTGCATGAAGAAGGGCCAAACAACCAGGCAGTTAAACACAGCAGATACTGAATACCCGGAGGATATGAGCCCTTCTGACACGGATGCACACATATATACTGCACAGAGCATTGGGGCAGTACAGGGATCTGGAAAGAAATGGTTCGCTAACATTAAAATAAATGGAGGATTCCAGAGATGTCAACTAGATTCAGGTGCGACTTGTGACGTAATGAGCATAACAGACATGAGGAGACTGGCACCTCAGGTGAAGTTATTACCAAGCCACACCAGACTGGTTCTGTATTCGGGCCAGTCAATAAGATCAATCGGCATATTCAAAACAGAGTGTGTAGTGAGAGGAACATTGCACGAGCTGAGCTTTGAGATAGTGAGCAGCACTCAGAGACCCCTGCTGTCAGGTGATACCTGCGAGCGTCTAGGTTTGATGCATTTCACCATACCCAAGGAGCTGCTTATGGTAGGACACAGCAGCTCAGAGCGTCTGACTAGGCAGCATCTTATCACATCCTATGACGAAGTTTTCAATGCACCAGTCGAATCGCTCCCAGGGGAGGTTCACTTTGAGTTAGACAAGAATGTAGCTCCAGTGCAGGCTTCTCCACGTAATGTTCCAGTAGCTCTCAGGGATGCAGTCAAGGCTAAACTAGACAAACATGAGAGAGATGGACATTTAGCCTCAGTGTCTGAACCAACCGAGTGGATTAGTAACATGGTGATAATCAGACAGCCAGAGAAACTGAGAATTTGCATAGACCCCAAGTCACTAAATCTAGCTTTGAAGAGGTCTCATTATATTATGCCAACACTTGAGGATGTTTTATATAAGCTGCCCAAGGCCCGTGTTTTCACTCTTGTAGACGCACGTGATGCATTTTTACAGTGTAAGCTAGATGAAGAAAGCAGTTACACGACCACATTTTGGACGCCCTGGGGCAGGAAACGCTGGCTAAAGCTGCCTTTCGGGGTATCGGTGGCCCCAGAGGTATATCAGCGGAAACAGCATGAGCTACTGGCTGGGCTCAACGGCGTAGAACCCATTGCAGATGACATACTGGTGGTGGGGTGTGGGGACACAGATGAGGAAGCCACAAGGGACCATGACAGGAAACTGCTAGAGCTCATGGACAGGTGCAGGATGGTCAAGCTTAGACTGAGTCTAAAGAAACTGCAGTTCAGGGTCAGGGAGGTCAAGTTTCATGGACACATTTTGTCAGCAGAGGGGCTCAGGGTGGACCCGGAAAAAGTCAGGGCTGTGCAGCATATGCCTTTCCCCACAGACACCAAAGCAGTACAGAGACTGATAGGCTTCGCGACCTACCTGGCAAAGTTCACCCCACACCTCTCGGAGGTGTGAGCCACTACGTAGGCTGCTGGACAAAGACGTCCCATGGCACTGGCTGCCAAAGCATGACGCTGCAGTTGAAGAAATCAAGCGTTTGGTCACAGCAGCCCCGACCCTGAGATACTACGACGTGACCAAGCCGGTCACCATCCAGTGTGATGCAAGTCAGAAAGGACTGGGATGTTGCCTATTACAGGAGGAACAGCCAATAGGGTACGCATCACGGGCACTAACTCAGACAGAACAAAATTACGCACAAATTGAAAAAGAGTGCCTGGGAATTGTGTTTGCAAGCCAGCGGTTTCACTACTACCTGTACGGGCGGGCGGAGATCACTGCAGAAACGGATCATAAGCCACTTACCTCAATCTTCAACAAGTCCCTCCTCACGGCCCCCAAGCGTCTCCAGAGCATGCTGCTCACGCTCCAGAATTATAACCTCAAGGTAATATACAAGCCAGGTCCCGACATGCACATCAGTGACACTTTGAGCAGAGCCACGGTTCCGCCACACAGGACTGACACAAGCTACACAAAACACAACATCTGTAACCTGCAGAGGGCACAGGAGAACACAGAACAGATAAATCAGGCTGATTATCTGAATGTCACCAGCAGGCGCCTAAGTCAGATCAGAGAACACACTGAGGGAGATGACACTCTTCAGCTGTTGAAGGCAGCAGTGCTCCAAGGATGGCCAGATCGTCGGGAGGACACCCCACTGGCCATCAGAGAATACTGGTCAATCAGGGACGAGATCAATGCACAAGATGGAGTGCTCTTCAAAAGTCAGAGAGTCATAGTCCCAAAATCACTGCGTGCGGAAATGTTGAAACGCATCCATGTCAGCCATGTAGGAGGAGATGCTTGCTATAGACAGGCGAGAGACACGCTGTACTGGCCAAACATGCACGGGGAAGTCAAGGACTATGTGAGCCAGTGTTCAGCATGCAACGAATACTCACATGAGCAGCAGCGCGAAACAATGCTGTCACATGCACTCCCAGCGCGGCCATGGCAGATTGTGAGTATGGACTTGTTCATGCAGGCAGGAAAACACTTTCTGCTGATTGTAGATCATTATTCAGATTTTTGGGAAATAGAGCTTCTCCCAGATCTATCAGCAGAGACCACAGTACTGAGGTGCAAGGCCCAGTTTGCAAGGCACGGGCAGCCTGACCGGGTCATAACAGACTGTGGGCCCCAGTTTGACTGTGAAACATTCAGAAAGTTTGCTAAAGAATGGGACTTTGAACACGTTAAGTCCTCACCCAGATATCCAAAATCAAATGGAAAAGCGGAGTCTGCTGTAAAAATAGTGAAGAATCTGTGTAAAAAGGCGACCAGTGCAGGTAATGACCCGTGGCTGGCTATTCTACAGTGGAGAAACACACCCTCGGAGGGCATGTTCAGCAGCCCAGCGCAGAGACTGATGTCCCGTAGACTGAGGACCCCGCTTCCAGTGGCTGACACACTCCTGGAGCCGAGCGTGGTCACCGGGGTTCCAGACAAACTGCGGGTCAAACATCAAACAGCCAAGCTCTGGTACGACAGGTCAGCAAGGGACCTGCCTGAGCTGAAAATTGGCCAGGGGCCTCATTTAAAATGGACTGCGTAGGAGTCATACTAAAAGTGCACGTACGCTCAAAAGCCGAAAATGCCGGGCGCAAAAAAAAATCCGGATCAATAAAACCATGTGCACGCAGATTTGCACGCAACGTTCCTTTATGAATCACAGACTTGCGCAGCTGAATCCGCCTCTAATCCCGCCCTCTACACGCCCATAAATGCATATGGGATGAGCCTACTGAGCATGCGCAGTGGCTTCCTCCAGCCTGTTTGGCGTCAGAATGAATTAAAAACTAACGGTAGGCTCAGCCTTAAATTGCAAATTATCAAGACACTGTATGAAAGCGATACGAGAACGGCCCGCAGCCCCGCTTCACCCCCCCACTCCCCCTCCTCCTCTCCCGTCTCCCCTCAGAGCTGCTCAGGGCTGATTTATGGTTCTGCGTCACCAACGCAGAGCCTACGGCGTTAGTGCGCGTCGCCGCGTACCCTACGCCGTAGGCTCTGCGTCGTTTTAACGCGGGACCCTAGGCACCATACACCTGCACGTAAAGGTTTCACGCGCGCGTAAAACTCATATGAAAAAAAATCTGAGTCCCTTTAGGGGCTCCGTGGGGCTCCCTAAAAGCAGCCCCTCATTTGTTCTGTCCTAAAGCGGGTGAAGAAGAGGCTGCAGCTCCAGCAGCAGCAGAGTCCTGACTGACTGAGCTTCACACAGAGGAACACGATCAGCGCTATTTTATTTTATTATTTTATTATTTTAAGTCTGATATATGTTGTGAAGTGTGATGACATTATTAAGAGTATGACATGAATCTGGCTTCATTTCACCACCTCAATCCCTGCGTCGCCAGTTCCCCGTGTCTTAAGTAAATTCTTACGGGAGGGTCCGAGTTGCCGTAAAGATAAGCAGATTTTTCGGTTAGTTTTTTCTTTTTAGAACCGAGGATTTGCGTAGAAGGCGGCTTCCGCAACTTTCAGGCGCTTTTTCTGCGCAAGCAAGCTTTATAGATGAGGCCCCAGGACATTAGAATGAAGCCATTGCCTGGGGACAGGACGGGCAGGTGGAGAAGAGGAGTTTGCTTGCGTCAGGTGGCTCCCAGATCGTACCTGATGGATGTGGAAGGAACATACTACCGGCGGAACCGGGTGGACCTGCGGCCAGCTGAGGTTGGAGAGACGGTACACCCCCCGTGCAACACAGCAGGCCGCAAAGTAGCCTGCCTGTCGAGCAACCCAGTAGTCCACCCCGAAATGCAGTGGATGAGGGCGCAGCCTGTGGCACAAGTCCACAGGAAACCAGAGCAGCAGGTCAGAGTCGTCGTCACCAGCCCATGGGGGGTTCACCACCCGTTCCAGGATACAGAACAGCCAGGGGCAGGCTGGTGAAGGTGCCAAATCGACTAAACCTATAGACTGGATTTGATGCTTAGACAGACTGATGTTTTTTGATGGTGTGATGTTACAAAAAAAAAAAAAAAAGAAAAAAAAGAGGGGTAATGTGGAATAAACCTGGAATTTATTTTTATTGAATTACTTGAATTAAAGTTTTAATATAGTTAAACATTTAAGTGCATTAAGGGCTATGTTAAGTGGTTATCTAAAAAAAGGGAGATGTTATGGGATTCTGTTATAGTGGGAGTCCCCGCCCCCTCCGGTGTTGTCATGGTAACGTTTTGCCTCGACTGTTAAAACAGCTGATGTCTCGAACGTTAACCGTTGTTGAACGTTAATTAAATATACTGCTGAAGTGATAGACACGCTCCATGTCTCCTCTCCATTTATTCAACACAAACAAGTTACTCGTGTCATTTGTTTATGTTTTTTTTCCAGAAATCCGATTGGCTAGCATGACTATCTTCTCGTTACACTGCCCCCCGTAGGTTTGGCTGCTCATAGCACCTTAACAG
This sequence comes from Cololabis saira, assembly GCF_033807715.1. Classification (NCBI taxonomy): domain Eukaryota; kingdom Metazoa; phylum Chordata; class Actinopteri; order Beloniformes; family Belonidae; genus Cololabis; species Cololabis saira. Next base: position 9,158,543 of record NC_084598.1, read on the forward strand.
CATATTTATGCGGGTTCGTGTAAATGATGGTATTTTTCAAAACGTAGAGGGGGAAATATGCGTTTTTGTAAATACCCGGCTATGTGTAAACGTGGTCTAAGTCAGCCACCATCACTGTCATCAGGTCATTTCTCACCTCTGACCGCTCATCTTATCATTGGTCAGATCAGTTGGTAAATATGTAAAATCTCCATGTCTTACTCAGTAGTCTCAGTAGTTTTATTGACTTTGTTAGGATGAATGATATCACTTCTCATAGATGGCTACTTAACTGATTAAAAAAGTTAGTACCACAAACCTCTTGGCGCCTGAGGGCCGTGAAGATTTTTTTAAAGACACTTCTCTTTACATCACAGAGTTTTGTTGAAGACAGTGATATCTTTTTTACTGTCGTCGTCGTCGTCGTCGTCATCGTCATCATCTTACACTGCTTTTATTCACTGAGACAATGATGTTTTGTCTTTAATGTATTACAGTATACCGTAAATGACAATCCACTATTGTCATTTCTACTGTAGTTCAGTACCTCATATAAACTTCACACTGGGTACTGAACATGACATACTTGCTGTTATTGTAATTTTATTTCACATTTTAAGAAGTACAAAACTGAGGTAGTACTCACATGTCATCAAATTATACTAAACCACATTTTGTGATTGCCTTTATTTTTGTGAAAAAGAAGAAAAATAGTGTTACATGCCCTCCAATATTAAGGCAAATATAATATAATATATACTGTATACCGAATCCTTGTGATTTGTTGAAATGATGGGATGTTTTTCTTGAGGTATGTTGGTTTTATGCTTCATCCGAGTTCAGGACAGGTTTTTGTAATGGCATTTATCACCGTGGCTCCCACCCCACACAGTGACACATGTCATTACAAAAACCTTGTCACATGTCGTCTATGAGTCCACAGGTCTCCGGCAAAGCTTTCTCTCCAATAAGGTTGAAGGTTTTGTTTATATCTGTAAAATATCATCAATTTCAGTTCCTGATGAAATTATGAAGTAAACGCTATTTCTATTTTTAATCCTTTCTGCTATTTTCAACATGAATTAAAAAAAAGAAACAAATAAAGAAGAAAAGATTAAATATGGTGGGACAATTTTGTACATTTTTTAAATAATACTTTTTGTAAATGTACATCTTTTTTTACCTTATGTTAATTTTACGATGTGAAGATGTAGGTCTGCAGTTATTATCAGTTGGTGTTATTTTTGTAACAGGACGTGGTTCAGCCTCTTACTAAAACTTCAGTGTTTAACAACACATATAATATATTTCTTCTTGTTCTAGCGTAACATTGGTCCTTTAACACTTTTAGCTTAGGATAGATAGGTTTTGCAGTAATAATTATCATGACATGTGTTTCCCAGATTTTTAAAAGTAACAGTGGACTTCTTTCATTTGTTCTTTGTCCTTCACTTTAGTTGAGGACAGGTTTTTGTATCGTCTTTTTTCACTGGGTTCCATCCTCCACAGTGAAAAACACTCATTCAAAAACCTGAACATTAACTACAGTTTTTATTTTTTTATTGCTGAGTGCATAAAACAAGACAAAAAAAGCAACAAAACAATGCAGACTAGAAATATCAACAGATTCTGACCCCAAAGGGTTAAATATGCAGGAATGTATGATTATATTAATGTACAACATCTGATCTTTACTGAAAGTAACATATATTAACTTCTGAACTTATGTTTCACCATGTCATTCAGGGTGGAATAAATAAATAAAAACAATTTTTGGCGTTTAATTTTGCATGTTTGCTTTATTCAAAATCTTGTCTTTCTTCTTTGTCTAAAACAACCTTTTTAAACCTCTAAAACCTTTCAGTGATCTCTTTTTCTTTTACCACAGTGAGGCTGATTTCCAGTTCACTGCAGAACAGGTTTTTGTATTACCATATATCACTGTGGTACCCGCTATAGTACACTGTGATAAACCCTCCTACAAAAACCTTCGTCTGAACATCTCACCAAACTGTCAGTGTTTTTGTATTCAGACTCCATCAGGAACTTTTCACTTTACTCTACACACATATTCTTTTTCTTGCAACACATCTCAAAATAGCAACATATAAGAGTTTGTGTGTGATAAAACATTTGTTTTCTTTATATATTAAATGCTTTATGTTGCTTGACGCCCCGTCAGTCATCCTTTTGTCACTTGAATTTAACAAAACTGCTCCAAAAGCATATCCGTCAAATCCACTGTCAAGAAACTCACAACTCATTTTTGATTGTTTACAATAAATTATGTTTTATAAATTATTCATTTTATTTCTTGTCAAATAAAGGGCTGCTATATTAACTCATTAGTTGGCTAATACTTAGTTCAGTTCAGCTTTATTTTTATATCATCAAATCAACAAATGTCATCTCAAGACTAAAATTAAACTAATTTGAAATTAGTACAATTAATGAAAACCCAATCAAAACACCAATATTAATTATAACCTAGATAAGGAAACCAACAGGTTGAACAAAGAGTGTAATAGATAATCGAGTGGTCATACTTTTATTTAGTTTTATACATTTACAGTTGCAAGAGGTTTTTGTCACAGGATTTATCACTGTGGTAGTTATTGTACACTGTGATACATCCTGATACAAAAACTCCACCCAGCACCCTGACTTTAATGCTGCACTTGAGCTTTTATGTAGCGTTGTATCCCAATGACAGCTTTTTAAAATGTAATCTTTTTTTAAAAATTTAATATATATAAATACATACATAAAATTATATACTGTATATATCCTTTGATTTATTTCAAACGTTACTTTTTCCAACATAACAATGGGGGAGAGTCAGTTTGTTGTTGTGAGGTTTTTGTATTGGTGTGTATCATTGTGCCCCCCCATTCCATCACCATGAAAAACTCCAGTACAAAAACCAAATGCACTATTGCACGCTGGATCTATACCGCCTTCAGGTAAGAAAAACATGATTTCAATCGGTTGTCTCTCAGGAAATTAGCACATGGGATGAATATTTATTACAAATGAATTAAACATTTAATTTGGTAATAGTATTAATTATTTCTTCTTCATCTGCCATATGTTACTAACATTATTATTATTGTAGTAGTTGTTATTGTTCACACATAATAATAATGATAAACCTTCAAGAAAGGCTCACTGTGTATATAATGGGATAAAACCTCTGGTGGTTTGTCAGAATTTTCTTTGAAGTGTTACAGTTGCAGAATTTTACGGGTTAGTTTGTTGGATTTTCAGGATATTTTAAATCTGGATCAGAGAAGAGAATTATTACTTATTTAGTTTAAATCACTGTGAAAGTTTTTATTTATATCTGGTTGATGATTCAGTTATGAAATTAATGGAGATTATATGATGTAAAAATCCTGCTTTTGTGGTGTTTTTTTTTCTAAAATTGTATTTCTAAATACATTTATGAAATGCTCTAAATAGAGATTGTAGGGCATTATTATGTAAAGATTTTAACTAATACATGTGAACTTACTTGCATTTAGTGTGTGACCCAGGTCAGACTTCTTTCTCCCATCTTGATTATTTTAACAATTAACCATTATTTAAAAATTATTATCAAAGACATTGTAATATTGTATTAATACATTTGATTTGATTTTTATTTTGTACATGTAAAAGAAAACAATTAAAGAGAAGATAAGAAAACAAAACAAAGCAAACAAAAAAACAACAAAACAAAGAATTTCATACTTTAACACTTAATATCTTATTTACATGTGCAAAAATGAGTAGGAAGAAGTGCAAACTTATTTAATCCTACCCCCATTCACTAATCATTTATTAACACTTATTTATAATAACTAACTATACTATAATTATACTCACACACTGTACTCACACACTTACCTATGCATACACATAATTGAGTATTTCTATATATTCTATCTATCTACACACATGCCCATATAAATATTTATATAAATATACTCATTTACACCATACTATCTCTATATTAACTCCATCTTCTCTATATCTATATATATCTACTTACACACCTTTCATACACATACACCCATACATACACATACATATATATATATATATATATATATATATATATATATATATATATATATATATATATATATATATATACACATGCATACATACACATATAATTAGCTGCCCATTTCTGTACATAAATATAAACAAATCTACCCATTCACCCAATAGTGTTTATATCAGGCCTTCCTCTTTGTACCTTGGGAAAATCATGTTTTTATATTTGTTTTTAAACTGGTTAATGTTTGGACATTGTTTTAATTCTGAATCCATTCTGTTCCATAGTTTAATTCCACTGACCGATATAGAAAATCTTTTCATTGTTGTTCGTGTTCTACGAGTCCTAAAATTTAGAGAACCCCTTAAATTATACCTCTCTTTCATAAAACATTTCCTGTAAGTGAGATGATAATACAGTAAGTTGTTCCTAGCTTTATACATGAATTGTGCAGTTTGGAATTCCACTATGTCAAAAAATGTGATTATTTTAGAATTGCAGAATAATGAATTGGTGTTTTCATGAAAACCAGCATTATGAATTATCCTTATGGCTCTTTTCTGCAGTATGAATAGTGTTTGCAGTGAACTTTTTTATGTATTTCCCCAAACCTCTAAACAGTAACTTAGATAAGGCAAAACCAGGGAACAGAACAGAATGCGGAGTGATTTATTATCCAGGAATTGCTTTGCTCTGGCCAGAACTGAGATGCCTCTAGATACTTAGTTGTGGATGTGTTTAATATGAGATTTCCAGCAAATCCTGTCATCTATAATTACCCCAAGAAATGTTGTTTCTTGTACTCTTTCAATGTTTACACCCTCAATCTGTACCTGTGCTTGATTGTTTTTATTGTTTCCAAATACCATAACTGTACTGAGAGGATAACCTTTTGAAAAATTTGATAGAAATCAAATCAGGCAATATTTTGTAATTTATGAAACTTGACAAACTTTTCAGAATAATTAGCCAGAAATAATGACTAATTTGTTCTGAGCTTTCCTGTTTTCATGATCCACTGTAAATGTGACGTCACACTGTCACGACAAAAACAAGACTTTGCTGCCCTCTATGGGTAAAAAGTGAATCTACAAAACATTTTCAAATAAAGCCTTGAGCTGGTTTTCGTTCAACAATATTCTTCAATGTTTCTGTGAGCTTTCAGTACCTCTGTACATCTTCAATCATCCATCCATCCATTCATTTTCTACACCTGCTTTATCCTTTAGGGTCATGGGGTCTGCTGGAGCCTAGATCAGCTCATCACAGGCAGGAGGCAGGGGTTTATCCTGGACAGGTCGCCAGTCCATCGCAGGGCCACATATACAGACAGACAACCTGACACACTCACACTCACACCTACGGGCAATTAAGAATCATCAGTTAACCTACTATGCATGTTTTTGGACTGTGGGAGGAAGCCGGAGTAACCGGAGAGAACCCACGCAAGCACGGGGAGAACATGCAAACTCCACAAAGAAAGACCTGCCAGGCCTGGAGTCGAACCAGGAACCATCTTTAATCACGTAGTATAATATTTTATATGTGGTTCACATGGGACTCCAACATTCCCACGGATTCTATTTTGTTATAACAAGTTTGTATGTTTTTATTTTTTTGTTGCAGTGTTTGTTGTTCTAAAACAGAGTCATCATGCCTCTATCATGCAGTTTTCTTTTGTTTATTTATTTGTTTTCTTTTTTCCTATAAACATATTGTATCCTGTTTACATTTAAGAAAGAATTTGTTTCTGGAGATGGTGAACCAGCTCTGGACTGAATGAGAGTAGTAGATAATAACACTGTATCACTGATATAATCAGTCCATTCCAGTTGTTTTCCTGCAGCTGTCAGATCCAAGCGTAATCATAACTATCAAACTCTGAACATGTACAAGTGTGTCTGAGGGATTCTCCAGATGTTTAAACCTCTGTTTCAGACTCGTGTTTGACCGTCAGTGTCTGCAGAAATGTAAACACACCATCCTAGAGTTTTACTGTTTTTAGGTGAGTTTGTTTGAAAAAATAAGTAAATAAATACAAAATTAAATACATACATACATCATTGTAAAAGTATTTTTTGTTCAGTCCTGTTAGTCCTGTTGTACTGTCTCTGAACTTTGCTCTGAAACATTAATAAAGAAATGTCAAAAACACATCTCATTCATAAAAAAACAATAACTTGAAAAATACTTAAAATTTATTACACTCCTTTTTGTATGAAAAATTTAATTTTTTTTTAAATGATTTCAATATTTTGTTGTAACTTATACATTATTTTCATCACTAAGCTTTTATTTGTTATTTTAATCATCAGTGCGCAACCATCTTGACTCACATGATTACCAGCTTATTATCAGTTACACAACTGCTTATGAATCATTGTGCTGTTTTAAAACTGGATGTTTACGGTAATTAAACAAATGTTTTCTGAGAAGCTGCAACGTCAACATTGAATGTAGCTGCTGCAAAACTTGTTCCACAAGAGGAAAAATAACATTATTAATAATTTGCTCTTTCAAATTTATACTGATATGGACTCATATTAGTAATAAACTACTTAAGAGAATAACTCCTTACAGACAAACAATGAAGAATCATCATTGTAAGGTTATAAGAAGTAGTTTAGTTTAGTGGCCAGCTGAGCTGGTTGTTATGGAGATCCATGTTCCAGGTTTTACCACATACCATGGAGTGTGTATAAGGAGGGCTAATTGCCCCACACCTGTGATTGCCACTTTTACCTGGGCTGCCACACAGAGAGCTAGCAGGGAGAGCAGAGAAGCCTAATGTTGGTTAGTCAGTGTTTCTGTTTCTACTCACTACGTTAGGAGGAAAGTTTGCACCCTTGGTCGGCGAAGCGAGGTATGTGGCATTTAAATAGTGGCATGTGTTTTTACTTTCACGGTGCCCGACGATGGAATAAAAAACTTTTGTACCAGTTGAACTCTACGCTGTATCATTGATGCCAACGGCTGTTAGAAATGTTTTTATTTTTGTTTAATTAAAGAAACAGGAAGTGTGTAAACACAGAAACAGTTGCCGATTTCTCACTGTGTGAGCAGAGCTGGAATAATTTTTATTCATCTATTTTCCTAAATTATATTTTAAACATGCCCTTGTGTATGAACTAGAACAGTCACATAATTCGCAAATGCACACACCGCTTCACAAATGCATGTTTCATAAATGCACAGAACAATTCACACGTGCGTAGGACAAGATACACAAATGTATTTTTGATGCACATACAAATATAACCTTATTTACAAATGGGTTTTCTGTCTGTGAACTGTGCTGGATTTGCGTGTGACTTTTGAGATTTCCCTGACGTGACTCCATCCACAAATATATATTTTTTAACACGGAAGGATCTGCAACCAATCAGATGTCTTCCTTTGTTTCAGCCAGTCATAAGATTTACTCGTAAACCAATCAGATTAAAGGAGCGGATACACCTGCTGTTTGAACTGCGTTCGCGTCGTTCGCTTAAGCCGGGCAGACACTGTGCGATTGTCGGCTCGTTTTGAACCGATTTTCCAGTCGTGCGACTATTTTTTGGATCGGGGCTGGATTTCGACCCAATCGTTGGTCGTGCCTCGTGCAGTAAACGTGGGGTAACGACGAGAGAGTAACGACGAGAGAGTAACGACGAGAGAGTAACGACGAGAGAGTAACGACGAGAGAGTAACGACGAGAGAGTAATGACGAGAGATTAACACCTCATGACGAGCTCCCGATCATAAATCGTATGCTCGCAAGAAAATCAAACTTGTTTGAAATCCTGGTGGCTCCTCGTGAAGGAATCGCACAGTTGAAGCAGCTACGACCCGATTGGCCTCATTCTTTCACAGAGAGCATGCGTAATCTTTGATGTCACGTCAAAAACTATTATTTGTAGTTTAAAGTGTTGCAAATTCACATTACAAATCATGTTTTAATAGCGGAAAAAAAAAGACAGCATTTCCCACGTCTGCCCAGCCAATTCCTTGTCCAATCACGACGTTGTCTAATCTTTTTTCATTTATCGCCACACATGGCACAAATTTCTAAAGGCTGATTTATGGTTCCGCGTTACACCCACGCAGAGCCTACGGGTACCCGGCAACCCGCACCGTACGGCTACGCCGTCGATTTAACACGGAACCATAATTCAGGCTTAAGGCAGCGCGTTTGTTTTTTCTGAGCATCTTCGGTGTCTCCCACTTCGGGGTTCCTCCTCTTCCACTTCTTTTTGACATTGCAGTTCCAGTTACAGAAGTCCGACGTGAGGATTATGAACGTATAGTGTGAGCAGACGGGTCACATCAGAGCATCGGGTTGTACAGTGTGAGACCATAAATCGTGGGCTGCGAACTTTTGAACTCAGCAATCTAGTCGTGCAGTTTGAGATGGAGGTGAATCAAACGATTTAAAATATTGCACAGCTTGAAAAGTGATTCAATAGAATTAAATATTCAATAGATAAATAAACAAGACAGCAACACGGGATGGTATGGAAAAGTATTAGGGCCAGGCAGGAGAAAAAATATTTGAGAGGGGAAGATTTTTTTTTATTGTGCACTTCGAGAAAAAAGTGGAAATGTCGAGATTAATGTTGAAATACAATTTTGAGAAAAAAGTCGAAATGTCGAGATTAACGTTGAAATACAATTTCAAAAGTAAAGTCGAAATTTCGTGTATAAAGTTGAAATTTCGTGAATAAAGTCAGAATTTTTCTCGAAATTGTGCTTCAACATTAATCTCAACATTTCGATTTTTTCTCGACATTTCGACTTTTTTCTCGAAGTCCATAATGAAAATGAGATCACTGCTCTGCTTTTCTTGTGATCTCGGTAAAGAAAACAGCGCGATCAGAGATGGTTTGTCTGGCCGTTAAACCAGAGCTGTCGGGAGACTGGAGAGCTCCAAGTCCTGCCGATGCAGCAACTGATGATGAGAAACAGCGGAGATATTTATGTATTACAGGTGTCTTTCAAGAGAACGAGCCTGTCGACGCGTCAATTGACGGGGGCGAATATACTTGCTGTTTAGAATGCGACCTGCAGTTCTCGCTCTGGCCGCGAGTGGCGCTGGTCCAGTTCAGACACCAGCCGACCACAAGTGACCGGACGCGGAGGTCGGAAACAAGCAGCTTGTATCCTCACATTTATGATGTGACATCGCCACCACACAGAGACAAACGTGTCAAAACAGCGGTGGCAGATCAACACATTCCCGGTGCAGATAGAGTCGTGCTCATGGGAAGATGATGGTGATGGTGCTGGTGGGGAGTTTAGTCCACCGATCATCAATCATCTGAGCTGGATACAGAGGTTCTTCAGTTATCAGTCGACCGACACCGACTTTGCTCCAGATATTTTGGTAAATTAATCTCCTGACGACATGCCCGTGCCCGCTCCACCTGGCTGCTGCAGCTCGTCCCGTCAGGTAGAACGATGACGGCCAACTCTCTGCTGCATCTGTCTGGTTCTGTGCTGAATCAGCGGGACAATCCCATGTCGTCAAACCAAACGGAGCAAATACATAAATATCTCCGCTGTTTCTCATCATTAGTTGCTGCATCGGCAGGACTAAGAGCTCTCCAGTGTCCTGACGGCTCTGGTTGGACGGCCCGACAAACTTTCTCCGACCACGCTGTTTTCTTTGCTGAGATCCCAAGAAAAGCAGAGCAGTGATATCCTCTCCATCCCGTGCAAATCCAGCGCAGCTCACAGACAAAAAAACGTTTGTAAATCAGGTTATATTGTGTGCGCATCAAAAATACATTTGTGTATCTTGCCCTACGCACATGTGAATTGTTCTGTGCATTTGTGAATTTTGTCCTGTGCATTTGTGAAACGGTGTGTGTATTTGCAAATTATGAGACTGTTCTAGCTCCATACTTGTGGATCTTTGTGGGACATTTCTGTGGATCTTTGTCCTCTTATCTGTCCTTAACTCAGTGTGTGTTTTTCTCAGTCCTCTGGCTGCAGGTTGGACGTCTCATATTCATCATGCTGTTGTTTTCTCTGCTGATTTCTGTTCATCCTTTCACGCTACTGCCATATCCTTGTGCAGTTCCATCATTTGTTACCTGACCATTAATTCAAGTAGTCTTTTGTAGGTTATTTTATCCAGTTCAAGTTGCAATAAATTAGGGTTTCAATTATTTTTTATTATTTCTTCTTTCTCAAAGGTAAGTTTAGATTAACTTAAAGTTGTGCCTTCAAATTTGTCAAGCAGAAATAAAAAAGCAAATCTTGTTCAATTAAATGTGATGCAATATAGAAATTTGGCTTGGCTACATGGTTAAAAAAAGGGAGGAAAAAGATGAATCTAAGGATATTAAAAGCACCAAAGTCCTAAATGATGATGAAAAAAAAAGAGGAAGTAGTTTTTGTTTGAGTCTCCTGCTTTTGTCTCTCACTGTGTCTCTGGCGCAGTAATACACAGCTGTGTCCTCAGTCCTCAGACTGTTCATCTGGAGATAAACTTTACTGCTGGAGTCATCTCTGGAGATGGTGAATCGATCCTTCACGGACTGAGAGTAATAGAAATAAGAACTTCCAGTGTATACAAAAGCAATCCACTCCAGTCCTTTTCCAGGAGCCTGTCTGATCCAGTTCATGTGATAACTGCTGAATGTGAATCCAGAGGCTGTACAGGTCAGTCTGTGGGAGTCTCCAGGTCTTTTAACCACTGGTTCAGACTCTATCAGAGTTTGGCCATCAACACCTGTCAAGACTAAAAAGAAATACATCTCATTCATTACTTTTTTACAACAAATGAAACATTTTAACATCAAGATCACTGACAGTCTTCACCTGCCCAGCAGATAGTTACAAGCAGCAGTCCTGTCCTGTAATCCATCATGTTAAACCGCAGCTTCACTGTTATCTGTCGTTCTCTTTACAGTCACTTAAGTAGAGGAAAACGTCTGAGATTTACATCGACTCCTCCTCACATCAAGGATGCAGCTTCATCAGACTTGAACTGTTATGGAAATGAACTCATTTTAATGTGCTATTAAAATCAGCACTGATGCAAAGAGGAAAGTATTTCCCCTATTGAATTATTACATGTAAATTTATTCATATTTAAATCCGTTAAAAACATAAAGTTAATTTGGATGAAGCTTCATTGTTAGTGATCCTTCTACATGGAGGAACATAGAGTTAGATAAACTAAAACACTAACTAATACAAATATAGCTGAACAGATATTTCATAGTGTTGCAACTGATGAGGCATTCCAGACCCCTGCGGGGACACGACGCCGCCCTGCGGATGGCTCCTGAACTCATGTGCCCCTCAGCACATTGACATGCAATTCCAGTTGCTAAGGACCCCTGCCGGTACGACACCTTGCCGGCAGCGCATTGTCTCATTCAGTGTCCCTGGACATTGTCATTCCAGTCCCTGCGTCTTGCATCCCTGCTGGGACAGGCACCAGGGAGTGTATCGGACTTCCAGCCCCCGCAGAAACAAGACCATATATGGATTTCCTGACGAAAGGCCACACCTCTGACTGTCTCACTGACTTGTTTAATTCTGTTGTTTGTTCTTGTATAAAAAGCTTGTTACAAAATCACTCGATGTCAGCCCACCGACCGAGACACTGTGTTGGTCTGCTGAACGCCGGCTGAATAAAATCTCTCACCACAAAGCGGACTTCTTAACTGGTTTGATAAATTCCTCAACAATTTGGTGCCATTGACCCGGATAACAATAGACTTTCGATGGGAACTCCTTTTTCCAGACCAACGACACAACCAGCGACTTCTATCTAAATTAATCAGAGGTAAGGGGTCCATTTACAAAATCCCAAATTATTGTTGCTGGGCTGTTGTCGAAAGTCTGTGAACTGGAGTGCCAGAGAAAGTTGACGTTATCCTGAAATGATAGGTAAGTCCGCTGTGTGGTTGTGAGGGTTATTTTTTATTATTTTGTGTTATTGGGAAAAGTTATTGTAGAGATGTTTAGGAATGCTGACAATTTCATAACACTTGAATTTGATTGTGTTGCGAGAATGCTTTGCTTATCCTGCCTTAGAATCTGACTCGCTCTTCTAAAAAGGTTTAATATCTCGGGTAACATTAAAGAGAGAAATGGCCAGAGTGCCATGGTTGGTCTGAGTACCAAGAGTAGTCCAGTGAGGGACTTATAGCATATGCAGGACTTGGTGTCCGTAAGTGTTAGAACACTGATATATTTGTGAGAAATAGACATATACTGTATGTAGAGGAACTGTTTTTATTTTATAAGTGGGGATGACACGCTCTCCCAAATGAGGTATATTTCATTTCTGCAAGAATCGACTCGCTCTTCTTTGCATCAACAGGAATGATTTGTATGCTCTGAAGTAGACTGATGATTTGTGGGTAAAAGTGAGTGTAATTGAAAGTTTTTTGGAGGGATCTTACAGTAAGTAAATGGAAAGTTTTTGGGAAGTTTTTCAGTCCTTTAAATACATGTATGGTAATCACGGTACCGATAGTTTTTATTTGTAGTTTTGTTTGTTACTTAGTTAGTATTAAATATTGTTAAAATAACTAAAAGCACTTCAAACTCCCTCAGATTTTTGGAGGAATGAAAGTAGACGCCGTAATGCAGAATCCCAAATAGCTTTGCTTACTGATCAAAATAAAAAAGCTGATGGCTCTACTAGAAGGATTTAAAAACACAACGCAGACAAAAATGAAATTAGAGAACCAGTTAAATGATAAAATCAAAACCTTTATCCGGTGAAACTGATTAAAGAATCAAATGACGATGACACTTCTGATGACGACTGGATTTTACAAAAATCCAAGATCTGTTGCCTACAAAATTTGGAGCCAAATAATAGTAAGAGATTTTAAATAAATAAACAAAAATGGCTAGAGGAAACAGCTGTTAAACTATCTTTGCCACATGATTTGAAAAGTAAAGTACTTGATGCTTGAAGAATTCCCTTTAATCCCACAGCTGTTGCCAAAATCACACCGAGCAAGCTCAGACCTTTTATAATATTCATTGCCTTAACAGTTCAAAGGGAAGTAGATGATAATCCCAGGGAACTTTATGCTAAAATAATGTTGACAGCAAAAGAGAATTGTGGTCTGTCACAAGATCAGATTGATGGATTTCCTCCAGGGTACATGCAAAATATATATTTGCTAATTGCCCTCAACAAAGGGTAGGGCTGGATGACGCAAAAAGAATCTGAAATGTATGAAAATACTAATGTTTGTCAAAAGTGTTTCCTACACAGGTTGAGCGCTGATAGGAGGCGCAGAGGAACCAGCCAATGGCTCCCATTGTGGTGAGCCAAATCAGAGCATCCCAATTTACATAATCTTATCCTGCCTATGGTAACTTCATCATGTAAGTGCATGGAAATCTGTCTGTGAGCCAACTATAACGTCTCTGAATGCATGTATAACTAATCTCTAACTAGAGGTGTCAAGTAACGAAGTACAAATACCTCATTACCTTACTTAAGTAGAAATTTTGGTTGTGTATGCTTCACTGGAGTAATTATTTTTCAGACGGTATTTACTTTTACTCCTTACATCTTCATGCAATTATCTTTACTTTTTACTCCTTACGTTTTAAAAACAGCCTCGTTACCCTATTTCATTTCGGTCTTTAAAAAACTATCCAGTTAAATTGTGCCATCCGGATAGACTGAATTTGGTTGTGGTTGGATGAGAAGTATAAACATAATTGGTTTGTACGTGTCTGCTCTCTGAAACACATGTTAATGCTCAATAATGCACATATATGGTTCTTTAATATATTTGCATTATACTAAGAGGCATTCATTTTCAATGGCTTTTAGCCTTAATGGTTTTTCCCCGCTTATATTACTTTTACTTTTATACTTTAAGTACTTTTGAAACCAGTACTTTATACTTTTACTTGAAAAAAAATCTTTTTGAGTTGATACTTCAACTTCTACAGGAGTATTTTTGAACTCTAATATCTATACTTCTACCTGAGTAATGAATGTGAATACTTTTGACACCTCTGTCTTTAACACTCGTCCTGACCTTTCCTGTTTTCTTCACTGACGGCTCTGCTTATAAAAATGGAATACCATACGCAGGTTATACAATTTGTGATAATTCTTAATTGTTGAAAGCGCCGCCTTGCCCTCCTCCAGCTCCATCCAAGTAGATGAAACTATATACACTGATCAAAAGGTAAAACTGTTACAATCTATACAGATTCCAGATATGCTTTTGGTTGTGTACACAATTTTATATATTGTGGGCGAACCGAGGATTTATCACATCCTCGGAGACACCCGTTAAATGTGGTTAATTGATTGGTGAACTGTTTTAAACCTGTCAACTACCTTCATCTATTGCTTTGTTAAATGTGAAGCCCACACCAAGGACCCTGTTTCACTAGGCAATGCTTCAGCTGACCATGCAGCAAAAGAAACTGCCAAATTTGGCTTACCTGTCTATGTAAAACTCTGCCCTTCTATACCCGCTAACGACCTGGTTTCTCCTAATGATGTAGCCCTCCTACAAGAGACTACTGAGGTGAAGAAAAACGGATTGTAGCATTCCCATGGTTGTAAAAATGTAAATAATTTGTGGGTCAGCAACGACGGCCGCGTTGTGAAACCCACATCATTGTACCCGTGAATAGCATGCATGTCGCATAGCTGATCACAGTTAGCAATCACAGATGAGCAAAGGGGGAATGTGTCAGATAGTGTTGAAAGACTGATAAGCTCCAAGATTTGCGTCCTATAAAAATATTGCAAACATTATCAACACTTCCCCCCACCGTGACTTTTTAAATAAATGAACTAGCATGTCATTGGTTTTAACTCTTGTGTTGTGGAATACATTTGCAAATATAACACAGACCAATGAAACTGATGAAAATCAGATGGAAAACATTTGATTGTGTCCAAGCTGTATATATTAATTCTATATGTATTTCTTTAATATGTTGGGATTTGGTGACTCATCTCATCCTAATCCTTTATTAGATATTCTTATTAAAGTACATGTACTAAACACTTCATACCTGGTGTTGGTGGTGGGTCTGTAAATCAGTTTAATTTAGTGTTAACATCTAAAAGCTATACTCAAGTAAAACTTAAGCATCTTCATGAAAAAGTCACTTAGCTATTGTAAATAAGATACATTTGTAAGTACGTAAATAAATAAGATGGAATGTTTATCACAAATATGTCCTGTACAAAATAAAACTATCAATAAATAAATACTATTGAAATCGGACTGTTTTTATCGTATCACATCACTTTTATTGTCATTCAGGGAGATTTGCTCAGAGATGCACTGCAGAACCAAATGACAATGCAGAGTCAGCAATAAAAACATACAGAATTAAACTACCTGAGATGAAATAAGTATAAAATACTGGCTGCGATAGTACAGTGAATAAGATAGATAAGTGTCGAACCAAGAAAACAAATAAGCACAATTTTTTTCAGTAGAGCGTCAAAAGTTCATCCCATATTTACACATTTCAGTTAATGTCTGGAAATCAACTTTCTCCACATTTTAATCTAGTTTCATCAATGTTGCGGAAAATGTTTAAATAATCATCCCTTTATTCACCTGAATGACACCAAATGGGTTTGGCAGAAAACACATACAGAGTTAAAGTGACTTAAAACCACGATCCACATGTGTTCAGAAGTACACTGTTAGTGAAGTTTTTGTGTTTGTGAATAAAATTCAGTAAAGTAAAGTAAAGTTATTGTTCATTATGGTTTTTCTTTTGTTTTTTAACCTAGACCCCGGTGACATTAAGGGAAAAAGCACATTTGCATAAATATTTCAAACTTGAGTTTTGCATAAATTATTTTCTGGAAAAAGGAAAACAGGAAAACTCTCAGAGCAGACAGACAACAACCAGCAGGCAAAGGAGTTTTTTATCCTGAAGTTGGAGATGTTTCTCCTGATGCTTTTCACAAAACACAAAATGACTCAACAGGACATAAGTTTACTGACTGGAGATTTACATCAGAATACCATGAAGGAAGAGGCTCCTGTTAAAATAATAAATAAAAGGTATAGTAATAATGGATATATATATATTTTTTAACTTTTACTTCCATATGTGTTCTAAACATCACTTGAGAGCAAATGTGACTTTTTTCCCCAAAATTTTAAATTTACAGAAGTCATTTCACAAGATCTACCTGACAGACACTAAATGAATAACTTTCCCTTCAAGATAATTTTATTGGTAAAATGAAATAAATAAAATGAATAGAAGAAATGTATCACACACATCACACACACATTAGATTTTATATTTTTGGCAACATTTTGTGCTTACATCCTACTTTTTTTTCTGCTATACACCATAAAAGTAAGTTCAGCTTAATGGATATTTTTCTTCATTTATTTGTTATTTTTATTGACAAACTTCTTTTTCCAGACCCACTGATGAAATGCAAAAAAATGTCCTAAGGGTCCATGAAACTGAAATCCTACCAAAAAAAAAAATACAACAAGTTTTCATACAGCTGCTCAACCAGATTCAAACACTGTGTCTTACGAGCGCAATAATAAACAGCAGAGTCTTCAGTCCTCAGACTGTTCATCTGCAGATACAGCTGATGTATGCAATCCAGTCCAGTCTTTTTCCAGGAGCCTGTCGGATCCAGTTCATCCCAGCGCTGCTGAATGTGAATCCAGAGGCTGTACAGGTCAGTCTGTGTGAGTCTCCAGGTCTTTTAACCACTGGTTCAGACTCTGTCAGAGTCTGAGCATCAACACCTGAAAAACCAAGAAAGACATAACATGCATCACTTTACAGTAGTTGCAAAAATGAAGTTTGTGAGATTAAGATCAGTGAAAATCTTCACCTGAGCTGTAGATAGTTAAAAGCAGCAGAACTGATCTATAATCCATCATGGTAACCTGAACGTCCACAGTTCTCTGTCATCATCGCTACAGTCACATAAGTACAGGTGGAAGTTTTCACATTTACATTGACTCCTCCTCACAATTTCACCAAAGTGTTGTTTACGTGTTTCAGTTCAGTTTGTGGAAGACAATCACATCACTGATCATCACTGATCATCACTGATATCAAATATGTTTTGATTAATGAAAAAAATCTAAAGTTTCTTATATTTTAATAATAAAGATGGTTATACTAGGAATTAAACTTAAGCTGTATAGTGCATTAGGTACTTTAATTAAAAATGTATAGCAGATGAACTCATTTCAGATTCATATTCACTTTCTACTAAATATTGATGATGTCAGTCAGTTCATTTCTACATAATGTAAACAGTTAATTACTTGATTGAAATGCTCTTGAACTCATCAGTGGTGTGACGGCTCCTCAGGTTGCCTCTGACAGGTTTGTGCAGCAAATATTCTCTTTGAGGGATTTTTATTCAAACACAAAGTAATAATGATTGTTTAATGGTCACATCAGATTAGGTTAAGATACCACATCTGCTTCTAAACATTTGGATCGTTTTTTTTTATGTATAATTGCAGAGGGAAAATTAACTCTCTAAACATCAAGTCCCAGTTTATTGTGGGTGTTTTAAGCTAAAATATCTTCAGCATTAATGTGTTTACATGAAGTCTCTGATGGTTAATAATGTAATTTTGTTTCTGCTGTTGCAGCATTTACATAGTTTCTTTTTTTTTAAATTTATAATTCTAGTTATTCTGATTTTTAAAACGTTCATTGTCAAACTCCTTTTTATGTTTGCAGTAAAAACCAGTGGTGGTGTGAGGGCTCCTCCTCTGGTGGATTCATGTTACAAGTGTAAAGGCACTGAGAGGTTTTTGTTCAGGTCTGCAGATGTTTGTGTCACTGTGACTCTCTGGCACAGAAATACACAGCAGAGTCTTCAGGCTGCATGTTCTGTCCATTCAGAGTCACTGTTTTACTGGAAGTGTCCAAGTCAATACTGAACTTGGTTTTCAGTGAATCTTTGTAGTAAGAGTTCCTAGTATATTTCCTCCCGATCCATTCCAGTCCTTTCCCTGCTGGTTGTCGGATCCAAGCTGTTGCATAAGTGCTGATAGAATAAGAGACCTGACAGCTGATGGTCAGACGATGACCTGGCTGCACAGTCACAGAGGCCGGCTGATTCAGCTGTTCACACTTCACACCTGGGGAGGAAAATGTGTTAAATATATAAAAAAAAATGAAAAAAAGCAATTGTTAAGTGTACGATCAGTTTCTCTGTGAGACTTACAGGATCCTGCAACCAGCAGCAGCAGCAGAGCTAGAGAGAACATGTTGCTACTGAAGGTGATCTGATGGGAGCTTCTCCTCTTTTACCACAACTGAGAGCATGACATCGAGTCTTTATGATGAAACCTGTCATGGGGTTTACTTTGCATAAAATGGCTCTGACAGATGATGACAGTTCTGAGTCAAACCAAAATTTACATTTAGTTTGATTCTCATCAACATATATTTATCTTCACATCTGACATCTATGGAGGAACAAAAGCTCTATAATAAATAATTACTTCTGAGACTTTATTTCTCTGAATATGTTTGTAATGATGGTTAACTGAAGTACACTTCATGACTGAAAAGCAGAAAGAAAATCTTTGCTGACCTGGACATTACAAGTTTATTTCCAGCATTTGTTCTTCAGTGTAACTGTGTCTGACCAGCAGAACTGGTGCTCATGATGTGTGTGTGTGTGTGTGTGTGTGTGTGTGTGTGTGTGTGTGTGTGTGTGTGTGTGTGTGTGTGTGTGTGTGTGTGTGTGTGTGTGTGTGTGTTGGTCGATATGGGGACCTGTGATGGACTGGGAGCTCTTCAGGTTGTACCTTTGCCTTCCAGCAGCAGGTGTAAATGATGGATGATCATTGTAGTTTTGTCATTAACACTTTTGCTCACGATTACTCCATAAATTGTAAATATTGACAATAATCTCCGAGCTTAGCACATATAATTATCATGTTTTATGTGGTTGTTTTGTTGCTTCTTATCTGATAGTTCGGTCGATAATCATCTTTTTCCAGCAGGGCTGGTGGGAGATCTCATCAGAACGTCATGAAGGAGGATCCTGTAAACAGTCTCTTATTATTATTAGTTGAATGCAGTTTCCTGTGTTGCGTGTCTTAAAAATTACTTTTCTATTTTTTAAATTACTTTATAAACAGCTTTTATAAAGCTTGTTTTCAATTAAGTATCAGGTTTCAAATAACTCGTCTCACTAATATTAAAACAAATTATTTCATAAAGAAAGAAAGAAAGAAAGAAAGAAAGTAAATTATCTTTGGTGGCAGATCAGAGAAGAGAATAAAAAACTAATTCATAACATTCACAAGAAATAGAATGAAAAAAGACTAAAATCCTGACTCCAAAAAGCAGACAAACCTCTGACAAATTTCATTTTCTGGGCTTTTCAGACAAAATAACAAACAACAGAATTTTCAGTTGTAAAAGTGTTTATTTGAAAATCTTTGCCGTTTTGACATGTTGAGTTTTTGAACCGAGTTTTTCCTTTCTGTGTTACTGTGCCCTTTGAGCGCAATAATAAACAGCAGTCTTCAGTCTTCAGACTGTTCATCTGCAGAAACACCTGCTGTCTGGTATTGTCTCTGGAGATGGTGAACCGGCCTCGAAATGACTGAGAGTAGTATTTGCTACTGACACCAGCATCAGTTGCAATCCACTCCAGTCCTTTTCCAGGAGCCTGCGGACCCAGTTCATCCAATAGCTGCTGAGTGAGAATCCAGAGACTGTAGTTTATGGGACTCTCCAGGTCTTTTAACCACTGATTCAGACTCTGTTAATGTCTGACCCTCAACACCTGTCAATCGAAAAAAGACAATATCCATAAACAACACATCAACTTTCTGAAGTCAGATTTAATTCAGTCATTTAACATTTTCACCTGTCCAGCAGATCGTTAAAAGCAGCAGTCCTGTCCTGAATCCCATTGTGTCAACGGTGTTTTCACTTCTCTCTGTTGTTCACTGTGCAGTCAGATAAATAGAGACTGAAGATGTGAGGTTTGCATTAACTCCTCCTCATTGAATTAACAGCTCCAGACTGAACCAGGAATTACAGAACATTTATTTAACCACCAAACACAATCATGAGGTTATATGAAGCTGTGAAGTGAAAAATGGAGACAACTCTTCAGTGTGTTTAAATGTGAACCTTTACTTATGATTTTACAACTGAAGATGTCATTGTAAAAGATTTAAGGAAAACATCACAGAAGAAAGGAATTATCTAAATCAAATCACACATGAAAATGTGTATATACACTCACCAGCATATACGTCATTATATACACAACAACAACTTTATTTTATGTCTGTTATCTGTTATCACAGGCTGCAGGAATTAAGACCCAAATGCAGCAGACCTGGAAACCACAGGAATATAATGCAAGAGATTAACAGGGAAGATTAGCCACTGGGACTAAAGAACTAAGCAGTAAAACAGTACAAGAACACGACAGAACAAAACAGTGGGCTAACAGGGGAAAGACAAAGATGAGAGGATGTAAAGTCACAAGGGCCGAAGAGACACTGATGTGATCAGTGAGATTGGAGGCAACTCAGACAGAACTAAACACATAAAGAAACAGACTTTTAAGCTAAAACGTACGTGATGCAACCAGCATTATAAAAGGATGTAACAAAGGAGGTCTTTGTGATGGTGATAGAGTTTCTGCACTGTAGTAACTCTGCAGCTTAAAGTCTGCATACATTTGCAAAAACAGGAGGAAACACAGATCTTAATGATTGAATATTAATTGTGTTGTAGTAATTCACATGTAGTTCTGTCTTCCAGCAGTTTCACAGCTGATTGGGTTTTGACTGACATCTGCCTCCAAAGTCAAAGATGTTATATTAATTAATATGTCTGTGTTAAGCTGTGAGTACATGAAGGATGTGGGTGTAATTGTGTCATTCACTCATCTTTCCACATTTTCTACACCAGGGATCCTCAATTCTGGTCCTCGAGGGGCCGGTGACCTGCATGTTTTAGATGTTTCCTGCTTTTATTTTTTATTTTTTAAAAATATTTTTATCCCGGTTTTTTTCCACATTTTATCACCCAGTGCTCCTACCTAACAGTCCTGTGCATTGCCATCCTCTACCAACCCCGGGAGGGCCCTGCACTGAGCTCAGGTCTCCTCCTTAACCTGAGGAGTGAGCAGGCCGCATCTTTTCACCAGACAGGGTGGGGTTTTTCTGGCCGGACGTTGCGCGTTGTTGAAGAATATTAGAAAGTCCAGTTCAAGAGTCCGCTGTGGGATGAGAGATTTTATTCTAGCCGGCGTTCAGCAGACAGATACAGACAGTGTCTCGTTCGGTGGGCTGACATCGAATGGTTTGTAACAAGCTTTTTTATACAAGAACAAACAACAGAATTAAACAAGTCAGTGTGACAGTCAGAGGCGTGGCCTTGCGGGGGGCTGGAAGTCCGATACTCTCCTGGTGCCTGTCCCAGCAGGGAAACAAGACGCAGGGACTGGAATGACAATGCCTAGGGACATTGAATGAGACAATGCGTTGCCGGCAAGGCGTCGCACCGGTAGGGGTCCTCAGCGGTGCCTGTCCCAGTAGGGATGCGAGACGCAGGGACTGGAATGACAATGTCCAGGGACATTGAATGAGACAATGCGTTGCCGGCAAGGTGTCGTACCGGCAGGGGTCCTTAGCAACTGGAATTGCATGTCAATGAGCTGAGGGGGATATGAGTTCAGGAGCCGTCCGCAGGGCGGCGTCGTGTCCCCGCAGGGGGTCTGCAGGGGGCCTCATCAATTCACAATTTTTTTTTTTCTTTTTTTTTTTTTTTTTTTAAGTACAGTCAATCTCAATTTTGAACAGAAAGTCTGAATTTTCCTCCTCCACTGATGGTAGAGGTGGAATTACAGTGGAGTACATGATTTTAGTAGTAGTTTGAGCCATACATATTTTGCAAGTGAACCTTAGACATGTAATCAGAAGCCAAATAACAATTAGGAGTACAAGCCCCAATAAAGCAAATTCAAATATCAAGTAACCAACGTGTCCTAACTGTTCTCTAAACCAACCAAACAAACTAGTCGTGACAGGTGTATGTAATGTGTTAGCAATGTTTTTCAAGTGATCTGTTATTTCTTGGATGGTGGCATTGTGGTTAGGTATAAAGGTACAGCATTCAGTTTTAATCACAGCACAAGTTCCCCCTTGAGAAGCTAATAAGTAGTCCAATGCAGCACGATTTTGCAAGGCCATCATCCTTACAGCAGTCATCTCTTGTGAAAGCATAGACATGCCCTTTGCTGTGGTATTTGCTAAGTCTTCAACTGCATGAGATAGGTCCCTTATCTGATCCAAAGCTGCCATGACTCCGTAATTTGGAACGAGGGCACCAAAAAATCTTGTCCATGGTGTTTGGGTGTGAGTGTACAATTCTCTTTTAACAATGCGAACTTTCGGTGGTACAGCGACGATTCTCATGGCTGGTACCACATGGCCCAGACCACATATACCAGACCAATCGTTTGGAAGATATTCGTAAGCCTTCATGCCACAAATCCAGTAAACACCTTTTGGTAGAGGTATGGAACAGCGATTAACCATTGTAGCAAGGTAGTTATAATCCTTAATGGAATCGGGCAGTGGATTTTGGCTTGTTTTAGGCTTAACAAGCGGTTCTTCAGAAGGAGAGTATGTGGAGTCACAGTTTGATATTCCTAGGTGGATAGTTCCTTTGCCTTCAACACACCACTTTAATGTCTTTGGGATCATGGTGAGGGTGAGAGGAATCGGTGTGCTGCAGGAATAACAGCTAGTGTGAATTTTATCACAATACATTTGTCTCATTTGGGGGGGTTTGTGACATTTGCAATGCCCATAAGAGGAATTGAGGTTCAAAATGTAACAGGTGTCACATGAAGTAATGGGCAGAGTCATTAATGGGAGTCCTTCTTTTGTGCTGTGTGGAATGAACCCACACACATAACAGTTATCAGGGTGTGGGCTATTTTCAGCAACCATTTTTGCCAGTTGGAGGTATGTGTTTGTTGAGGGTTGTGTTTCATATATTTTAGGAGTTATTTTCTCCTGGTAAACGGTTAGGTCTCGTTTGTGGTGTTTGCAAGGGTGTCTGTTTTGTTCCTGCGACAGATGTGAGTGTTTTGGCGTGTACAATGCATCTGCTTCTGGGCCTCTGTGGCCTGCGCTGCTCCCCTGCTCCTCTGCCAGTCGTCGAAGTCTGGGGTGTTGAAGTTCATCTACTTCTGGGCTGTCCGAGCCTGCTTGGTTTCTTTCACTGGCTCCGACGGTGGTGAGGACGAAGACCCCCAGGAAGAAGATGGTACCAGCTGGTTTCCGGTGCATGGCGGAGGAGTTGTTTTCTTGCAGTGGGATGCGTGGATCCAGATTAGACGCCCCTCACACTTGACGGCGGTGTTGGTGGTGAGCAGGACGTGTTGAGGTTTAGACCAGCGAGGTTTCAGGGCGTTTTTCCGTCGGAACTCCCTGACACAGACCCAGTCGCCGGGTTGGAGGTTATGGCACGGTTTGTCACTAGGAGGAGACTGGACAGCTTTTACTTGTCTGTGGATTGACTGGACAGCAAAAGTTAGAGCAGAACAGAATGATATCATGGATTCATCCATGGCATGGAGGTCCATCTTTTTCATACATAGAACTGAATTACTTGGTATAGTCATAGGTCTACCCGTAATAATTTCATGAGGTGTGAGTTTATGCTTCCTAACGGGTGTTGACCTCATCGACATTAGGGCCAAAGGCAACAACATTGTCCATTTTAGCCCATTTTCAGCACACAGTTTGGCTAGTTTGTTTTTCAAGATGCCATTTTGTCTTTCAACTAGCCCTGCAGACTGCGGGTGGTATGGGCAATGCAGTCTCTGTTTAATACCCAGTGATTTACAGAGTTCAGTCATTATTTGTCCAGTGAAATGAGTACCTCGGTCTGAGTTGATGCTGTGTGGAATGCCGAACCGTGGAACAATGTCTTTTAATAGGCATTTCACTACAGCAGTAGAGTCCGCCTTCCTGCAAGCCCAGGCTTCAGGCCAGTTTGAAAACATATCCACGCATACAAGAACATTTTCATATCCCTCACATTTTGGCATATGAATAAAGACTATTTGCAGAGCTTCAAAGGGTCCCCGTGGGGGGGGGGGGTGTGTTGACAATGTTGTTTGTACTGTTTTCCCTGGGTTATGTTGTTGACAGATTAGGCATTGTTCACAATATTTTCTTGCATAGGATGTGAATCCTGGAGCATACCAGTCTTTCAACACTATCTGACACATTCCCCCTTTGCTTACATGTGACAAACTATGTGACATGCGTGCTAGCCACGGGTACAAAGATGTGGGTGCAACAACGCGGCCGTCGTTGCTGACCCACAAATTATTTACATTTTTACAACCATGGGAAAGCCACAATCTGTGCTCCTTCGCATCAGCAGTCTCTTGTAAGAGGGCTACATCATTAGGAGAAGCCAGATCGTTAGCGGGTATAGAAGGGCAGAGCTTTACATGGACAGGTAAGCCAAATTTGGCGGCTTCTTTTGCTGCATGGTCAGCCGAAGCATTGCCTAGTGAAACAGGGTCCTTGAATTTGGTGTGGACTTCACATTTAACAACAGCAATAGATGAAGGTAGTTGACACGCTTCTAACAGTTCACCAATCAATTGACCATGTTTAACGGGTGTCCCCGAAGATGTGATAAATCCTCGGTTCGCCCACAATATACCAAAATCATGTACACAACCAAAAGCATATCTGGAATCTGTATAGATCGTAACAGTTTTACCTTTTGCTAGTTGACAGGCTCTCATCAGTGCATATAGTTCAGCTACTTGGGCGGAGTTGGAGGAGGGCAGGGCGGCACTTTCAACAGTTGAGAAATTATCACAAATTGCATAACCTGCATATGGTATTCCATTTTCTCTATAAGCAGAGCCGTCAGTGAAGAAAACAAGATCAGAGTTAGAGAGTGGAGTTTCAGAAAGGTCGGGACGAGGTTTAGATGAACATGAGGTGACATCCATACAATTATGGGGTTCACCATCATCTTCGGTTGGAAGTAATGTAGCAGGGTTAAGGATAGAACATCTTTTTAGTGTAATGTGTGGAGCAGTGAGAGTTAGTACGTATTTTGCTTCTCTTGTCCCTGTCACATGTCTATGTGCCTCTCTGGTAATCAGGGTGAGTGCATCGTGTGGGACCATGACTGTTAGTGGTGACCCTAAAACAATATCAGCAGATTTGTTAATAGCAAGTGCTGCTGCGGCTACGGCTTTGAGACAAGGTGGAAGCCCTCTCTCGACGGGATCCAGTTTAGAGGAAAAGTACGCCACAGGTCTGTAAGCAGAGTTATGACGTTGAGTGAGAACAGATTGGGCAAATCCACATTTTTCATGTACAAAAAGAGTGAATGGTTGGTTGTAGTCGGGAAGGCCGAGCGCAGGGGCAGATAGTAATGCCTGTTTTAACTTGTTAAAAGCATCGTCAGCTTGTTGTGACCAGGTTAAGGGCTGAGTGCAGTCTGAGGGTTTGCATATGTCTTGGAGTGGCATTGCAAGTGATGCATAATCCATTATCCATTGTCTGCAATAGCCCGTCATACCTAAAAATGTCTTCATCTGTGACATAGTTGTGGGTTTGGGCATTTCTATTATAGATTTTATTCTGGAGGGAGTAAGGACCCTTGTGGAGCCAGATAGTGTATGTCCCAAATACTGGACTTCATTCTGACACAGTTGAGCTTTCTTAAGTGAGGTTTTGTGGCCTTTGACAGCTAAAGCGTTGAGAAGGGTAACTGTGTCCATTTCGCATGCAGAGGCAGAGGGACTGGCTAAAAGTAAATCGTCAACATATTGAATCAGAGTGGAGCCTCCAGGAAATGACACGTCTTTGAGGTCATTATTTAGAGCACGAGAAAAAATTGTAGGTGACTCAGTATACCCTTGGGGTAATCTGGTGAATGTGTATTGTTGTCCATCATATGTAAATGCAAATAAATATTGGCTATCCTTATGTAGAGGGACAGAAAAGAATGCACTGCAAAGGTCCAACACAGTATAGTGGGTGGAATTGGCAGGTATTGACGACAAAACTGTAGTAGGATTTGGAACTAAAGGGAAACGTGGGAGTACCACTTCATTTATAGCTCGTAGATCCTGTACAAATCTATATTCTGGTTTACCTGGTTTTTTAACAGGAAGTATAGGCGTGTTGCATGGACTATCACACGGCACTATTATTCCCTGGCTTAACAGAGATTGAACTATAGGGCGGATGCCCTCTCTCTTTTCCTGAGAAAGAGGATACTGTGAAATCTTTGGCAAAGAGACATTCTGTTTCAGCAATATCTGTACTGGTTCAGTAGATTTGATCAAACCAATGTCATTAGAAGAAGAAGACCATACTGATGGGGGCACGCTGGACACTATTCTATCCTGTGTTTTCCTTTTTTTCCGCATCCATCAGCTGGTTCTGATCTATCAGAGCTGCTAGTACGGCGGTTGTGTTATCTTGGTTAGTCTCTGAAAAGATACCGTCTGGTGTGCAGTAAATGGTACAATTTAGTTTGCACAACAAGTCTCTCCCTAATAGATTTACAGGTGTGGTGTCTGACAGCAGAAAGGAGTGAGAAGTTGTGAAGTTTGACATGCTTTCAGTAAACGGGCCTATAGATACTGTAGTAGGCTCAGAGACAGGTAAACACATGGGAATCCCTCCAACCCCCACAGCTCTGACAGTTTCTTTAGATGATTTCAAATTTGTAGAAGTGATTGGTCTTAAAGTTGAAAGAGAAGCTCCTGTATCTACCAGAAATGATGTAGATTTTCCATTTACATCTATTGTTAAGTTAGGCTCTTCATTTGTTTTTGCTAGTTTTATCAGTGGAGCTACTGTTAAAGTTATTTCTGTTTCAATTTGGGCACTGTCCTGACAGCTCTATGGATTGTGTTGTGGGGTTTGTTGGACCTCCATGTGATCACTTGATGGAGTTACCATAGGCAGGGTAAAATTAGGTTGGGATGTTCTATAGGGGCAATCTTTTATCCAATGATCTGGTTCACCACAACAGAAGCAGTTCCTATTGTTTTTGTTTGGGAAGTGCGACGTGTGACCTTTGTTGTGGTGTGAGTGATTCATTGGTCCACATCTTTGGTTGATCCCTCTGCCGCTGCGTCCTCCTCTCGGTACTCCGCCTGTGTAGTGAGACACTTGGGCAAGCATTAGCGTTTCATACATTTTAGATTCCTTTTGTTCTGTGTTGTCCCAGTGGTGTTGAGCTATTTCCACCAGTTCAGTCATTGCTTTCCCCGCCCACCCAACTGTCAGTACTACATTAGCCTTAACCTTTGGTTGAAGGCAGCTAACAAATATATCTTGCAAGTAACCTGGAGGAAGTCCATTAATCTGATCTTGTGAAAAACCACAATTTTCTTTTGCTGTCAACATCATTGTAGCATAGAGTTCCCTGGGATTCTCATCTTTTCCTTGTTTAAGTTTTGTGAGAGGAGTATAATCCACTTTTTGTACTACTTCCTTTTGAACTGCTAAAGTGATGAAGCTGTAAAGGGTCTGAGCTTCTTCTGGTGTGATTTTGGCAACAGCTGTAGGATCAGAGGAAATTCTACATGCATCAAGTACTCTGCTTTTCAAATCAGGTAGCAAAGTTAGCTTTAACAGTTGCATTATGTCAGGCATGTGAGGTGTGTATATTGTGCATACTGATTCCCATTCATCTAGCCATTTTTGTTTATTTTTTCTGACATCCTTGGGAAAATCTCCTACTATCGCTTTTAGTTCTCTTCGGCTCCAAGGTTTGTAGATAACATCTTTTCCCATTGTGATCAGTGGAGCTAATTTTACTGATTGTGTTTTCTTTGGTTTTCTGCCTCTTTTCACAACCCACTCCTCTTCACTGTTTTGGCTATTGTCTTCAGACTTGGGATGTTGTAAAATCCAGTCATCATCAGAAGTGTCATCGTCACTTGATTCTTTAATCTGTTTTACCGGATAAAGGTTTTTGATTTGATCATTTAAATGGTTTTCCACTTTCATTTTTGTCTGTGTTGTGTTTTTAAGTTCTTCCAATTCTTTCACGGGATACATAGTTGTGGCATGATTGTTTTTGTTTATTTTAATGTTTGTGGAGGACCCGGTTAATGAGTCTAATTCCTTCTTTGTCTGCGTTGCGTTTTTACACTCTTCTAATTGAGCCATCAGCTTTTTATTCTGATCCGTAAGCGAAGCTATTTGGGATTCTGCATTACGGCGTCTGCTTTCATCCCTCCAAAATCTGAAGGAGTTGAAGTGCTTTTGTCCATTTGTTTGAGAATTTAATTTTTCCTTTAAATTTTCTAATCTAGTCCGGTCAAAGGTCCCACTTGGGGGAAATTTTAAGAGACCGTCGTCTTTAGTTATCTTAACCCATGTTTTAACAAACTTAGTGCTATTGGTACCGTAGTTATCGTACATGTATTTAGAAGGACCAGTCAACTCTTCCTCTGACTCTTTACTGAGAAAACTTCCCATTTTTCCTTCTGTAAGATCCCTCCCAGAGAAAAAAAAAACTTCAATTACACTTACTTTTACCCACAAATCACTTTCTGATTCTTCCAACCATCAGTCTACTTGAGCCTACAAATCATTCGGCTTAATGTAAGGAGAGCGAGTCGATTCTTACTGAAATGAAATATACCCCAAGTATTTGGGAGAGCTAGTCATCCCCATTTATAAAATAAAACCAGTTCTTCTACATATATGTCCGTTTTCCACAAATAACTCAGTGTTCCAACACTTTTATGGACCTCACGTCCTGCATATGCAAGTCCCACTGGACATAGTTTTGGTACTCAGACCAACCATTTCGTTCTGGCCATTTCTTTCTTTTTAATGTTACCCGAGATATTAAACCTTTTTAGAAGAGCGAGTCAATTCTAAGGCAGGAGAAGCAGAACATTCTCACAACACAATCAAATTCAAGTGTTATGAAATTGTCAGCATTCCTAAAACATCTCTACAATAACCTTCCCAATAACACAAAATAATAATAAAAAATATAACCTTCACAACCACACAGCGGACTTACCTAAATTTAAGGATAACGTCAACTTTCTCTGGCACTCCAGTTCACAGACTTTCGACAACAGCCCAGAAACAATAATTTGGGATTTTGAAAAAATGGACCCCTTACCTCTGATTTAATTTAGATAGAAGTCGCTGGTTGTGTCGTTGGTCTGGAAAAAGGAGTTCCCATCGAAAGTCTATTGTTATCCGGGTCACGGGCACCAAATTGTTGAAGAATATTACAAAGTCCAGTTCATGAGTCCGCTGTGGGATGAGAGATTTTATTCTAGCCGGCGTTCAGCAGACAGATACAGACAGTGTCTCGTTCGGTGGGCTGACATCGAATGGTTTGTAACAAGCTTTTTTATACAAGAACAAACAACAGAATTAAACAAGTCAGTGTGACAGTCAGAGGCGTGGCCTTGCGGGGGGCTGGAAGTCCGATACTCTCCTGGTGCCTGTCCCAGCAGGGAAACAAGACGCAGGGACTGGAATGACAATGCCTAGGGACATTGAATGAGACAATGCGTTGCCGCAAGGCGTCGCACCGGTAGGGGTCCTCAGCGGTGCCTGTCCCAGTAGGGATGCGAGACGCAGGGACTGGAATGACAATGTCCAGGGACATTGAATGAGACAATGCGTTGCCGGCAAGGTGTCGTACCGGCAGGGGTCCTTAGCAACTGGAATTGCATGTCAATGAGCTGAGGGGGATATGAGTTCAGGAGCCGTCCGCAGGGCGGCGTCGTCTGTCGTCCATCTGGCGCCCCGGTTGGCCAGAGGGGGCATGTATAGCCCAGGACTGTGTGCATGTTTTTGTGAGGGTAGCTCCCATTAGCTACCCACGGGAACACGGGGAGAACATGCAAACTCCACACAGAAAGATCCTTTCGCCAACCCCACCCAGGGTGTGGGCACTGAAGTCATGGGGGAACTAACACGCACTTCAGCGCCCACAGCATCCCCGGCGGGAATCGAACCCAGGACCTTCTTGCTGTGAGACGGCTGCACTACCTGCTGCGCCACCGTGCCCCCGTTTCCTGCTTTTACACACCTGATTCTAATTAATGGTCATCATCAGCATGTCATGGAGGTCTGCACAAGTCTGTTAATGACACAGTGACTTGTATCAAGATTTGTTAAAGCAGGGAAACATCTAAAACATGCAGGACACCAGCCCTCAAGGGCCAAAATTGAGGATCCCTGATCTAAAACATGCAGGATACAGGACCTCAAGGACTGGAACTGAAGAACCCTGTGATACAGCAACAAACATTAAAATGGCCTTAAACTATTAGTCGGGTGAGGGCTCTTCCTCTGGTGGGTTCATGTTACACATTTTCAGGCTCTGAGAGGTTTTTGTTCAGGTCTGCTGATGTTTGTGTCACTGTGGTATCTGGCACAATAATACACAGCAGAGTCTTCAGGCTGCATGTTCTGTCCATTCAGAGTCACCGTGTTGCTGGTAGAGTCTGCAGAAATGCTGAACTTGTTTTTAAGTGACTCTTTGTAGTCTGATGAACCCCCAACTTTTGCATATCCAATCCACTCCAGTGCTTTCCCAGCAGGTTGTCTGAGCCAGTTTGTCCAATAGCTGCTCACAGAATAAGAGACCTGACAGCTGATGGTCAAACGATGACCTGGCTGCACAGTCACAGAGGGCGGCTGAGTCAGCTGTTCACACTTCACACCTGTAAAAAAGACAAACACGATTTCTGATCAAATATCTGGTTACATTAAAAATAGTTTATCATTATAAGTCTGAAGTGACTCACATCCCACTACTGACAACAGGAACACAGCTGCAAACATGTTTATGGATGAAACAAACCTCCTGTTCACTCGACTCACACTGTGACATGTTTTTATAGCCGATGGGAGGAACCACAATTTGCATAGACTCAAACAAATGACAATAATGTTTGACACTCTCTAAAATGAAAACTGCAATGAAATGATGACAAAGCAGAGTGAAACACCGACAGGATTAATTCTTTCATCAGAATATCATAACTTTATTTAACACAACCCAAATATGTTCATGCCACTCTGTGGAATTCAATCAATCAATTAATCTTTATTTCTACAGCACTTTTACCAGATAAAATCACAAAGTGCTTTACAATAAAATGCGGAGTAAATTAAAATTAAATTAGTTAAAACACAGAGACTGAGATGGATGTAAAAATGACAAAAATAAAAGAAATGCATACACAAAAACAATTAAAATGAAAAACAAGTTGCCCCGTCAACTAAAAACTTGCTTAAATAAAAATGTATTCAGCTGTTTTATTAAAAGAGTCAACACTATTGGCCAGAAGCAGAACAGGAGGAAGAGCGTTCCACAGTCGAGCGGCAATGGATTAGAAAGCGTGATCTCCTCTAGTTTTAAAAAGTGTTATTGGGACGGATGAAAGGTTCTGATCTGAGGACTGAAGTGAAAGAGCTGAGGAATAACGGGGTAAAAGATCACAAATGTATTTGGGGTCAGGGGTCTCCAACCCTGGTCCTCGAGTGGCCCTGCTCTTAAGCACACCTGATTCTGATTAATGGTCCTCATTAGTTTATAATCAAGGTCTGCACAGCTCTGTACACACCTTGAGTCAACACTATTGGCCAGACTCAGAAGCTGTTGACAACTGTCCATTACAATCAAGTGTCCCGATGCAGGGAGACATCTAAAACACGCAGGACGGTGTGCCTCAAGGACCAGAGCTGGAAAACACTGTTTTAGAAAGTTCCTTGCACCAACCCACCAGCTTCTAATTAACACTCATTAACTTGTCATCAAGGTCCCTACAACTCTGTTGATGACGCAGCTACTTGTATCACGGTGTTGCTGAAGCAGGGTAGCATAAGACAGGGGTTCTTAACCTTTCTGACCTTGGGGCCCAATTTTTTCAGTACAGAGTGGCCCGAGGCCCGTTAAATATTAACACTGTATAGCAGCAAAGGTCCAGAACATCATAATAAATTCAATTACACATTTTTTTCTCTTAAAAATAAAATAAATAAATAAGATTTTATTTTATTTTTCAAATGCTATCTTATTTTATTTCTTTACCAGCAGTTTGAATTTCCCATTTTCTTTGTTAATTGTCTCAACACATTTTTATAATAAATTAATATAAACACATCTTAACAATTTAAAAGTTTTGCAGTTTTTCTTTCTTCCCCTTAATCTTATGCCCCCACTTTCTGTCGTTCAGTGAGAGAACTGAGCTCTAATTTCTCCTGCCAGGACTTTAAATCTGGGTTGGATGGTGTCAGGTTCTCATGCACATGAGAAGGTGCTCATTGATGAACCTGGAACGATATTTAGTTTTAATTATGTTCATTGTGGAGAAAGCTGCTTCACAGCTGAAATGTGGACCCAAACATGTTTAAGATGGTCAGCTTATTTTCTGTGACTTCAGTTCAGACTTGAGTGAAAATGTTTGATGAAAAACTTTGTGTTTTGTTTCAGTGGCGTTTTACTTTCGCACTTTGAACGCCACAGTCTCTGAACGTATGAGACACTGGTTTTGTCCCAGTGGGAAGACTGAACCAGGATGAATCTGTCCATTCTGGGTTGAACTTCCCTTTCCACCTGTTAGGCTTCTCATCTCTGTAAGAGTCAAGCTAATTACTTACTAAGTAACTTACTAAGTTTTATTTACATTAATAAGTTGTCAGGACTGCGCGTGTCGGATTTCATCCGAGCCTGATCAGCTGAGACGGCCGGGCAGAACCCGCAGCTCTCTGGCCGCTGCAGCAGAGTCACTTTCCGATGCTTTTGCGAGCCCGAACAACAGTCCAGTCCAGCAGACACATCTACATGTACAATCCTTCAGCAGTAACGACGGAGCCCACCGCCCGAGCGGCACCGACCTCCCCGGCCGCGGGGACGCGTCGGGATAAATGATCCCGCCGCGCTCGCTCGCTCTGGGCGCAGACCCAAGTAATCGATCCCTGATCCTGGCGGATCTAAACCTACTCTGTGCAAAATGAAGGATTTTCTCTATAAATACACACCATTTCTCTTACTATTACACCTAGAGCTAGCTGAGGGTCTTCTTCTCCTCATTTGGTCGGGAGTTGCTATGCAGTCCCGCGGCCCTCGCGGCCCACACGTACAAAACTGATTTCTTTTTGCGGCCCACTAGATGGCGCTCGCGGCCCAAGTGTGGGCCGCGGCCCTATGGTTAAGAATCACTGGCATAAGACATGCAGGATAGGGGCCTTCCAGGACCAGGGTTGGGAAAAACTGATTAACAGAAAAGTTTATGTTTGAATCATAGCTTGACTTGAATTTTGACACAGCAATAAAACCAATAAGTGAGTTTTAGTTTTTAATTCAGTCTAGTCTTGATTGCCATGAATCTACCTTCAGAGATATAAGTAGATACATGAGACAGAAGAGAGAGAAGCTGAACACCCATGACCTTTACTTGTTCTTAAATCTTTGAATGGTCTGATATAAATACAGCAGGTTTTTGTACAGCTGCTCAGTCAGCTTGAGTCACTGTGGGTGTCGAGCGCAGTAATAAACAGCAGAGTCTTCAGTCCTCAGACTGCTCATCTGCAGATACAGCTGCTGTCTGCCGTTGTCTCTGGAGATGGTGAACCGGCCTTGAAATGACTGAGAGTAGTATTTAGTACTGCCAGCATCATTAGTTGCAATCCACTCCAGTCCTTTTCCAGGAGCCTGTCTGACCCATCCCATCCAATAGCTGCTTAGTGAGAATCCAGAGACTGTACAAGTCAGTTTATGGGACTCTCCAGGTCTTTTAACCACTGATTCAGACTCTGTTAATGTCTGACTATCAGCACCTGTCAATGGAAAAGAAAGTAGTAATAAAATATACTTTAACAACTTTATAAATACAGATTCAACTCAGGGTCAGTTAACATTTTCACCTGTCCAGCAGATAGTTAAAAGCAGCAATCCTGTCCTGAATCCCATCGTGTCAAGTGTGTTCTCACTTTTCTCTGGTGTTCACTTTACAGTCAGATAAATAGAGACTGGAGATCTCAGTTTTGCATTGACTCCTCCTCGAAAATCAAACCGGTCCAGACTGAATCAGTGATGCTAGTATCTGATTTATGACCTCATAGATTCATGAGTTTATATAAAACCTAAGGGGAAACTAAGGAGGCAACTCTTCCCTGAGTTTATATGTAAAACCTGAATTCTGGTCTAGTTCTGTTCAGAATCTTGTTTACACCTGAAGATGTTGATGAAGAAATGTCTTGAAAACAGGGTAAAAAATATGCATTTTTTAAAGTAAAAATTCATTGCTGAAAAATTGTGATTTATCTTCCACCTTTCAAGTATCTTCACCAACTTTTTTCTACTTTTTACAGATTAAAAAAATATGATTTTTCATGTTTCAAGGATCATCAATAAAACGACCTGCTGTTTCTGACTTGTTAGTTTGAGCAGTATGTGGATAACAACTCTGTAACTTCCCTCTAGAGGTCAAAAAGGGAACTGCAATAAATGTTGCACTCGAAGTTTTGTAAAAAGTCCTAAAATAAGCAACGTTGTTAGTGGTCTCCAAATGTATTTCATCTCTTTGAGTTTTAGAGAGTTTGTTTTTTATGTGGAGCAGATACAACCTCAAATGTGTTTTCTGTGAGTTTACTTGCTCTTGAACTCATGAGCATCAGTGTTTATCTCATTTTAGTTCCTACGGCTGTGGTGGCTGGTGGTTTGTGTGGTCACCTCACACTCAGAAGGTTCTTGGTTTGGTTTCAATTACCAACAGTGCTGCAATAAGAAAAACAGTTCCTCAATATATCTCTCACTCTTATGTTGTAATCTGGAAAAACCATATTGTGTCAAATTAAAGGCGTGTCAAATGTCAGGTTGTTTGTTGTTTTTATTATTTTATCCATGAAATACACATATAATAATTGTTAAAGTGGGAATAAATAACACTTTTCAGGATATTCGCAGGAGTAGAAATTTTATACAAAAATAAAAAAACTAAAAAAGCTGTCAACAAAAACCCAAAAAAGAGGAATGGTGGGTTTTTGTCCAACTGCTGAACCAACTTCTATCTCTGTGTATCTTTAGCACAATAATAAACAGCAGAGTCTTCAGTCCTCAGACTGTTCATCTGCAGATACAGCTGCTGTCTGTTATTGTCTCTGGAGATGGTGAACCGGCCTTGAACTGACTGAGAGTAGTATTTGCTACTGCCACCACCATCAGCTGCAATCCACTCCAGTCCTTTTCCAGGAGCCTGTCTGACCCAGTTCATCCAAAAGCTGCTGAAAGTGAATCCAGAGGCTGTACAAGTCAGTTTATGGGACTCTCCAGGTCTTTTAACCACTGATTCAGACTCTGTTAATGTCTGACTATCAGCACCTGTCAATGGAAAAGAAAGTAGTCATAAAATATACTTTAACAACTTTATAAATACGGATTCAACTCAGGGTCAGTTAACATTTTCACCTGTCCAGCAAATAGTTAAAAGCAGCAATCCTGTCCTGAATCCCATCGTGTCAAGTGTGTTCTCACTTTTCTCTGGTGTTCACTTTACAGTCAGATAAATAGAGACTGGAGATCTCAGTTTTGCATTGACTCCTCCTCGAAAATCAAACCGGTCCAGACTGAATCAGTGATGCTAGTATCTGATTTATGACCTCATAGATTCATGAGTTTATATAAAACCTAAGGGGAAACTAAGGAGGCAACTCTTCCCTGAGTTTATACATAAAACCTGAATTCTGGTCTAGTTCTGTTCAGAATCTTGTTTACACCTGCATGTTGGAATACGCCTCAAGATGGTTTCAGACGAACAAGCTTTCCTTGAATATAAATAAATCAAATTATATTCTTTTTAGAAACGAAAACAATTTTTTTCCTGAGCAGGATTTAAAACTCCAAATTAATAATATTGAAATCCAACAAGTTTCATGTGTAAAATTTCTTGGTGTACTAGTGGATGAAAGATTGTCCTGGGGAAAACATATTGAGTATGTATGCAAAAAAAATATGAAGTCCTATGGTATTATTAGAAGAGTTTCTTTCTTAGTTAATCAGTCCTGTCTCATGATATTATATTATAGTCTAATTTATCCATACTTGACATATTGCAACATTGTTGGGGGCGCTTATTCTTTGTACCTTAACCAATAATTTTTAATTCAGAAAAGATTTTTGAGAATGATTTCATATTCTTCTCATCAAGCACCTTCTGCACCCTTATTTAGCAAATTTAAATTATTATACATTTTTTCTATTAAAATGTTTCAAACATGCCTGTTTATGTTGAAGTTCATTCATTCCAAACAAGACATTCCAGGCACTTTACATAATGTTTTTCTGTTATCATCAGATATTCACTCTTATTCAGTTAGAGGTCGGAAGAACTTTCATTTACCTCTTTGTCGTACCTGCAGTCACCAATCCTTTATCAAATTCCATGGCCCTCAACTCTGGAACTCTTTAGATAGGTCTCTTAAGTTAGCGTCTTCCTTAAAAATGTTTAGGACCAGCTTGGTGGGGAATCTCTTATCTAGGCAAAATTAATAGGCTATTCTTATTTAAATGAAATTGCCATTTTATGGATATTTTTTTCTCTCTTTTCCTTTCTATTCTTTTTCTATTGATTGATTTGTTTTTGTGATTTTGTATTGAGGGGGAGGATTTTTTATATGCCCCTCGGGCTTCATTTCCTCTCCTGCACAATTATTTGTCCTTGTATGTTAAAATAATTACTGTGTTATCATTGTGCATATGAATAAAATAATAAATAATAAATAATAAAGATGTTGATGAAGAAATGTCTTGAAAACAGGGAAAAAATATGTATTTTTTAAAGTAAAAATCATTGCTGAAAAATTTTGATTTATCTTCCACCTTTCGATTAACTCAAGTATCTTCACCAACTTTTTACAACTTTTTCCAGATAAAAAAAATATGATTTTTCATGTTTAAAGGATCATCAATAAAACGACATTCCAGACTCTCCATGGCGCAAACCGTAAGACACGCAACACCTCATTTAAATACTGCGGTTTGCACCTGTTATCAATTGCGCACGCAATCTTAGTTGATCACCCGCAAAACACACAACAACAGCACGTGCAAACTTTTTCAGTGCACACGCAATTTAGTACTCTTTATTTAGGATCTTAGTAAATCGGGCCCTTGGTGTTCAGTCGTCAGTAATCAGGCTGTTTGATGTCTTTTGTCATTTCTACATTAACTATAAAATAATTCCATAAAGAAAAGTGTTCAACTATCCAAAAATATTCCAAGTTATAAATGATAATTAGATTTTTTTTCATTTTTTTGTCCCAAATCAGTTTCACATTTACACTCACAT
The DNA here is from genome assembly GCF_033807715.1 of Cololabis saira. NCBI lineage: Eukaryota > Metazoa > Chordata > Actinopteri > Beloniformes > Belonidae > Cololabis > Cololabis saira. The sequence continues at coordinate 9,195,907 of NC_084598.1, forward strand.
TAAATAAGTAAACATATAAGTAAAAAATTATTAAGTAAATAAATAAACTCTTGAAACGTTGCTTTCTCAAGGAACTCTTTTAGAAACCATATGTCATTGTGTGGGTTTATGATTGTGAGCAATTTTATTTTTGTTTCGTGAGTGCAAAAGCTAATGCAACATTGTTTCATATTTTGTATCATTGTTTTAATTCCTATTTTATCTCATTGATGTCAAATAATGATTTCAGTTGCTGTTCATTTAGACTCCTTAGCAAAGGAGAGATTGTGATGGACTGGCGACCTGTCCAGGGTGTTCCCCTGCCTCTCACCTGAAATTAGCTGGGATAGACTCCAGCAGACCCCCGTCACCCTGCAAAGGATAAAAGCAGGTATAAAAAATGGATGGATGGATGGAAAAAAAGGAGAGAGAGTGTTCATCATCCTGGAGCTGGAGATGAGATGTTGATGCTCCACACAAAGAAACAGATCAGTCAGCAGGACAGAAGTTCACTACAAACTGTATTTGCATCAGGATATCAGGGGAGGAGATGTGTCAACCGTCCAACTGTCTCTGATTATCATAATTAGTATTATGCTTTATGTCAGTATGAGCCTTTAGTTTAATCCAGTCTTCAAAGCCACACTAGAAAAATCAGAGAGATGGCATGTCATTTTGCCAGATACGTCACATTGGTTAGATCTCCACATTTGAACATCATATATAAAAAAGATTTTAAAGTTATCATTTGTTTTGAGTGTGTAAATTAGCGCTACAAACGAGACTTTTCATCTTGGACTGATTTAAAATGAATAGTGATGCGAGGGCTCCTCCTGTGGTGGATTCATGTGTTCAGGCTCTGAGGTTTTTGTTCAGGTCTGCTGATGTTTGTGTCACTGTGGTATCTGGCACAGAAATACACAGCAGAGTCTTCAGGCTGCATGTTCTGTCCATTCAGAGTCACTGTTTTACTGGAAGTGTCCAAGTCAATACTGAACTTGGTTTTCAGTGAATCTTTGTAGCGAGAAGCTCCAGTATATTTCATCCCGATCCATTCCAGTCCTTTCCCTGCTGTTTGTCTGATCCAAGCTGTCCAGTGGCCGAGATCATAAGAGACCTGACAGCTGATGGTCAGACGATGACCTGGCTGCACAGTCACAGAGGCCGGCTGATTCAGCTGTTCACACTTCACACCTGGGGAAGATAAATATCAATGTGTTGAATATAGACGGAGCGTAAAGCAGCTATCAGTCATATCATCAGATGTCAGCTTCTCTGTCTCAGTGAGACTCACAGCATCCAGCGGCCAGCAGCAGCAGAGCTACAGAGAACATGTTGTTGTAGTGACGGTGATCTGACGGGAACTTCTCTGGTTTTATTGCAAATGACAGCAGGAATCAAGACTTTATATGAGACGTAGAGGAAGTTCAGTTTGCATGAGGAAGAACATGAACACACTAAACCTCCCAGCAAAATTCCAGCAGCTTTGATGCAAATGTTTACAGAGACACATCAATGAAATAAGTTAATCCTGAAATGTTTCATCTTTTCATGTACTTTATTCATAATTTTGCATACAATTTAATAAGGTAAGGATATAGGTTTTATTTGGATAAATATGATATCATCTGTTTACATCTGTGACTGTTAGATGAGATCCTGGTGTTTTCTGAGAGAAGTTGCAGCATTTGATGACTGAAGATTAAAACATGATGATCCCTGTCAGAGCCCTGGAGCTTTTTTTACCGTTTCTCTGCATGTGTGTGTTGTGTGTGTGTGTGTGTGTGTGTGTGTGTGTGTGTGTGTGTTGTGTGTGTGTGTTGTGTGTACTGCTGCTGCACAAAGCGAATTTCCCCACTGAGGGATGAATAAAGGACAATCTAATCTAATTCAAGTACAGAGACCCATCACAAGATCTGTGATTTGTGATAACTTTGAGCACACAAATATTTTATAAAAAAAAACAATATTTATAATGTTTCTGTATCATGAGAGAAACATTTTTCACATGTTATTACAAAAACAACAATGAAATGAAAACCAGAAACTTCTTGTGTGCTCTCTAACATAACTGAATAGTTTGGGAGGATTTTGTCCGGCTGCTCCACCAACCTCAGTCTCTGTGGGCCGAGTGTCGAGCACAGTAATAAACAGCAGAGTCTTCAGTCCTCAGACTGTTCATCTGCAGATACAGCTGCTGTCTGTTATTGTCTCTGGAGATGCTGAACCGGCCTTGAACTGACTGTGCGTAGTATTTGCTTGTTACATCAATCGTGGCGACCCACTCCAGCCCGGTACCAGGAGCCTGTCTGACCCAGCCCATCAAGTGGCTGCTGAACGTGAACCCAGAACCTGTACATGCCAGTAAGTGAGAGTCTCCAGGTCTTTTCACCACTGGTCCAGATTCTGTCAGAGTCTGACCATCAACAGCTAGAAGGAGGAAAAAATACATTAAATTTTACTTAAAAAAAGACACCTGCCAAAATAAGCAGATAAATGCTGATTAAAACTGTTTTCTATGAAAATCTGTGATATACCTGCACAACAGATATACAAAAGAAAAATCCCTGTTTTGTAATCCATGTTGTTAAAAGTGTCTGCTGTTTTCTCTCAGTCCCACTGAAGTCCAACTTATAACCGTGCAGGACGAGTTTGTTTTGCATGAACTCCTCCTCACTATAGATTTAACAGCAATGATACGAAACACGTTCTCAAACAATCTTGCAAGCTCACTGCCACTAATACTACTACTACTACTAATACTGCTACTACTACTACTACTAATACTGCTACTAATACTACTACTAATACTGCTACTAATACTACTACTAATACTACTACTAATACTACTACTAATACTACTACTAATACTGCTACTAATACTACTACTACTACTAATACTGCTATTAATACTACTACTAATACTGCTACTAATACTACTAGTAATCAGTAAAAGTTTAGTTGTGTTGATAAAATAATCAAATTCAGTCAATCACAGCTCACTGTTGAACACATCTGTTAAAGTCATCTGTTAAATAGAAAAACTGGAAAATAATGATGATGAAAGAAACAACCGTACACTTATTTAATCCTCTGTGATTCTCAAAAATATTATTGTTTATTATTAAATAGTAACTATACAGAAAGGAAATTAAGCTTTAAACATCAAGTTACTTCAAGCCAGGTTATCAGCTGATTTAATGTCATTAAATACTCTAGTAGTTAATAATGTATGAAAACAATGCAATAACAATGTAATTACGTTTGTGTTGTTGTATTTACGCAGTAACTTCAAGTGTCATCATGTGTTAAATTAGAGTTACTTTGTTGTTACTTTGATGAAAAAAATCACAACTTGTTTGAGCTTTTATGTTCTGACCAGAACACTGACGTCCTCAAACCAGTAATTGTTGCTCATTCCTCCATCCAGACTGGAAAACAAAGGTGAGTCTTTTCAGCCGTGAACTTTGACCTGTAGAACACTTGATCTTACTTCATAGGAGCTGGACGGAAACGTATCATCTGAAAACAACTCAAAACCCTTATTTTACTATCTAGCGTTTAGTAGTGGTTTAATTGGATATTTTAACCTTTAATGTGTAAACAAGGTGCATTTATTTACAGTACCTGATTTAATCTCTCTACTTTTGGTTGATGTTTTGTTTTTCGGTGTATTTCTATTTATTTGTCTGTATATAGTTTCATGATTGTTGATACAGTTTGTACAGCATTTTCATCAACTACATTTTATGTCAACAAACTGAAATAAACTTGACTGCTGGTGAAAAAACAAAACAAAACAGATATTTTATCAGAATAAGTACAGTATGATGTTAAAACTGAAAAGATCCAAATGACGATGGAAAAAAGAGGAAGCAGTTTTTGTACGAGTTTCCTGCTTATGTCTCTTACTGTGTCTCCTCGGGCACAGAAAGCATTTACACAGTTTATTTGTTTTCTAATTTATAATTCTAGTTATTCTGATTTTTAAAAAGTTCATTGTCAAACTCCTTTTTATGTTTGCAGTAAAAACCAGTGGTGGTGTGAGGGCTCCTCCTCTGGTGGATTCATGTCACAAGTGTAAAGGCACTGAGAGGTTTTTGTTCAGGTCTGCTGATGTTTGTGTCACTGTGGGACTCTGGCACAGAAATACACAGCAGAGTCTTCAGGCTGCATGTTCTGTCCATTCAGAGTCACTGTTTTACTGGAAGTGTCCAAGTCAATACTGAACTTAGTTTTCAGTGAATCTTTGTAGTAAGAGCTACTAGTATCTTTAATGCCGATCCATTCCAGTCCTTTCCCTGCTGGTTGTCTGATCCAAGCTGTCCAGTAGCTGAGATCATAAGAGACCTGACAGCTGATGGTCAGACGATGACCTGGCTGCACAGTCACAGAGACCGGCTGATTCAGCTGTTCACACTTCACACCTGGGGAAGATAAATATCAATGTGTTGAATATAGACGGAGCGTAAAGCAGCTATCAGTCATATCATCAGATGTCAGCTTCTCTGTCTCAGTGAGACTCACATCCAGCGGCCAGCAGCAGCAGAGCTACAGAGAACATGTTGTTGTAGTGACGGTGATCTGACGGGAACTTCTCTGGTTTTACTGCAAATGACAGCAGGAATCAAGACTTTATATGAGACGTAGAGGAAGTTCAGTTTGCATGAGGAAGAACATGAACACACTAAACCTCCCAGCACAATTCCAGCAGCTTTGATGCAAATGTTTACAGAGACTCATCAATGAAATAAGTTAATCCTGAAATGTTTCACCTTTTCATGTACTTTATTCATAATTTTGCATACAATTTAATAAGGTAATGATATAGGTTTTATTTGGATAAATATGATATTATCTGTTTACTTTTGTGACTGTTAAATGAGATCCTGGTGTTTTCTGAGAGAAGTTGCAGCATTTGATGACTGAAGATTAAAACCTGATGATCCCTGTCAGAGCCCTGGAGCTTTTTTTACCCTTTCTCTGCATGTGTGTGTTGTGTGTATTGCTGCTGCACAAAGCGAATTTCCCCACTGAGGGATGAATAAAGGACAATCTAATCTAATTCACGTACAGAGACCCATCACAAGATGAATGACAGAAGAAAAATATCATTGTGCGACAACAAAGACTTGATTCGTAATGTCTGTTCAAGAGACAGAATTCATAAAAAAGGTTTTAAAACAGAACTTGTAAAAGACAAAATAAAATCAGTTACAGTCATGATGTAAATTATCTTCTTAAATGAGGGTCTGAACCAAAGACAAAGTTTGTTTTTTCATCTTACAATTTAGAAGCAATAAGAAGAAAAACCTTTATCAAAGCAAACTACATATAAGACTTTTGAACATTTTAGTGAACTTTGAACTAAAAAGACCAAGCTGCAGTCAGATTCATATGAACCGTTTCTGTTAAAGTATGTCAGTTAAACAAGACTGCACCGTTTAATATCATTAGACGTGATAAGATTTTTACTGCTCACTTTAACAGCATGTGATCATTAAAGTGGTGTGAGAGCTCTGGTGGATTCATGATACTAGTGTTCAGAGTCTGAGGTTTTTGTTAAAGTCTCTGTTGGTGACGCTGTAACAGTCTGGTACAGAATTACAGGGAAGAGTCTTCAGGCTACGTCTTTTGTCAATTTAGAGTCACTGTGTCTGCTGAACTAAGAAAAAGATTTAAGCAAATATATTAGAGCAAAGAAGATCCGATACACCCATTCCCAGTCCATTTCAGCCCGTTCACAGCAGGATGTCTGATCCAAGACGTCCAGTAGCCCAGAGAATAAGAGACCTGAGAGCTGATTTCAGACTATGACTCGACTGCACAGTCACAAAGATCTGTTATGTCAACTTTTTACACCTGTGGAGGAAAGTGTGCTGAATATTAAACAGTAGTTGTGCGATGATAATGTTGGTATTTCTGTCTCAGTGAGACTCACCGGATCCTGCAGCAGCAGCAGATCTAGAAACATCATATTGTTGTTCTGAAGTTGATCTGATGTAATCTTCTCTTGTTTTACTGCAAATAACATCCAGATGTCAAAACTTTCTATAAGACTTAGAGGAAGTTCAATCTGTAATTTCCAGCAAAACAGTTTCGATGTTGTAAAATAAAAATATCATTTACACAGAAATCTTTTGGATTTCTGCAGTTTTATTTTTGTCTTTGAGTGTTTCGATGATGTTAAACTGGAGTTGGTAAATGTGACTGTAGCAATAAAATACTTTAATATTAAAATCCAAAACATAGATTTACTATTTTACTATAGATACATAGATCTACTGTTTCAGATCAACCTTACATTCCTCTAATCTGTAATATACCCAGCTTGATGCATGTGTTTATTATTTAATATTAAATGATTGGTTTATTCATTCTTACTGTTGATTTTCTGGTAATGCTTATTTTCTTGAGATCAATAACTATTACAGACAAAGACACACATACATGTTGCAGTAATTTCCGTCAAATTTGAATATATACAGTACATGTCAGTCTGTGGGAGTCTGTTAATGACTTTGAATCAGAATGTGCTGAAGCAGAGACACATGTAAAACATGTGGGACGGCTGCACTCGAGGACCAGGGTTCCCCGGCCCTGTTGTATGGACATGGAGATGTCAGATCGAGACAGGCAGCGTGCTGGACATGGTGTCCTGCTTTTCCTTTGCTGGTTTCCTGACCCGTAGACTGGCAGCAGCTGTGACTCCATCCTGGCAACGCCATCATAGATCTGGGACGGCTGCCACAGGGTCCCAAACCAATCTGGACATACTGTCTTCCAAATCATTCCAGAGGCGTCCAACAGTAAAACCTGATGTTCTGTCATCTCTTTAACATGGGAATTCTTGTGACTCCACAAAGTAGCAAAATGGAGACAAAAACATACAGCTCAAACTCAAAAGTGCACTTTGATTAACAGTGACTTCGTGTGATACACATAGAAATGAGAAAAGTTGCAAACATCTCTTGGCTTTCAAGTAAAGTTGACATATATCACTGCCATAGTACAATAACTTCAGCTTGATCTGCAGCTTCAGTTGACATTTGTCCTGTTTCACACAGAGGTGTCGCTGCTACAGTTGTGGAGCTCTGTCTGCCTCTTGTGGACTACTTGGGTATTACACGTGAGTTTCAATGGGACACTGCACTGAAGTCCAGAGATAAAACATCTTTTCATGGAGGCATGTCATCATTCAATTGATCATGAACAGTGATTATTATTACAGAAAACTGTGTTCTCTTTATTTTTCTCAATGCAAAAGGGAAAAAATAGGAGAGCGAGAGAGAGGGAAAAAGAGAGAGAGCGCTTGTCAATGATATTTTTGTTTTATTAATGATTTATGAAATACTCAGTTTCATGATTTTTACATTCATGTAAAGCATGGAAATGTGTGTATACAGTATAAACAGTTCCATGACATAAGAGAGAGAGAAAGAAAAGGACTGACCTGAACCTAATTAATAATCATCAGTTTATCATCAACAAGTCTGTTCATGACACAGACATTTGTATCAGGGTGTGTTGAAGCAGGGATACATTTAAAACATGCAGGATACAGGATTTCCTGTCTTGACAGCAAAGAAAGTGTTGATCGCGAACGCTCATCAGAGCTCTGCTTCATTCAGTGCTGCAGCTAAAAATGCGGAATTGTAGTGCCATTTTTGTGCTGCAGGTGGTTATGTTCATTAATGTGCATTGTCTTGTTGAATGAATAAATAAATAAATAACTTAAAAAAAGATGGACGATTCCTCATCTTGTAAAAAATATTATTTAGTCCGGTATGCCTAATCTTAGATCATTATAACTATCTCCTCTCTTCCGGTTCTGTGCTCCATTTGTCTTGTACCCACCTGTTTCTATATTTGATAAAATTGTCAGGCAGTGTCATTTATGTCCCAGTTTTCTTGCCATAACGAGACAGCAGATTGTTGATTGACAACACCTGAGAGAGCTTGAATACAAAGAGCGTATAAAAACAGGATGCTGAGTTTCATCCAGCATGAGCAGCATTTGTTTTTAGTGTAACCAGCTGTTTGAAAAGTTTATTGTTTACTGTCAGGCCGCTGCTTCAGAATGGGTAATGATTTGTCTTGTAGTTCTTGTTGAATGTTTGTAATTTGTGCTCATGTGCAGAGACTTGTTTCTGTTTTACTGAATCTTTGACTGTTTCTGATCTGATGGCCACTTAATCAATCTCATTTCCTGTCTTGACAGCAAAGAAAGTGTTGATCGTGTACGCTCATCAGAGCTCTGCTTCATTCAGTGCTGCAGCTAAAGATGCTGCTGTGGAGGTCTTGACTGCTCAGGGCTGCACAGTAGAGGTATCCGACCTGTATGCCATGAATTTTAAAGCCACTGCTACTGCAGAGGACATCAAAGGTATATGACAAACCAACAGATGGACTAAAAGGTTGTCTTAATCTTACTATCAGGCCCTAATGAACCATCCACTATTTCAGGAGATGTGAAGAATGCTGAAAACTTCAGTTATCTGGAGGAGACCAGACTGGCATGTGAGGAAGGGAAGCTGTCAGATGACATCACTAAGGAGCAATCTAAACTGACGGAGGCAGACCTTGTTATCTTCCAGGTAATCTGGGTGTCAGTCATGTCTACCCAATGAAGTAAACCCTGTGTCGTACTAACTAGAACTTCTCTGTCCAGTTCCCCATGTACTGGTTCAGTGTTCCTGCAATCATGAAGGGCTGGATTGATCGTGTGCTCACAAGCGGCTTCGCCTTTTCAAAAGAGAAGCGCTACAGCCAGGGAGTCTTCAAGGTAAGGGTTGAACTGGGGTTTAAATTAGCTTTGGTATCCCTGTGCTGAACTCTACTCCTTGCAGGACAAGAAGGCCATGTTGTCCTTCACCACTGGGTCTCTTGAATCCATGTTCAGCTCAACTGGGATTAATGGAGACATGAACGTCACACTCTGGCCACTGCAGGTACAAATGTGAAATGTTCCGGACTTCCTGCAGATCATCACATGACTAAACCTGCATGTTAATTTCTGTGCAGAATGGGATCCTGCACTACTGTGGCTTCCAGGTTGTGGCCCCTCAGGTCTTCTGGGCTCCTTCTTGTGCTACTCCTGAAGCCTGTGGCTGCATGCTGGAGGGCTGGCGCACACGTCTGCAAGGTCTCCTGGAGGAGAAGCCTCTGTCTTTCATTCCCTTGGACTGCTTTGATGACAAGGCTTTCCAGCTGAAGCCTGAAGTACACAAGGAGCATGACAGCAAGGAGTTTGGGCTGACGGTGGGCATCCACCTGGGCAAACCACTCCCACCCCACAGCCAGATGAAAGCAGGGTGCTGAAGTTGTGATTTAATAAAAGATGATTTGTTCTAACTTCAGTAATGGTTTTGAAGCTGTTTTTGTAAACCTTGGTGCCCATTGAACCCTAGTTGCCATCTCTCTGGAGTAACTATAGATTCTAATGGGTGCAAAAGTTTCAACATGAGTAGCCGTCTGTGAAATGTCTGAAGTTATATAATGGTGTGATCCAGAAACGAATGCATAAAACTTTAAACTAGACATTGGCAGACAGCTGATACTCAGAATTATTCTCACATTCATAAAGAACTGGCTACTTGGCAAATTGCCTGTATTTTTCAACATTGAGGTACTTCTACCTCGTTGGCAGGAGGAAAATTGCAGTAATTTCAGTTACAAGCATTTACTGAAGTACCTACATGGGTGTGTTAAGAAAATATCAGGACGGATCTTCAAATGAGCTTTAAATGTTGAGCGCAACATTGAGACATTTAAATGGTTTGAGCTCACATTTCTAAACGTTTTTCTTACACTCTCTGATCACCGACGTGCACGGTGTATTGAACTCTGTCACAGAGGTGTCGCTGCTATTGTGGAGCTCTGTCTCCCTCTTGTGGAACATTTGGGTATTACACGTGAGTTTAGATGGGACACTGCACCGACGTCCGGAGATAAAACATCTTTTCATGGAGGCATGTCATTCAATTAATCATGAAAAGTGATCTGTATTACAGAAAACTTATTTTTTCAGTGCAAAAGTCAGAGAATTTCAATTATGTTTTTAAAAATGATTTATTTAACACATTGTGAATCATGGAAATACATGTATACAGTATAAACAGTTCAATGCAATATCAGAAATAAAAAAGGAGCAGAATTATTTAGGAACGTTTTGAAATAAGTCAGGCCATCTGCAGTAAGAAATCCTAAGATGTCCAGGTAGAGTTGATCTGTCCTGTGATTGTCATTTGGTCTGAAAGGGGAATGTGTCTGATCACTGTTGTGCATTAAAACATATATTTGACTCCAAATGAATAAAACATTTAGAACAACATAAATATTGGACAGCAGGTGTTACAACCACACTGGACAAAATGAGAATCATCAGTGCTGAAACTTACCTTTATGACCATGATGACGACAGAAAAGATGATGGTGGTGAAGAACAAGAGGAGGAAAGTAAAAGCCATGTACCAAATTTGCATCACTGTGTCTTGGCTCACATCTACATGCATGATGTCATCAAAGAAATTACAGTGCTCCAGCGTGTCTGTGAAAGAGGACAAATTAAATCTGTTATTTGAGAGAAAAAAAATCAAACTGACTCATTCTGGTAAAATATTAATTCAATAAAGTGTAAGAAAGAAAAATGAGGACGAAAAGTACCTGGATTAGAAAAATGGAGGGACAGGGTGTTGTTTTCATGTGTCACCCTGCAGGTGAGGAGCACCCTGGGTAGAGTGTCAACCTGGGACAGATGAAGGCGGCTTTGGATGCTGAACTTTCCATCCGGGCCTCTGTGGGGCTCACTAACGTTGTAGCTCCACAGCTCTGTGGTTTCATCACGAAACCAGGTGATATTAATGGATGCAGGGCTGAAGCCAGAGACCAGACACACAAGTTCATCAGAACCCCGAAGCAAGATGGCTGAAGGTTTGCTGTGGATCACTGAGGCTGGAGAAACAGTCAGGGAAGGATGACATTATTGACAAAAAGGCAATGGAGCAATAACTAATATGAACAGTGAACATTTACTGTGACCTCACCAAACACAGGATTTATACTGGTTTTAAGTGCTGTGTCAGATGATTCATGTCTGACGACACAAGTATAAGTTGAGTTTTTGTCCTCAGTTTGGGATACGTTTAGTCTGCTGCTCATTGAGTAAGATCTTCTCCCTGGGTCTTTCCATGGATCGCTGTTCATGTAACGAGAGGATGGGAGTCTGTGAGCGTTCTCCTCCCAATCTACCATGATGTTGGAGGGGAAAAATCCAGAAACTAAGCAAGCCAGCATGAGGTTGTCAGACGTAGACAGTTCAGCAACAGTTGGTTGCACAATCCTCACAGTTGGAGGAGACAGGTCTTGAAAAATACCAGAAGAAGAAAACAGTCAATAAGGGTTCATATGTGTTAGATTTTTCTGTTGGAGTCATAACAGAGAAGAATATTGTTGATACCATGGATAATGTTTCTGATGATGAGACTTTGGAACAGGCTGGATATCCAACACAAGCAATGCCAAAACATCCACAGATTTAAATTGCTATATAAACACATGGTCTGGTCAAATTATAAAGAGAGCGGGTGGCAACACTTTGTTTAATCAACTTCGGTCTTGAAATGTTTGTGTAATTGTTGTTCCTCATTTAGTAAGTTTGTATTGTCCATTACCTACTGGTACTGTTGTTCTTACCATCACTGACGTGTATGTATGTACTATATGTCCATTTCCATTATGTCCATTACCTTCTGGTATTGTTACTCTTACCATTGCTGGTATTTATTATAAATATAAGTTAACGGTTTATTATAAATATAAGTCAACGGTTAACTATAAATATTACTATATACATTGTTCCTGGATTTGCAGGCATTGTGGCCATGAAATGCATCTGCATTTCGCAGCCACAATGTGTGTGAATTTAGGTGAGGTGAACTGTAGAAAATGTTTTATTATAATTTGATATAGGTCTTTTTTTCATTTTTTTGGTTCAAATGTTGAGACAGGAGGAAGCCTTAAAAAAAAAATCTGTCAAGTTGTTAATGAGAAACAGGGGTGGGATTAAATAAGTTTTCTTCTTCCCACTCCCTTTCGAGTGTTGACGATTTAATTTGTATTTTGAACCTGCACCTGATAAACCTGATAAAAGGTATTTGTTTAATTTTATGTTGCACGCAGGTAACTTATGTTATGTTTATTGCTCGAAATAAATAAATATGAAATGAAAATGAAATGATGATACCTGCACTTTTGCTGATGTGCTCCTCGTAGCCCTGGTTGGAACATCGGTGTTTCCCCTCACAAGATACTGGTTTATCCGCGAGCCAATCCTTCGCTGAAACTTGGAGGAAGCTGCGCAAAGTCTCAGTCCCATTTCTGTGAGCCACAGGTTGCTCCGTATGGACATCGGGGGAGGAATATTTGTCACCACCGACTTTCCAGGTGACAGAGAAATGACTGAGCCGAGGACCAACCAGAAGACAGGTAACGTTCACCGGTCCCTTGTTGTGAAGCTGCTCCAGTGGTGGAGCCTGAACATAAACACCAACCACCTGAGACCATGATGGAGTCACTGAAACAAGAGAATCAGGGTAGACGCTTAAAACTACAAAACCTCTCAACTCACAATTATGAGAAAAGTCTGTAAAATATGATTTAAAAGAGTATAATTGTGTTTATTCCTGATAAAAGGTTACATGTGTATGAGTTACGTCCAGTACTCGAGTTGTAAAAAAAAGATCAGGGGGGATGGTGGATTTTATCACATGGGGACAGATAATTTGTGCTGATTACAAATAATATAATATATTACAAATAACAGCAGTGACCAAAACAGCTGCAGAAATACTGCAGGAATGACATAGCAGCAGTTAAATGCAGCCTTCTGTAAGCTTTAAAAATCCACTGGGTTTACATCAAATACATCAAAACACAACAATAAAAAACCCTTTTCTGAACTTATCAATATGACTCTGTCCTTCACAGGATAAGTAAAATGGATCACTGCAAAAACTCACAATCTTAACAAGAATATTTGTCTTATTTCTAGTTAAAATGTCTCATTTTAGTAAAAAAAATCTCATTAGACTTAAAACAAGACTGATCACTGGAAAAAACAACAATTTTCACCTGTTTCAAGTAGATTTTCACTTGAAATAAGTAGAAAAATCTGCCAGTGGAACAAGATTTTTTTGCTTGTAATAAGAAGATAAATCTTGTTCCACTGGCAGATTTTCCTACTTATTTCAAGTGAAAATTTACTTGAAACAGGTGAAAATTGTCAAATAAGTTATTTTTCCGGTGTTATTTTTCTGGTGATGACTCTAAATGTTGAAATAGCAGTAAAACCACATTCATTGATGAAATGACATAAGGGATGGAAAGGGGGGATGGCAGTTTTACAGGGGGGATGATTTGGACCGTTTTTATTTCAGGGGGGATGCCATCCCCCCTCATCCCCCCTCAACTCCAGTACTGGTTACGTCACAGTTTACCTGAGCAGAAGCTGATGTTCCTTCTGACGGTTTTATTCAGAGAACTGTCAGACACCTCGCATGTGAAGTCCTTCCCTGTTTCCCACTCTTTCTGAGGAACATTCACTTCACTGGTAACAGTCACACGTCCATTTGTATCCATGGAGGTCTTGTTAGTAGATGAAGATATCGGTTTTAACTCAGTAAACCATTTAATTTGAGGGTTGAAGCCCCATCCTGAACACAAGAGTTTCTGTTGTTGTGACTCTTCTCTGGGAGCCACAAGAAGTTCCACTGATGGTTCCACTAAATATAACATTGAAAAAGAAAAAAACATAAATGATTCGTTTAGCAAATTATCCATTATCAATCATCTGTTACTGACAATAATAAAAAACAATCTCACCAAAAATGTTGTTGATGGAGTTAGACACAAAAGGTTTGCTGGAGAAACCTTGGTTGACTTTGCAGGTGAAACTCATGTCCCTGGTCCAGTTTTGTGGAGGCACAGAGAACCGTGTACTGACTGAATGGAGGTCCGAGGCTTCAGGAAGATCAACATAATGCTTGTGAGAAACATCAGCTCCTTTGGCCTGAAATGTGACGTAGAGGTCGTGTGAGGAGGGCTTTGTGATGTCACACTGGAGCACAGCAACGTCTCCCTTCAGCAGGTCTGGGAGAGATCTCCTGATCTCCACCAGTGGAGCTGGACCTGCAGGACCTGGACGATGACAGCACCATGTAAAATGTACATTTTCATGTGCAAACAGTGTTATTTAAAAGTTCGGGCATCCATTCACACATGTGTTCTTTCCAGATTAATTAAAGCGATCCAAACTGAAAAATATACACATAATAACAACATTTTTGGACCTTTCCACTCTCTGCAATATGATAGTTTGCAAACTTTGATCTTCTTACCTGAAACCTTTACCGTTTTTTTAACAGTGAAGCAGCGATGTTGAGCTTTACAAGTTAGCAGCTTCAGGTTTTTCCAGGTCCTCGATGGGACCTTCAGTTCACTGATTAAAACAGATGTGTTTGTGACTTGCTTCACTTGGTGGTTGGATGGAGGTTTCTCATCCATCAGCCAGCTCAGGTCGGCATCAAACACACTGCTGATGGAACATTTAGCAGTCACATCAGTATTTGTCATGACTGTCTTGAAGGTGGGAATCTCCACATGGATGGAAGGAGGGCCACTTCCATGGACTGCAGGAAACATGGATCAGTCCTCACATAGTAATCCAACTTATTCAATCAGTACAAAATCTGTCATTAAAAAAAAAAATGTTTTGGACATTATGTGTAATCTAATATTTGCTGTGAACATTTAATTTCCCAAACTTACTCTGACAAATGCTTGTTGTCTTTGAATATTCACTGTCTTTGTGAATGGACTTGCAGGTAAAGTCTGAGCCTTTAGCCCACTCTGACATGTCCGGCTCCATCTCAGTGGTCAGACTGTAAGTTTTCTCTTCTCCTTCCACACACTCCAGATTCCTTTCCTTGGGTTTAATGTGTGACAGACGCCGGTTGTTCTGTTGCCACTCCACACTCAGTTCTTTAGGAAAATAGCCGCTTAGGGTGCAGATGAGTCTGATTTGTGAGACCCCGAATTCACCTTCCCAGACCGGATACAAGGTGATGTTTGGAGCGATGACCCGCAGCTCTGTGACAGAAAAGAGATGACAGGTTTTTACACGTTTCCTGCTTTGACTGTTTGAAAAACACAACCAGATTTGATTTCATTCATACGTACCTTCAGATTCTGGTTGGTAACCAGTTGACATGAGTCTTAATTCTAAGTGTAGTGTGTTTGTTTTTGGGTAGATGGCAGAGTTGTGGTTTTACAGAGTTTGGTTTTGTAGACGTGCAGAAATGGATCTGAAAGTCCGTTGCACAGATGTTGAGCTTGACAAGAGTGATCAGGTTGTACAGAGAGGAAGCTTTGTGTAACACCCAGGTCCAAAAAGGAACCAAATACAGAAGTGAAAGCACACAAAGAGCAGCAGAGCATTGCAGACAGCAGGTGTGAGGTGCGGTTATGCCAGTAAAAGAAACAGAGAGCACATTTAAATATCTCACGTTTGTTTACATAAACCATCAGATGGACTTCTTCTCATGACTTTGCCAAAGGTTTTAATTACAAGTCTAGTAATTATAGAGCGAAAAAGTAACCAACTGTGAGATCTCCTGATTAACACACCCAGGTGAACATGGTCCGTTGATTCCAGATGTGGTAGGATGAACAAAGTATCATGAAACATAAGATACAAACTGTTAAACGGCCTGATGAGTTTTATGTATTATTTAAAACTATAACAAATATGAACAGTTTCAAAGTCATGTAAGAGATTAAAAAATGGGAGAATACATGAATTGGTATCTTCACTCAAACATTTATTTAAAAAAGAATAAAAACTTTTGGAATTACACTGAAAGAGAAATAACATTTGTGATTACTTACATGACTGAATGAAAATATAAGAAAAGTTTTGAAAAAGACAAAAAAAAATGTTTTAAGTTCTTTCTGTGTTCTCGTATTTCATTTGATCTGAAATGAGATAAAAAGAAAAAAGAGACTGATAAATGTCCATGACAAAAATCAAAGTCTGTGTGTCGCTGCTGAAGAGTCAGAATTGAGCACTTGATCAGAGTTTGTACATCGCAGGTACAACATCGTTTCTTCTCAAACTACAATTAAATCTCATCATAGAAAATAAAAAAACCTTTCAGCTCCTTTGTGTTGTACCTTTCGGCAGTTATGTATCTGATAACTTCATTAACCTTCAAGTAACACCTGCAGAAAATATTTATTTCTCCTGCAATCGTCCAGACGCATGAAATAAAGTTTCACATTAATCCAGTTGGACTTTAGTCAAGAGTTAACTAGAATAATTTGCAGCTGTGAGACTACACAACCAGCACTGCTCCCAGTAGACCACACACAACCTGACAATAAATGTACTTACTGGAAAATAATGTGCAATATCACTCTCTGCAACGTGCAATTATGTAAATATCCATCTGTTATTTTTGTACATACTATTATTTCTTATTATTTCTTTTTCTTCTTATTATTATTATTGTACATACCAGTTTACTGTCTATAGTGTGTTATTATTACTGTATTTGTTATCACTATTTCTATTAATGCCTCTTGTTTTTTGCACTATCCCCCTTTGCTGCTGTGAACTGCAAATTTCCCCTCTGTGGGACTATTAAAGGATTATCTTATCTTATCTTATCTTAAAAGTCCTTAAGACGTTTTATTCCTGTGTTACCCTATTTTAAACAAAAAGTCCCTTTTTATGATTTTCATTACATTTATTGAAGGGCTTTTAATGTTTCTTTTTCCTGTACATGAATCACTGAAGGCTGAAATGTTGCTGCTGAAATTACTTTTGACTTTTATTAACATGTAAGATGTAAAAATGTCAGTATTGAAATTAGTTTTGGTTTTAGTTTGTAAAAGCAGCTTTAGTTGCACCAACATTTCATCAAACATTGAATATTGTCTCATTTTTACTGAGAAGGTTTGCTAAATTTATTTAATGATGTCTTAATTTATTGTTTTTTCTTATGTCTTATTATGGTATGCCGAGTGATAAGAAGTATCCTAAACTAACTTAATTAACTCAGGTAGTGTAATATGATCAGATCTATGTCATTAACATATTTATTTTGTGCTCTTTAATATTTTTACTCAACTATATTTCTGATGCAGGTTGTACCACATTTTATTTAGTTACAAAAATATACAACAATAACTGATAAGCTGTTGTAATATAACTAGTTTTAAACACGTACTTCTAGTATTTTAAGATGATATTCTTTTAAATGCAGTTCAGTTTTTTAACATCTATCTGAGTATTTCCACGCTCAAATGAAGTGAAAGATTTCCTTTGTGACACTTTTTAGTTACATTTTCATTTTTTTCTTGTTTAAATCAGTCCGAAATCTGTCCCTGCATTAAAATCTAGATGATTACCTTGAGAGCAGTGGTTCCAACAGTGAACACCAAAGTGATGAGGAAGAGGAGGATGAAGGTGACGGCGGTCTTTGCCATGTTATCTTGCTCGGCCTCCATGGCCTCGTTCCAGTGGCAGCTGCTTTCAGTCAGGAGCTCTGCTGTGGCTGCACAGTAATCAATAATAATGAGGATTATATCCATTAAAATCCACATTTGTGGACACAGTGGTCAACATTTCTTTGAGGTTCCTACAGGAGGTCACTGTGTTCTTGGACCTCACAGGTGAATATCTGTAATTAAATCAGTCAGTCTGTCGTCTGCAAGTGTCCTATGAACGTTAACAGTTTGGACCGTCTTTCTTTGATGACACTTATATTCTTTATAGTCATTAACTTGGTCCTGTAATGATCCTGACTTGCTCAGAGAAAATCCATCATTAGTCTGGTTGCTACGACTTGGTTTGTGAGTGACTGAGAAACACAGAACCCAAGATGAAATTATGATGATAATAATAATTTGTCTTGTTTGGAGTGCAAGAGCGAGTAGAGAAACACAGACACACAAAGACAAGTCACACAAGCTGTGTTAGCACTCTTTCTGCAAATAACAATGAGAAAACTAGATTTATTTAATTATATTGCTGCCTTAAGTTAGTGCAGAGGTGGTATTCTTGTGAGTAAAACGTTAAAAACTTTTATATCAGAACCCTACAGTTGTGTAAAACTTATATTTACTCCAAATATGTTTGACTTGGACTGGACTGTGACCGCACACTTCAAATCCACATTTAGCTCCAAATATTAGTTAAGTAAAGACATGAAGTGCAAGCAACAAATATGAACAGAACTTTTTTTTATTTATTTTCAATATGCATCAAAACACACAAACACATTGTCAATAAACACAATATCACAAGCAACAGACACTGAACCAAAAAAAGAAAAGAGGACACAGCGACACACAACGACATCTACTACGCCTTGCACTTGTCAGGGATGCTTATGTCCAGGTTGACCAGGTTGGTTTTATCAGATGTTCTGTATCCAATGGATCTGACGATGGATTTAGTTGAGTTAGCGATGGATTCGTGGTAAACAACACAGCTGTACACCACATCAGTCTGTCTCCACTGATCCAGGCTGAGGGTTAACTGGCTGTAAGCGGAGTAAGATCCGGTGTTTTCTACAGCGTTTGTGGTACTGAACTTGTATTTGGAGTCTGCTTCCTCGTCATCAACAAACCAAGACACGAAAATGTTCTGAGGGAAGAAGTCTTTCACGTAGCAAGTCAGGGTCACCACGTCTTTTCTAGTGTGTTCTACTGGAGGCAACATAAACACTGAAGGACGCTGAGCAGCTCCTCCTGAAACCACAAGACAACAATTAGACTGTGTGATGGATACAAATACCAGGAAACCCAGAACAGACTGGTGCTACAAGAAAAAAAGCTAATAAAGTATCTAAATAACTCCCATCATGGCGTGAAAAAATCATTCAAATCCTAAATTACTTTTAGTTTTTTGTTGCTGTTATTGTTTTGTTGAAAAAGGATCCAAATGTTCTCACCGTTACTTCTCTGATAGCGGGTCTTCAGCGGGTCAATCCAGTCCTTGTGTTCAACAACGCAGAAGCGCGTAACTCCCTCGTGCCATTCATCATATGTGATGTCAAGAACGTGCTCAAAGCTTTTTGTTGTTGTTGTTACATCCTTTGAGGTACCGGCCAGTACATCACGTTCATCCTCCCACCAAATCTTTTCCACAGTTCCCTTTTTGACCTTGATTTGACATGTAAGCTGTCCCTTTTGTTTTACAAATAAGTCTTCAGCTTTGGGGGCGATGATGTTTACATCCACATCTGCTTTAGGACATCCTGCATCTGAGGGAAAATAAATAAAAAGCTGTTGAACAGAAGTCTTTACAAAAATATTATAATCTTAAGCTTCTTTTTTTTTTTTTTACAGAAAAATGAACTTTGTACTCACCACCGGGGCCGCGACTGCTTGAATCCTTGTAGGTCTCATTTGCTGTCCTTTCTGAACCAGTTTTTCCCCATTTCCCCTCAAACACGCATGTAAATGTCACACCTTCACTCAACTCACTGGGTTTCACTATGAGCAAACTTGCTGCACTGTACAGCATCGTTCCGTTTGTGTCCTTTCTTTCCCCAGACAATGAACTGATCTCGTCTATTTTGCTGGAGACTTCGCTGCCGTCTTTCCTCCAACTGATCTCATATTTTTTGGGTGAAAAATCTTTGGCAAAGCAGAAGAAGGAAGCCTCATCTTTGTCATGATCAATGAAGGAACCCGTTGTAAGAGTTGGTAACTTATAAACCACGTCTGAAAAACAAACACACACACAAATATATGTTTGCAGAAGCAAGCAATAATATATTTATATATATGCAGAAGCCTAGGAAAATGCTGCCATCATCATTTAATCAAGATTTACCAGATTATTATTGGTTAAGACAATATAATCAAGTTAATAAATCTTATCTAACTTGAATAAATATAACCACATCACGATGATGCCCTTTAAAGGAAAACTTGTTTCTCTTCTTAACAAAGTGTTCATACTAATCCAGAGGAAACTATACAGGACTGTCTCAGAAAATTAGAATATTGTGATAAAGTTCTTTATTTTCTGTAATGCAATTAAAAAAACAAAAATGTCATACATTCTGGATTCATTACAAATCAACTGAAATATTGCAAGCCTTTTATTATTTTAATATTGCTGATTATGGTTTACAGCTTAAGATTCCCAGAATATTCAATTTTTTTGAGATAGGATATTTGAGTTTTCTTAAACTGTAAGCCATGATCAGCAATATTAAAATAATAAAAGGCTTAGAATATTTCAAATTACTTGTAATGAATCCAGAATGTATGACATTTTTGCATTACAGAAAATAAAAGGACTTTATCACAATATTCTAATTTTCTGAGACAGTCCTGTATATTCATTTTTATATCACATAGAGCCGAGCTTTAACACTCACTTCTGCATATACATCGAATGGCAAGCAAACACAGTTTTGAAGTGAATGTTAATGATGTTAATTATAGAGTGAAAATAGAGACAGAAAGAAGGACAATTATTCAGATAGATGGAAAGAAACGGACCACACCACTGCAGTCAGGACAGGTGAATAAGACATTCGGTACATTAGTGAAGATGGAAAAAGGACGAGACTAAATATGAACATAATAAAATTACACATCTGCCCCATTTAAACCCTCTTTTTTTAAATTGCGGTTTGGTGGAACTTTTCCCCCAAAATTTAATCCAATTATTTCTCTCTGTGATGTTCATTTCACTTAATTTGCAAAAGTGCAGTAAACTCTGACTCAAACAATAGTTCTCACAAAACCCACAAAATCGATGTCCTAGTGGGAACTGCACTGTAGATATGGAGGTTTTATTATACTTATTGATTATTAGTAGTGATTTTAGTAATTAGTCACTGTTTACTTATTTTTATAAGGAATAAATGTGACTTCATGCAGCTCATTGCTTCTTTTGTTGGCTATAAAACTATTCATTACATTTTTCAATTAAGAAACAGTTAATCAAAAAAATTATCAAAATTGTTATACACACACGCATGTATATATATATATATATATATATATATATATATATATATATATATATATATATATATATATATATATATATATATATATATATATATACCAGCTGTATGTTTATACTGCAAAATGCCTAAATTTAATTCCCATAAGTACAGTTACTAGTTACTACAGTACTGTAGCTGTTAAGAGGGATTTTATAACACAATTATTAAAAAAAATAAAATAATAATATTTAAGAAAATTAATTTTTGAGTAGTTATGTACAAAAATGTGAATTTGTACTTTTAAATTGAAATTAAATACTAAAAAGCAATGATTAATGACTTAGCAAAAGACTTACTTGGCTGTACAACAGTCCCTTGGACGTTCCCTGCAGCATGAGTTGCAACACATTGGAAAGGTTTTCTTGCGTCCCAGTCCTGTCTGCTCACTTGGACTTGACTTATTCCAATATAAGCGCTGTTTTTCTGTACTGAAGGGTACTGGATGAAGTCTGTCAAAGACGTGCCGGCCTGGTTCCATGAGAAGGTCACTGAGGACGGCGTGAAATCGGTGGCAAGACAGCCGAGGGTGACTTTCTGTCCTCCTCCAGAGCCACATGGCATCAAAGGAAAGACCGTCGGTTTTGTGGGAGTTGCTGAAACAGGAGAAACACATGTAAAATGAAAATTAAAACAAATTCAAATAATGTTATATACTCATAATTTTTCTCAAATAACTGAGGTGAAGTTACTGCTTTGATGCAATGATGTAATAAAGACCAGCATGAACCAAAAACTGAGGAATGTTGAAGGTTTCAAAGTCCCTCTGTGAATGAAAATTGCTGATTTCCCATTTGATTTAGTCAGTCCGTTAGTCATATTAACATTAACCTCCCTCAATAGTCTTTAAAACTTTTTTTAACCGTTTAACTAAAAGTGGAATTCCTCTTCAGAGCACCATTTGAACAGTAATTTGTCATATTTTAAAAATATTAATAAATAACTATCCATCAACTGAGTTACTGGGATAATTATACTACAAATGTTCTGCATTTGTGTTATCAGATGAAACGATATCTTACCTGATGAAACAGTCACCATTGTACCTTTTCCCCAGTAGTCAAAAGCAGCGTAACACAGTGATGAATCTACTTAACTCTGAGTATAAAAAGTCTGTTCCACTAACAGTGAACACAAAACTCATTAAAAATTAAAGATGAATC
This sequence comes from Cololabis saira, assembly GCF_033807715.1. Lineage (NCBI taxonomy): Eukaryota > Metazoa > Chordata > Actinopteri > Beloniformes > Belonidae > Cololabis > Cololabis saira. The sequence goes on from NC_084598.1 coordinate 9,218,141, forward strand.
TCACTTTCTCATGAAATTCATTGAAATTGGCCAAAGCATGTAGATTTTAATGTTTTAAACAATGTTGCATTTGAGAAAATTGGATTTTGTCAGTAGAAACGCTGTAAGAACATTTCACTTTGAGACCTTATAAGATAATAACCTACACTTTAACATAAAAGGGACATTTAAAAGTATCAAACAATCCAACTGTTAACTTTAAATAGTATAAATCTTACCGTATGACACTGTTACCATCGTGCCTTTTCCCCAGTAGTCGAAAGCCCAGTTATCACAGTAGAAATAGTCTATTCACACTCCAAACAAAAACTCTCTACCATTAGGTCCTCTTGTTTCCTTTATGTAGTTAGCTTTTAAAAGTCTTTCATTTAAGATTAATTAAGAACAGAATTATAATCCAACTGAATTCAATGATATCAGGTTGTTATTGCTATTTGTACACATTTTTGTCAAGTGACAAAAATCTGATGGTCGCTGACCGATAGTTGTGGCAATGTGAAAACAAAAAATCATAGATTTCAAGTTTATTTTTTAAATTAGAAATAATGATTTCCTACCCGAGGTGACGGTGACCACGGTGCCTTTTCCCCAGTAGTCAAAAGCTTCGTCACAGTAAAACAAACCATGAACTACACGAAACTAAAACTTGATCACAGATTAATAGTTTCCATCTCAATCTTTTATGATAGTATGTAATCTATAAAATATAATATCCCGTATATTTCCATTGCATCTTAGAATTAGATAATCAGATTATTAAATTGACAAGCTTTTCATAAACAACGTTTAGACATTACAATAACAGATTTGTCGTACAGTTTTCAGAAATTAACGACCTGAATGGCATCAACTGTATTTCCCCAAAACAGATAAATTGCTGTTTTTAAGGCAAAATCTACACATTAAAGGAAAAAAAAAATAGTTTGACTTACCTGAAGTGACTGTAACCGTTGTGCCTTTCCCCCAGTAGTCAAAAGCGTTGTCACAGTGTTGCATCTCAACATATCCATCATACAAAAACTTCCCAAAGACTCTGTTGATGCCACTGAGGTCTAAATGTTCTACACTCAACATTACAATGTGATATTTATTACCTTCATATTATTAAATTGAAATAAAGAGCTGTCGCGACCTGCTGTGACGGTTACCACTGTTCATTTTCTTGAGTTGTCAAAAGCACAGTCACAATGTTATATATGAGGATATTTAATACACTAAAAATTCTTTTTTGAGATGTCATTGATGCATCTAAAGTCTAAATTAAACAGTGTAAAATTCTGGACCAAAAACAAGAAGCTCTGTTTCTTACCTGTTGTGACAGTGACCACCGTTCCTTTTCCCCAGTAGTCAAAGTAGTAGTCACAGTGACACGTTTCTATAGTACTATAGTACAAAAACGTCTCACACACTTGTTTTAATTCACTAAATGATCTGACTTTACAGGAAATACCAGAACATGCCCAAAAAGTGTCTGGAGAGTTCATATAGTTTAGATTCTAGTTGTGTAATTAATGAAACTGATGTAAATATGATTATAAATCATAGAAAAGTATTGAATTGTTTCAACTACATGTATATCAGGTTTTTACTTACCAGAAGTTACTGTGACTTGTGTTCCTTTCCCCCAGTAGTCAAAGGAGCCGTAGTACACATTTATGTATGTCAGTTGACTTCATGTACAAATACTTGGTTTTAATAAAAGAAAAAAAGGCCTTCAGGGTTACTTATGAGGCCATTCCTTCTCTACAGTTTTTGGGGATTCTCCCTTGAGATATTTGTTTCCTGTGGTTTGAATTAAATAAAGTTACATCTGTTTGCCAACAGTCAGCATAAACTTCCTCTTTGTCAGACCTTATTGTCAGCTCCATGTCCAACATTTCACACATCACATACACCATTTTAATGTATTGATGATAATATATCTTAATGTTCACACTCTGAAATGAATAAATTATACATTTTTAATATAGCCATCTGATCTGTCATGAAGATTTCACTCAACCAAACTGCAAAAACCTACAAGTGGCTTTTTAATGTTTTGGTTCATTAGGTCTGTTTATTGTCCAGAGATGTGATTTTCACCGTTTTTATTTTCATCCTAATGGACCTGAACAGAACAACAGAAAGAGACACTGTATGATGTGAAATACAAAAAGACAGTTGCATCACATTTAGCTGGTGACTAAATCCACATCTGGTTGGAAGAGTTGTTGAGTTTTGTATTGAAAAGTTAAATCCAGCTATTTTTCTGATTTTTGAAATCACTCGCTACTCAAGACTTAGATCTGATGGTTCCTTTGGTTCCTTCAACTCCAAATAAAGTAAAGTAAGAATCCTGCCAGTGAAACAAGAGCCGGTTGTAGAGGGAGTGTAGCTCTGGATGAAGGAGTGAAGGTAGAGGGAGTGTATCTCTGGATGAAGGAGTGAAGGCAGGCAGGAGCCGTTGTGGTAATTGCTTGGTAAGTCAAAAGCAGAGCTTTCAATTTGATGCGCGTTGCAACTGGAAGCCAGTGCAGAGAGATTAGCAGCGGAGTGACATGAGCTCTCTTGGGTTGGTTGAAGACCAGACATGCTGCTGCATCTGGATCATCTGCAGAGGTTTAACTGAGCAGCAGGAAGGCCGACCAACAAGGAATGAACCCTCGAGCACCCTGCGGAGGGTGTAGAGCTGGTCCAGTGTTCCACGGCTGGGACGAAAACCGCATTGTTCCTCCTAAATCGGACGTTCAACTATCGGCCGTATTCTCCTCTCCAGTAACCTGGCGTAGACTTTCTCGGGGAGGCTGAGAAGTGTGATCCCCCTATAGTTGGAACACACTCTCCAGTCCCCCTTTTTAAAAAGAGGGACCACCACCCCGGTTTCCCACCACAGCGGCACCGTCCCCTTCCTCCATGCAATGCCGTAGAGGCGTGTCAACCAAGACAGCCCTACGACATCCAGAGACTTGAGGTACTGGGGGCGAATCTCATCCACCCCCAGTGCCACCGAGGAGCTTATGAACTACCTCAGTGACCTCGGCTTGGGTGATGGATGAGCACGTCCCCGAGTCCTCACCCTCTCAGTCTGGTTGAGGAGATCCTCGAAGTATTCCTTCTACCGTTCAACGATGTCCCCAGTCGAGGTCAACAACTCCCCACACGCACCATATACGAAAGTCTCCCTCCATGGCCTCCCCGAACTCCTCCCAGACCCGAGTTTTTGCCTCCAGGACTGCCCGAGTTGCGGTTTGCTTGTCCTGCCGGTACCTATCTACTGCGTCAGGAGTCCCACAGGCCAACATAGCCCGGTAGGACTCCTTCTTCAGTCTGACGGCATCCTTTACTTCCGGTGTCCACCACCGGGTACTAGGATTGCCACCACGACAGGCACCTTGCGACCACAACTTCGAGCCGCCGCGTCGACAATGGAGGCAGAGAACATGGTCCACTCGGACTCAATGTCCCCCGCCTCCCCTGGGATCCGAGAGTGGTTCACTCGGAGGTGAGAGGTGAAGACGTCCCTGACAGAGGGCTCAGCCACACGTTCCCAACAGACCCTCACAATCCATTGTGTCTGCCCGGTCTGTCCAACGTCCTCCTCCGCTAGCGCATCCAACTCACTACCAGGTGGTGATGAGTTGACAGCTCAGCCCCTCTCTTTGAGTGTCGAAGACATGCGGCCGAAGGTCAGATGAAACGACAACAAAGTCGATCATTGACCTCCGGCCTCGGGTGTCCTGGTGCCACCCTTATGCCTGAACATGGTGTTCATGATGGACAAACTGTGACTAGCACAGAAGTCCAACAACAAAACACAGCTCGGGTTCAGATCGGGGAGGCCGTTCCTCCAAATCACGCCTCTCCAGGTATCACTGTCATTGCCCTCGTGAGCTTTGAAGTCCCCCAGTAGAACAATGGAGTCCCCAGTTGGAGCACCATCCAGTACCCCTCACAGGGACCCCAAGAAGGCCGGGTACTCCGCACTGCTGTTCGGACCGTAGGCACAAACAACAGTGAGAGACCTTTTCCCGACCCGAAGCGTCCCTCTCGTTCACCGGGGTAAACTCCAACACATGGCGACTGAGCTGAGGGGCTATAAACAAGCCCACACCAGCTCGCCGCCTCTCACCCTGAAGCAACTCCAGAGTATTGGAGGGTCCAGCCCCTTTCAAGGAGCTGGGTTCCAGAGCCCAAGCTATGTGTGGAGGTGAGCCCGACTATCTTTAGCCGCCGCTATCTCTCAACCTCACACACAAGCTCCGGCTCCTTCCCCACCAGCAAGGTGATATTCCATGTCCCCACTGCGAGGGTTTTGGTCCAGGGATTGGGTCGTCGAGGCACCCCGCCACGACTGCTACCCAGACCACATGGCACCGGGCCTACGGGAAGGCGAAGGTCCTTGATTTTTTGTTAACCATGATGAGCTTAGGTTTATTCATTCCAACAATATTTTTGTAATGGTTAGAAATGTAGAACTACATCATAAATACCTGAAGGTGTTCTGGCTTAATCCATACTTATTATATCTGGTGAAGTTTTCCGGTGTCAGTAAGCTTCGAAGCTGCACCTCCAACTGTGTAGCAGGACTCCAGCTCCGGCTCTTTAACTCTCGGTCCTCGAGGGCCGCTGTCCTGCATGTTTCATTTGAATCAGGTGTGTTAGAGTTGGGAAGCATGTAAGACCTGCAGGACAGAAGTCCTTGAGCACAGGAGCTGAGGAGCCCTGCTGTATAGAAAAGGAAAACATCAATGAATGCTGTAGTGGCTACTATAACTACCCTTCAACATGTTCTTAGCATATTTTGCATAATTGTTTTAGGAATATAGTGACACGTAAAACTGTCAACAAACAAACACATGCACTAGTATTTCTACTAAAGGAGGGATCTTCAAGTCCGGTTCCTTGAGGCCCGCTGTCCTGCATGTTTTAGATACTTCCCAGCTCCAACACACCTGATTCCAATTAAGTCATCATTAGCACTTTATCAAGGTCTATTAACGACAGTCATTTGTATCAGGGTGTGTTAAAACCAGGGAAACATCTAAAACATGCAGGACAGCTGACCTCAAGAACCGGAATTGGAGACCTCTGTAATACAGTAAAGTAAGGCAGGAGATCTCGTGGACCTCTGCGATGTAAAATCCATCATGTCTACTTGGCCGCTGTATTTGAATCACAGTGCAGCAAAGGAATGCACATGATCAGGAATACTTTTGAGGATAATACCTCAAAAGAACAATTATTTGATGATCTCACGTGTTAAACCATCAGAGGGAACAACCCTTTTTAGTGCTGTGAAATGGTTTAAGTCAGTGAATTTGAATCATGTGATATTTATGTACTGTAGGTGTGTGAGTGTCTAGGATGTTGAGTCTCTCATCAGTTTCTTTTTTTTTGTGAGGGGTGTGAGTGGAGATCCATGCAAATTATTACAGTTTACACACTTTTAGGAAAATGTGCTTATATTTTTTGTCACATGTTGATAAAATATGGTAAATACTGAATGGATAACAATAACTTCCATGTTCACAACTTACAAGTTCACCTCAGGCCTGCTTTGGTGAGAGCTGCTGTCATTGTCAGTATGTTCATGAGTTTAGTTTTCAGTCTAAAGTTCCAGTTTGTCCTCTGGATGCGGAAGCACCTGCTGTGGTGAAGATTGTTTCCTGTATGTTACATAAATATTAGCCAGTAGTTGATAACCACAAGTTCAAATATGTGCACAGGCTGTACAGACTTTTTCATGTCCAAACTTTTACTTTTTGAAACTGTCTTTCTCGTTTGTGAGTGACTCACATTTAAAACATACTTTCATAAACACAAAATCACTGTCACGTGCAGCAGACAGAAATGCTACGCAGGTAAAAGTACTTTTGCTTATAAATAAACATAAAATCAACAGTGTTGTGACAAAAATATCAGTTTTATTTATGACGCAGTTAAAAAAGAGAAAAAAAAGTAGGTCACTGAAAAGTTGGTGGAAGATTAGAGCTCAGAGTTTATTGTAGCCTCCAGGGTCAGCTGACTGTCTGTTTGTGCTAAAATGCTGCTAAGAATCATAATGAAGCTCACAGTCACTGCATGAGACTGAGGCCCCGTTTGCACGTAGCAAAAACAGTGGTGTTTTCATGCGTTTTGCCTGTTCGTTTACACGAAAACGAAGCTCAAAGTCACCAAAAACTATCATTTCTGAAAACTCCAGCCAAAGTGGAGATTTGCAAAAACTCCGTCTTCACGTTTGCTTATAAACAGAGAGAAACGGCCATTTAGGCTTCAGAACGTCACATTATGCGACAGAAACGACACCAGCATCATGTGTGCGACCTGCGTTTACAATTTGTTTTGCCACCGTCAATATTTCCTTGTATTGTACTTGTTTTATATTCTAAAGTCACACTTAAAAGTACCTCCACTTCTCTGTCACTCCAAACAAAAGACTCTCGTTCATCTTGGAAGTAACTGGAAGTTACTCGTGTCATTTGTTGACGGTTTTTTTCCAGGAATCCGATTGGCTAGCATTACTTTATGCTTCTCGTTACACTGCCCCCTGTAGGTTTGGCTGCTCATAGCACCTTAACAACGTATTTATGCGGGTTCGTGTAAATGATGGTATTTTTCAAAACGTAGAGGGGGAAATATCAGTTTTTGTAAATACCCGGCTATGTGTAAACGTGGCCTAATTCAGCCACCATCACTGTCATCAGGTCATTTCTCACCTCTGACCTCTCATCTTATCATTGGTCAGATCAGTTGGTAAATATGTAAAATATCCATGTCTTACTCAGTAGTCTCAGTAGTTTTATTGACTTTGTTAGGATGAATGATATCACTTCTCATAGATGGCTACTTAACTGATTAATAAAGTTAGTACCACAAACCTCTTGGCGCCTGAGGGCCGTGAAGATTTTTTTAAAGACACTTCTCTTTACATCACAGAGTTTTGTTGGAGACAGTGATTTGTTTTTCACTGGCGTCGTCGTCGTCATCTTACACTGCTTTTATTCACTGAGACAATGATGTTTTGTCTTTAATGTATTACAGTATAAATGACAATCCACTATTGTCATTTCTACTGTAGTTCAGTACCTCATATAAACTTCACACTGGGTACTGAACATGACATACTTGCTGTTATTGTAATTTTATTTCACATTTTAAGAAGTACAAAACTGAGGTAGTACTCACATGTCATCAAATTCTACTAAACCACATTTTGTGATTGCCTTACTTTTTGTGAAAAAGAAGAAAAATAGTGTTACATGCCCTCCAATATTAAGGCAAATATAATATATAATATACTGTATACCAAATCCATGTGATTTCTTGAAATGATGGGATGTTTTTCTTGAGGTATGTTGGTTTTATGCTTCATCCGAGTTCAGGACAGGTTTTTGTAATGACATTTATCACCGTGGCTCCCACCCCACACAGTGACACATGTCATTACAAAAACCTTGTCACATGTCGTCTACGAGTCCACAGGTCTCCGGCAAAGCTTTCTCTCCAATAAGGTTGAAGGTTTTGTTTATATCTGTAAAATATCATCAATTTCAGTTCCTGATGAAATTATGAAGTAAATGCTATTTCTATTTTTAATCCTTTGTGCTATTTTCAACATGAATTAAAAAAAAAGAAACAAATAAAGAAGAAAAGTATAGTGGAACAATTTTGTACATTTTTTAAATAATACTTTTTGTAAATGTACATCTTTTTTTACCTTATGTTAATTTTACGATGTGAAGATGTAGGTCTGCAGTTATTATCAGTTGGTGTTATTTTTGTAACAGGACGTGTCACTGTGGCTGCTAGTGGTTCAGCCTCTTACTAAAACTTCAGTGTTTAACAACACATATAATATACTTCTTCTTGTTCTAGCGTAACATTGGTCCTTTAACACTTTTAGATTAGGATAGATAGGTTTTGCAGTAATAATTATCATGACATGTGTTTCCCAGATTTTTAAAAGTAACAGTGGACTTCTCTTTCATTTGTTCTTTGTCCTTCACTTTAGTTGAGGACAGGTTTTTGTATCGTCTTTTTTCACAAAACAATTTTTGGCATTTAATTTTGCATGTTTGCTTTATTCAAAATCTTGTCTTTCTTCTTTGTCTAAAACAACCTTTTTAAACCTCTAAAACCTTTCAGTGATCTCTTTTTCTTTTACCACAGTGAGGCTGATTTCCAGTTGCAGAACAGGTTTTTGTATTACCATATATCACTGTGGTACCCGCTATAGTACACTGTGATAAACCCTCCTACAAAAACCTTCGTCTGAACATCTCACCAAACTGTCAGTGTTTTTGTACTCAGACTCCATCAGGAACATTTCACTTTACACACATATTCTTTTCTTTTTTTGTATTTTAGTCAATATTTATATTATTATTATTCTCAGTCATTGCTTTAAAAAAATAAATCCTTTTTTGATGTGAGATGTGAAATATTATGTTGAGGGGTTTATATTAAGGACACTGCTTTAAGAAAGTTGTTTTAATAAAAGTTTAAACGGTCAAAATTAAACTGCAACACATCTCAAAATAGCAACATATAAGAGTTTGTGTGTGATAAAACATTTGTTTTCTTTGTATAATAAATGCTTTATGTTGCTTGACGCCCCATCAGTCATCCTTTTGTCACTTGAATTTTAAAAAAAACTGCTCCAACAGCATATCCGTCAAATCCACTGTCAAGAAACTCACAACTCATTTTTGATTGTTTACAATAAATTATGTTTTATAAATTATTAATTTTATTTCTTATCAAATAAATGGCTGCTATATTAACTCATTAGTAGGCTAATACTTAGTTCAGTTCAGCTTTATTTTTATATCATCAAATCAACAAATGTCATCTCAAGACACTTCAAGACTAAAATTAAACTAATTTGAAATTAGTACAGTTAATGAAAACCCAATCAAAACACCAATATTAATTATAACCTAGATAAGGAAACCAACAGGTTGAACAAAGACTGTAATAGATAATCAAGTGGTCATACTTTTATTTAGTTTTATACATTTACAGTTGCAAGAGGTTTTTGTCACAGGATTTATCACTGTGGTAGTTATTGTACACTGTGATACATCCTGATACAAAAACTCCACCCAGCACCCTGACTTTAATTCTGCACTTGAGCTTTTATGTAGCGTTGTATCCCAATGACAGCTTTTTAAAATGTAATCTTTTTTTTTAAATTGAATATATATAAATACATACATAAAATTATATACTGTATATATCCTTTGATTTATTTCAAACTTTACTTTTTCCAACATAACAATGGGGGAGAGTCAGTTTGTTGTTGTGAGGTTTTTGTATGGGTGTGTATCATTGTGCCCCCCATTCCATCACCATGAAAAACTCCAGTACAAAAACCAAATGCACTATTGCACGCTGGATCTATACCGCCTTCAGGTAAGAAAAACATGATTTCAATCGGTTGTCTCTCAGGAAATTAGCACATGGGATGAATATTTATTACAAATGAATTGAACATTTAATTTGGTAATAGTATTAATTATTTCTTCTTCATCTGCCATATGTTACTAACATTATTATTATTGTAGTAGTTGTTATTGTTCACACATAATAATAATGATAAACCTTCAAGAAAGCATCACTGTGTATATAATGGGATAAAACCTCTGGTGGTTTGTCAGAATTTTCTTTCAAGTGTTACAGTTGCAGAATTTTACGGGTTAGTTTGTTGGATTTTCAGGATATTTTAAATCTGGATCAGAGAAGAGCAGTATCACCAGGATGAGGAGAATTATTACTTATTTAGTTTAAATCACTGTGAAAGTTTTTATTTATATCTGGTTGATGATTCAGTTATGAAATTAATGGAGATGATATATATGATATAAAAATCCTTCTTAATTTACCATTTTTTGTGGTGTTTTTTCTAAAATTGTATTTTTAAATACATTTATGAAATGCTCTAAATAGAGATTGTAGGGCATTATTATGTAAAGATTTTAACTAATACATGTGAACTTTATTGCATTTAGTGTGTGACCCAGGTCAGACTTCTTTTTCCCATCTTGATTATTTTAACAATTAACTATTATTTAAAAAAGACAAAGATTTTGGCAGAAATTATTATCAAAGACATTGTAATATTGTATTAATACATTTGATTTGATTTGATTTGATTTTTATTTTGTACATGTAAAAGAAAACAATTAAAGAGAAGATAAGAAAACAAAACAAAGAATTTCATACTTTAACACTTAATATCTTATTTACATGTGCAAAAAGGAGTAGGAAGAAGTGCAAACTTATTTAATCTTACCCCCATTCACTAATCATTTATTAACACTTATTTATAATAACTAACTATACTATACTATAATTATACTCACACACTGTACTCACACACTTACCTATGCATACACATAATTGAGTATTTCTATATATTCTATCTATCTACACACATGCCCATATAAATATTTATATAAATATACTCATTTACACCATACTATATCTATATTAACTCCATCTTCTCTATATCTATATATATCTACTTACACACGTATTCACACACATACACACATATATACATATACATACACATACACCCATACATACCTACACCCATATATATATATATATATATATATATATATATATATATATATATATATATATATATATATATATACCTATATATGCACATGCATACATACACATATAATTAGCTGCCCATTTCTGTACATAAATACAAACAAATCTACCCCTTCACCCAATAGTGTTTATATGCAGGCCTTCCTCTTTGTACCTTGTGAAAATCATGTTTTTATATTTGTTTTTAAACTGGTTAATGTTTGGACATTGTTTTAATTCTGAATCCATTCTGTTCCATAGTTTAATTCCACTGACCGATATAGAAAATCTTTTCATTGTTGTTCGTGTTCTACGAGTCCTAAAATTTAGAGAACCCCTTAAATTATACCTCTTTCATAAAACATTTCCTGTAAGTGAGATGGTAATACAGTAAGTTGTTCCTAGCTTTATACATTAATTGTGCAGTTTGGAATTCCACTATGTCAAAAAATGTGATTATTTTAGAATTGCAGAATAATGAATTGGTGTTTTCACGAAAACCAGCATTATGAATTATCCTTATGGCTCTTTTCTGCAGTATGAATAGTGGTTGCAGTGAACGTTTATTTCCCCAAACCTCTAAACAGTAACTTAAATAAGGCAAAACCAGGGAACAGAACAGAATGCGGAGTGATTTATTATCCAGGAATTGCTTTGCTCTGGCCAGAACTGAGATGCCTCTAGATACTTAGTTGTGGATGTGTTTAATATGAGATTTCCAGCAAATCCTGTCATCTATAATTACCCCAAGAAATATTGTTTCATGTACTTTTTCAATGTTTGCTCAATCTGTACCTGTGCTTGATTGTTTTTATTGTTTCCAAATACCATAACTGTACTGAGAGGATAACCTTTTGAAAAATTTGATAGAAAACAAATCAGGCAATATTTTGTAATTTACGAAACGACAAACTCTTCAGAATAATTAGCCAGAAATAATGACTAATTTGTTGAGCTTTCATGTTTTCATGATCCACTGTAAATGTGACGTCACTCTGTCACGACAAAAACAAGACTTTGCTGCCCTCTATGGGTAAAAGGTGAATCTACAAAACATTGTCAAATAAAGCGTTGAGCTGGTTTTTATTCAACAATATTCTTCAATGTTTCTGTGAGCTTTCAGTACCTCTGTACATCTTTAATCATCCATCCATCCATTCATTTTCTATACCTGCTTTATCCTGTACAGGGTCACAGGGGTCTGCTGGAGCCTAACTCAGCTCATCACAGGCAGGAGGCAGGGGTTTATCCTGGACAGGTCACCAGTCCATCGCAGGGCCACATACAGACAGACAACCAGACACACTCACACTCACACCTACGGGCAATTAAGAATCATCAGTTAACCTACTATGCATGTTTTTGGACTGTGGGAGGAAGCCGGAGTAACCGGAGAGAACCCACGCAAGCACAGTGAGAACATGCAAACTGCACACAGAAAGACCTGCCGGGGCTGGAGTCAAACTAGGAACCATCTTTAATCACGTAGTATAATATCTTATATGTGGTTCACATGGGACTCCAACTTGTCATAGCATTCCCACGGATTCTATTTTGTTATAACAAGTTTGTATGTTTTTATTTTTTTGTTGCAGTCTTTGTTGTTCTAAAAAGTGTCATCATGCCTCTATCATGCAGTTTTCTTTTCTTTTGTTTATTTGTTTTCTTTTTTCCTATAAACATATTGCATCCTGTTTACATTTAAGAAAGAATCAGGTTTTTGTGCAGTGGCTCACTCAGCTGCAGTCACTCAAGGACATGAATAAACAGCAGTTGTTGTCAGTTGTTGTTTCTGGAGATGGTGAACCAGCTCTGGACTGAATGAGAGTAGTAGATAATAACACTGTGCATCACTGATATAATCAATCCATTCCAGTTGTTTTCCTGCAGCTGTCAGATCCAAGCGTACAACTTATAACTATCAACGTATAACTATCAAACTCTGAACATGTACAAGTGTGTCTGAGGGATTCTCCAGATGTTTAAACCTCTGTTTCAGACTCGTGTTTGACCGTCAGTGTCTGCAGAAAAGTAAACACACCATCCTAGAGTTTTACTGTCTTTAGGTGAGTTTGTTTGAAAAAATAAGTAAATAAATAAAAAATTAAATACATACATACATCATTGTAAAAGTATTTTTTGTTCAGTCCTGTTAGTCCTGTTGTGTGACTCTCTGAACTTTGCTCTGAAACATTAATAAAGAAATGTCAAAAACACATCTCATTCATAAAAAAACAATAACTTGAAAAATACTTAAAATTTATTACACTCCTTTTTGTATGAAAAATGTAAAAACATTTTTAAATGATTTCAATATTTTGTTGTAACTTATACATTATTTTCATCACTAAGCTTTTATTTGTTATTTTAATCATCAGTGCGCAACCATCTTGACTCACATGATTACCAGCTTATTGTCAGTTACACAACTGCTTATGAATCATTGTGCTGTTTTAAAACTGGATGTTTACCGTATTTTCTGGACTATAAGCCGCTACTTTTTTCATAGGTTTTGAACCATGCGGGTTATACAAAGGTGCAGCTAATCTGTGGATTTTTCTTCCACCGCTAGGGGGAGCGCTAACCCGGAATTAGAATCAAAACTCAGACAAAATAAATGCAAAGAAGAATACGCTACTTCTTCTTTAGCAGATAGAAGTAGGTAGAAGCAGATTTCAAACAAATAGATAAATAAATACTGGTTATTTTCTCTTGGTTCTGTCCCGTTTTAATCAGCAAAGTTGCTGCCGTGTTAAAAAGACACTGTTAGGAAAGGATCTATTTAGGTACAAACATGTACATCATTTACAGTTCAAAATTCTTCTCTACATGTAGTAAATATCTAATTTAACAACATAAATATCTGCGGCCTGCATATCTTTTTTTTTAAAAATAGAGCGGATGCGGCTTGTATATCTTTTTTTTATTATTTTTTTAAAAATAGAGCGGATGCGGCTTATATACAGGTGCGGCTTATAGTCCAGAAAATACGGTAATTAAACAAATGTTTTCTGAGAAGCTGCAACGTCAACATTTAATGTAGCTGCTGCAAAACTTGTTCCACAAGAGGAAAAATAACATTATTAATCATTTGCTCTTTCAAATTTATACTGATATGGACTCATATTAGTAATAAACTACTTAAGAGAATAACTCCTTACAGACAAACAATGAAGAATCATCATTGTAAGGTTATAAGAAGTAGTTTAGTGGCCAGCTGAGCTGGTTGTTATGGAGATCCATGTTCCAGGCTTTACCACATACTGTAAAGTGTGTATAAGGAGGGCTAATTGCCCCACACCTGTGATTGCCACTTTTACCTGGGTTGCCACACAGAGAGCAAGCAGGGAGAGCAGAGAAGCCTAATGCTGGTTAGTCAGTGTTTCTGTTTCTACTCACTACGTTATGAGGAAAGTTTGCACCCTTGGCGAAGCGAGGTATGTGGCATTTAAATAGTGGCATGTGTTTTTACTTTCACGGTGCCCGACGATGGAATAAAAAACTTTTGTACCAGTTGAACTCTACGCTGTATCATTGATGCCAAGGGCTGATAGAAATGTTTTTATTTTTGTTTAATTAAAGAAACAGGAAGTATGCAAACACAGAAACAGTTACCGATTTCTCACTGTGTGAGCAGAGCTGCAATCATTTTTATTCATCTATTTTCCTAAATTATATTTTAAACATGCCCTTGTGTATGAACTAGAACAGTCTCATAATTCGCAAATGCACACACCGCTTCACAAATGCATGTTTCGTAAATGCACAGAACAATTCACACGTGCGTAGGACAAGATGCACAAATGTATTTTTGATGCACATACAAATATAACCTTATTTACAAATGGGTTTTCTGTCTGTGAACTGCGCTGGATTTGCGTGTGACTTTTGAGACTCCCCTGACGTGACTCCATCCACAAATACATTTTTTTTAACATGGAAGGATCTGCAACCAATCAGATGTCTTCCTTTGTTTCAGCCAATCATAAGAGCGCATCCCACATGGGGGACGATTTACTCGTAAACCAATCAGAGTAAAGGAGCGGATACACCTCCTGTTTGAACTGCGTTCGCGTCGTTCGCTTAAGCCGGACAGACACTGTGCGATTGTCGTCTCGTTTTGAACCAATTTTCCACTCTTGCAACTATTTTTTGGATCGGAGACGAGAGTAACGACGAGCGAGTAACGACGAGAGAGTAACACCTCACGACGAGCTCCCGATCACAAATCGTGTGCTCGCAAGAAAATCAAACTTGTTTGAAATCCTGGTCGCTCCTCATGAAGGTATCGCACAGTTGAAGCAGCTACGACCCGATTGGCCTCATCCTTTCGCAGAGACCGTGCGCAATCTTTGATGTCACGTCAAAAACTATTATTTGTAGTTTAAAGTGTTGCAAATTCACATTACAAATCATGTTTTACTAGCAGAAAAAAAAGACAGCATTTCCCACGTCTGCCCAGCCAATTCCTTGTCCAATCACAACGTTGTCTAATCTTTTTTCATTTATCGCCACACAGATTGGCACAAATTTCTAAAGGCTGATTTATGGTTCCGCGTTACACCAACACCGTAGGCTACGCCGTCGATTTAACGCAGAACCATAATTCCGGCTTAAGGCAGCGCGTTTTTTTTTTGCTGAGCATCTTCGGTGTCTCCCACTTCCGGGTTCCTCCTCTTCCACTTCTTTTTGACGTTGCAGTTCCAGTAACAGAAGACGTGAGGATTATGAACGTATAGTGTGAGCCGACGGGTCGCACCAGAGCATCGGGACGTACAGTGTGAGACCATAAATCGTGGGAACTTTCGAACTCAGCGATCTAGTTGTGCAGTTTGAGATGGGGCTGAATCAAACAATTTAAAATATTGCAGTGTATGCCCAGCTTGAAAAGTGATTCAATAGAATGAATTATTCAATAGATAAATAAACAAGACAGCAACACAGGATGGCATGGAAAAGTATTAGGGCCAGGCAGGAGAAAAAATATTTGAGAGGGGAAGATTTTTTTTTATTGGGCACTTCGAGAAAAAAGTGGAAATGTTGAGATTAATGTTGAAATACAATTTCAAAAGTAAAGTCGAAATTTCGTGTATAAAGTCTCGACATTTCGACTTTTTTCTCGACATTTCGACTTTTTTCTCGACATTTCCACTTTTTTCTCGAAATTGTGCTTTAACATTAATCTCGACATTTCGATTTTTTTCTCGACATTTCGACTTTTTTCTCGAAGTCCATAATGAAAAAAAAATCTTCCTCCTCTAAAATATTATTTTTATTTTTCTCCTGCCTGGCCCTAATACTCTTCCGTAGGAGAGGAGATCACTGCTCTGCTTTTCTTGTGATCTCGGTAAAGAAAACAGTGCGATCGGAGATGGTTTGTCTGGCCGTTCAACCAGAGCCGTTGGGAGACTGGAGAGCTCCAAGTCCTGCCGATGCAGCAACTGATAATGAGAAACAGCGGAGATATTTATTTATTACAGGTGTCTTTCAGGAGAACGAGCCTGTCGACACGTCAAGTGACGGGGGCGAATATACTTGCTGTTTATAATGCGACCTGCAGTTTTCGCTCTGGCCGCGAGTGGCGCTGGTCCAGTTCAGACACCAGCTGACCACAAGTGACCGGACGCGGAGGTCGGAAACAAGCAGCTTGTATCCTCACATTTATGATGTGACATTGCCACCACACAGAGACAAACGTGTGTCAAAACAGCGGTGGCAGATCAACACATTCCCGGCGCAGATAGAGTCGTGCTCATGGGAAGATGATGGTGATGGTGCTGGTGGGGAGTTTTGTCCACCGATCATTAAACATCTGAGCTTGATACAGAGGTTCTTCAGTTATCAGTCGACCGACACCGACTTTGCTCCAGATATTTCGGTAAATTAATCTCCTGAAGACATGCCCGTGCCCGCCCCACCTGGCTGCTGCAGCTCGTCCCCGTCAGGTAGAAGGATGACAGCCAACTCTCTGCTGCATCTGTCTGGTTCTGAGCTGAATCAGCGGGACAATCCCATGTCGTCAAACCAAACGGAGCAAATACAGAAATATCTCCGCTGTTTCTCATCATCAGTTGCTGCATCGGCAGGACTAAGAGCTCTCCAGTCTCCTGACGGCTCTGGTTGAACGGCCCGACAAACCTTCTCCGACTGCGCTGTTTTCTTTGCCGAGATCCCAAGAAAAGCAGAGCAGTGATCTCCTCTCCATCCCGTGTTGCTGTCTTGTTTATTTATCTTTATTCCACCAACTCGAAATATTGAATCACTTTTCTAAGCAAACGACGCGATCGCAGTTCAAACAGCAGGTGTATCCGCCCCTTTAATCTGATTGGTTTATGAGTAAATCGTCCCCCACGTGGGGTGCGCTCTTATGATTGTCTGAAACAAAGGAAGACATCTGATTGGTTGCAGATCCTTCCGTGTTAAAAAAAAAACGTATTTGTGGATGGAGTCACGTCAGGGGAGTCTCAAAAGTCACACGCAAATCCAGCACAGTTCACAGACAAAAAAATTTTTGTAAATCAGTTTATATTGTGTGCGCATCAAAAATACATTTGTGTATCTTGCCCTACGCACGTGTGAATTGTTCTGTGCATTTGTGAATTTTGTCCTGTGCATTTGTGAAACGGTGTGTGCATTTGCAAATTATGAGACTGTTCTAGCTCCATACTTGTGGATCTTTGTGGAACATTTCTGTGGATCTTTGTCCTCTTATCTGTCCTTAACTCAGTGTGTGTCTTTCTCAGTCCTCTCGCTGCAGGTTGGACATCTCATATTCATCGTGTTGTTGTTTTCTCTGCTGATTTCTGTTTATCCTTTCACCCTGCTGCCATATCCTTGTGCAGTTCCATCATTTGTTACCTGACCATCAATTCAAGTCTTTTGTAGGTTATTTTATCCAGTTCAAGTTGCATTAAATTAGGTTTTCAATTATTTTTATTATTTCTTCTTTCTCAAAGATAAGTTTAGATGAATTTAAAGTTGTGCCTTCAAATTTGTCAAGCAGAAATAAAAAAAGCACATCTTGTTCAATTAAATGTTATGAAATATAGAAATTTGGCTTGGCTACATGGTTAAAAAAAGGGAGGAAAAAGATGAATCTAAGGATATTAAAAGCACCAAAGTCCTAAATGATGATGAAAAAAAAAGAGGAAGTAGTTTTTGTTTGAGTCTCCTGCCTTTGTCTCTCACTGTGTCTCTCTGGCACAGTAATACACAGCTGTGTCCTCAGTCCTCAGACTGTTCATCTGGAGATAAACTTTACTGCTGGAGTCATCTCTGGAGATGGTGAATCGATCCTTCACGGACTGAGAGTAATAGAAATAAGAACTTCCAGTCTGTACAAAAGCAATCCACTCCAGTCCTTTTCCAGGAGCCTGTCTGATCCAGTTCATGTGATAACTGCTGAATGTGAATCCAGAGGCTGTACAGGTCAGTCTGTGGGAGTCTCCAGGTCTTTTAACCACTGGTTCAGACTCTATCAGAGTCTGGCCATCAACACCTGTCAAGACTAAAAAGAAATACATCTCATTCATTACTTTGTTACAACAAATGAAACATTTTAACATCAAGATCACTGACAGTCTTCACCTGCCCAGCAGATAGTTACAAGCAGCAGTCCTGTCCTGTAATCCATCATGTTAAACTGCAGCTTCACTGTTATCGGTCGTTCTCTTTACAGTCACTTAAGTAGAGTAAGACGTCTCAGATTTACATCGACTCCTCCTCACATCAAGGATGCAGCTTCATCACACTTGAACTGTTATGGAAATGAACTCATTTTAATGTGCTATTAAAATCAGCACTGATGCAAAGAGGAAACTGTTTCCCCTATTTAATTATTACATCTAAATGTTTTCATATTTCAATCAGGTAAAAGCATAAAGCTCATTTGGATGAAGCTTCATTGTTAGTGATACATCTACATGGAGGAACATAGAGTTAGAGAAACTAAAAGGACCTGATACAATTACAGCATTTGATGGCTGAGGATTAAAATAGTTTCACATTTTAATTAATTACATTGTGAAATATCTGTTCAGCTATATTTGTAGTGTTGCAACCATAAGATTTTGAGTCTGTTCTTTAATATAATCAACATTTTTCTTCCCGTCTTGGACACATGGATGAAGATACAATATTTCTGGGTGACAATTTCTGGTCAGCAGAGATTTTTTGTTCCGTGTGATCCAGAAGTGAGATGTAGCCAGTGAAGATTTTAACAAAGTAAACTAAAGGTTAAAACTGTTCAAAATGTTTTGAGAGTATTTGAAAAAAAAACCCCAACTCAAATGAGGTCATAATTGAACAGTTTCGTCTCCTCAGAACAGACTGCAGACGTCTACTGCTCAGTTCAACAGCATGTTGAGGTGTGAGGGCTCCTCCTCTGGTGGATTCATGTGTTCAGGCTCTGAGGTTTTTGTTCAGGTCTGCTGATGTTTGTGTCACTGTGACTGTCTGGCACAGAAATACACAGCAGAGTCTTCAGGCTGCATGTTCTGTCCATTCAGAGTCACTGTTTTACTGGAAGTGTCCAAGTCAATACTGAACTTGGTTTTCAGTGAATCTTTGTAGTAAGAGTCTCCAGTATATTTCATCCCAATCCATTCCAGTCCTTTCCCTGCTGGTTGTCTGGTCCAAGCTGTGTAGTAGCCACTGAGAGAATAAGAGACCTGACAGCTGATGGTCAGACGATGACCTGGCTGCACAGTCACAGAGGCCGGCTGAGTCAGCTGTTCACACTTCACACCTGGGGAGGAAAACATGTCGATTATTGAACAGTGATCAGAGTTGTATGATGATAATGTCAGTGTTTGTGTCTCAGTGAGACTCACAGCATCCAGCAACCAGCAGCAGCAGAGCTACAGAGAACATGTTGGCATTGAAGGTGTTTTGATGGGAACTTCCCTTTTTGTGCTGTTGTCGGCTTTTGATGAACTCTGTCTGCTTTATTTTGCATAAAACACCACCTGTTTTGTATTTAATGAACTAGCATGTTATTGGTTTTAACTCTTGTGTTGTGGAATACATTTGCAAATATAACACAGACCAATGAAACTGATGAAAATTAGATGGAAAACATTTGATTGTGTCCAAGCTGCATATATTAATTCTATATGTATTTCTTTAATATGTTGGGATTTGGTGACTCATCTCATCCTAATCCTTTATTAGATATTCTTATTAAAGTACATGTACTAAACACTTCATACCTGGTGTTGGTGGTGGGTCTGTAAATCAGTTTAATTTAGTGTTAACATCTAAAAACTATACTCAAGTAAAACTTAAGCATCTTCATGAAAAAGTCACTTAGCTATTGTAAATAAGATACATTTGTAAGTACGTAAATAAATAAGATGGAATGTTTATCACAAATATGTCCCGTACAAAATAAAACTATCAATAAATAAATACTATTGAAATCGGACTGTTTTTATCGTATCACATCACTTTTATTGTCATTCAGGCAGATTTCCTCAGAGATGCACTGCAGAACCAAATGACAATGCAGAGTCAGCAATAAAAACATACAGAATTAAACTACCTGAGATGAAATAAGTATAAAATACTGGCTGTGATAGTACAGTGAATAAGATAGATAAGTGTAGAACCAAAAAAACAAATAAGCACAATTTTTTCAGTAGAGCGCGTTCATCACATATTTACACATTTCAGTTAATGTCTGGAAATCAACTTTCTCCACATTATAATCTAGTTTCATCAATGTTGTGGAATTTTTTTTAAATAATCTTCCCTTTATATACTTGATTGACACCAAATGGGTTTGGCAGAAAACACATAAAGAGTTAAAGTGACTTAAAACCACGATCCACATGTGTTCAGAAGTAAACTGTTAGTGAAGTTTTTGTGTTTGTGAATACAATTCGGTAAATAACAGATCACAGTAAAAGTAGAGGTCTTAAAGGAGCTTGAGGCAGGATTGAGGCAGGATTTATGAAAAAAATCCGTATACATTTTAAGTTTTCTAGTAATAATGTCAGGTGAAGCGTTCCAAACCCAAAAGAATGTTTCCTCTAGTGTATCTCTCCGTTGCCTTGAACAGGCTGTGTGCTGCAAAATGTGCTGCAATTCGGTCCCGAATTTCCCGCGCTGGGCTGCGGATGTGACGTCAAATGACGCTGCATGCGCGTTCTCCCCGTTCTCCCGTGCCGGCTTCACTGTTGGCTGCAGTACCCCCGACGGCCGTCGTGGTGAAGGGTGGCGCTAGAGAGTCTCATTTCTTAAAAGGAGCCTCAAGCTCCTTTAAAAATTAAATCAAGTACAGTTATTGTTCATTATTGGTTTTGTTTTGTTTTTTAACCTAGACCCTGGTGACATTGAGGGAAAAAGGAGATTTGCATAAATATTTCAAACTTGAGTTTTGCATAAATTATTTTCTGGAAAAAGGAAAACAGGAAAACTCTCAGAGCAGACTGACAACAACCAGCAGGCAAAGGAGTTTTTCATCCTGAAGTTGGAGATGTTTCTCCTGATGCTTTTCACAAAACACAAAATGACTCAACAGGACAACTGTTTACTGACTGGAGATTTACATCAGAATACCATGAAGGAAGAGGCTCCTGTTATAGTTTAATGGATAAAAGGTATAGTTATAATGGATATATATATTCTTTAACTTTTACTTCCATATGTGTTTTAAACATCACTTGAGAACAAATGTGACTTTTTTCCCCAAAATTTTACATTTACAGAAGTCATTTAACAAGATCTGCCTGACAGACACTAAATCAATAACTTTCCCTTCAAGATAATTTTATTGGCAAAATGAAATAAATAAAATGAATAGAAGAAATGTATCACACACATCACACAGACACATTAGATTTTATATTTTTGGCAACATTTTGTGCTTATATCCTACTTTTTTTTTCTGCTATACACCATAAAAGTAAGTTCAGCTTAATGGATATTTTTCTTCATTTATTTGTTATTTTTATTGACAAACTTCTTTTTCCAGACCCACTGATGAAATGCAAAAAAATGTCCTAAGGGTCCATGAAACTGAAATCCTACCAAAAAAGTTTTCGTACAGCTGCTCAACCAGATTCAAACACTGTGTCTCTCGAGCGCAATAATAAACAGCAGAGTCTTCAGTCCTCAGACTGTTCATCTGCAGATACAGCTGCTGTCTGCTGTTGTCTCTGGAGATGCTGAACCGGCCTTGAAATGACTGAGAGTAGGCTGTGCCACCTCCGCCATTGATGTATGCAATCCACTCCAGTCTTTTTCCAGGAGCCTGTCTGATCCAGTGCATCTCAGCGCTGCTGAATGTGAATCCAGAGGCTGCACAGGTCAGTCTGTGTGAGTCTCCAGGTCTTTTAACCACTGGTTCAGACTCTGTCAGAGTCTGAGCATCAACACCTGAAAAACCAAGAAAGACATAACATCACATTACAGTAGTTGCAAAAATGAAGTTTATGAGATTAAGATCAGTGAAAATCTTCACCTGAGCTGTAGATAGTTAAAAGCAGCAGAACTGATCTATAATCCATCATGGTAACCTGAACGTCCACAGTTCTCTGTCATCATCGCTGCAGTCACATAAGTACAGGTGGAAGTTTTCACATTTACATTGACTCCTCCTCACAAGAACAACTGAATGTTTAATAACCAAGAGTCATTTCACCAAAGTGTTGTTTACATGTTTCAGTTCAGTTTGTGGAAGACAATCAAATCACTGATCATCACTGATCATCAATGATATCAAATATTTTGAAAAAAATCTAAAGTTTCTTATATTTTGATAATAAAGATGGTTATACTAGAAATTAAACTTAAGCTGAATAGTGCATTAGGTGGTTTAATTAAAAATGTATAGCAGATGAACTCATTTCAGATTCATATTTACTTTATACAAAATATTGATGATGTCAGTCAGTTCATTTCTACATAATGTAAACAGTTAATTACTTGATTGAAATGCTCTTGAACTCATCAGTGGTGTGACAGCTCCTCAGGTTGCCTCTGACAGGTTCGTGCAGCAAATATTCTCTCTGAGGGATTTTTGTTCAAACACAAAGTAATAATGTCTGTTTAATGGTCACATCAGATTAGGTTAAGAGACCACATCTGCTTCTAAACATTTGGATTGTTTTTTTATGTATAATTGCAGAGGGAAAATTTACTCTCTAAACATCAAGTCCCAGTTTATTGTGGGTGTTTTAAGCTAAAATATCTTCAGCATTAATGTGTTTACATGAAGTCTCTGATGGTTAATAATGTCATTTTGTTTCTGCTGTTGCAGCATTTACACAGTTTCTTTGTTTTCTAATTTATAATTCTAGTTATTCTGATTTTTAAAACGTTCGTTGTCAAACTCCTTTTTATGTTTGCAGTAAAAACCGGTGATGGTGTGAGGGCTCCTCCTCTGGTGGATTCATGTCACAAGTGTAAAGGCACTGAGAGGTTTTTGTTCAGGTCTGCTGATGTTTGTGTCACTGTGACTCTGGCACAGAAATACACAGCAGAGTCTTCAGGCTGCATGTTCTGTCCATTCAGAGTCACTGTTTTACTGGAAGTGTCCAAATCAATACTGAACTTAGTAGTTAGAGCCCCCAGTATATTTCCACCCGATCCATTCCAGTCCTTTCCCTGCTGGTTGTCGGATCCAAGCTGTTGCATAAGTGCTGAGAGAATAAGAGACCTGACAGCTGATGGTCAGACGATGACCTGGCTGCACAGTCACAGAGGCCGGCTGATTCAGCTGTTCACACTTCACACCTGGGGAGGAAAATGTGTTAAATATTTAAAAAAAAAAGCCATTGTTAAGTGTACGATCAGTTTCTCGGTGAGACTTACAGGATCCTGCAACCAGCAGCAGCAGCAGCAGAGCTAGAGAGAACATGTTGCTACTGAAGGTGATCTGATGGGAGCTTCTCCTCTTTTACCACAACTGAGAGCATGACATCGAGTCTTTATGATGAAACCTGTCATGGGGTTTACTTTGCATAAAATGGCTCTGCGGATAATGACAGTTCTGAGCCAAACCAAAATTTACATTTAGTTTGATTCTCATCAACATATATTTATCTTCACATCTGACATCTATGGAGGAACAAAAGCTCTATAATAAATAATTACTTCTGAGACTTTATTTCTCTGAATATGTTTGTAATGATGGTTAACTGAAGTACACTTCATGACTGAAAAGCAGAAAGAAAATCTTTGCTGACCTTGACATTACAAGTTTATTTCGAGCATTTGTTCTTCAGTGTAACTGTGTCTGACCAGCAGAACTGGTGCTCATGGTGTGTGTGTGTGTGTGTGTGTGTGTGTGTGTGTGTGTGTGTGTGTGTGTGTGTGTGTGTGTGTGTGTGTGTGTGTGTGTGTGTGTGTGTGTGTGTGTGTGTGTGTGTGTGTGTGTGTGTGTGTTGGTCGATATGGGGACCTGTGATAGACTGGGAGCTCTTCAGGTTGTACCTTTGCCTTCCAGCAGCAGGTGTAAATGATGGATGATCATTGTAGTTTTGTCATTAACACTTTTGCTCACCATTACTCGATAAATTGTAAATATTGACAGTAATCTTCGAGCTTAACACATATAATTATCATGTTTTATGTGGTTGTTTTGTTGCTTCTTATCTGATAGTTCGGTCGATAATCATCTGTTTCCAGCAGGACAGAAGTGCATTGATGGGAGATCTCATCAGAACGTCATGAAGGAGGATCCTGTTAACAGTCTCTTAGTTGAATGCAGTTTCAAGAGCAGTGGTTCTCAACCCTGGTCCTCAAGTGGCCCTGCTCTTAAGCACACCTGATTCTGATTAATGGTCCTCATTAGTTTATAATCAAGGTCTGCACAGCTCTGTACAGACCTTGAGTCAACACTATTGGCCAGACGCAGAAGCTGTTGACAACTGTCCATTAGAATCAAGTGTCCTGATGCAAGGAGACATCTAAAACACGCAGGACGGTGTGCCTCAAGGACCAGAGCTGGGAAACACAGTTTTAGAAATCTCACCAGCTTCTAATTAACACTCATTAACTTGTCATCAAGGTCCCCACAACTCTGGTGATCACGCAGCTACTTGCAGGTGATAAAGCATTGTGACAGTTTGGCCCCCCCTGCAGGGACACAACGACACCTTGCAGATTGCTTTTGGCCTCATGTCCCCTTAAGACATAGACATGCAGGTTCCAGTTCCTGAAGACCCCTGCCGGGACATTGTCACGCAAGGTCCGGCGTCTTGCATCCCTGCCGAGACTTCCAGCCCCCACAGAGACAAAGACCATATACGGACTTCCTGATCCCTCAGGGGTGGTCCCAAAGCTAAAGGGTCCCACCTCTGACTGGCTCTCACTGGGCTGGTTTATTCCTGTAACTTTTGTATAAAAACCCTTTGAACAAACCAATTTGGGTCGGCACACCAACTACAGATTAGATCTGTGCTGGTCATGTCCACCGCCGGCTTACTGATTAAAAACTCTCTATACCACGAGCGGACTTCTGAACTGGTTTTTGATAAATTCCTCAACACAGGACAGGGGCCTTCCAGGACCAGGGTTGGGAAAAACTGATTAACAGAACATTTTATGTTTGAATCTTAGCTGAAAACTAAATTGAGTTTTGACACAGCAATAAAACCAATAAGTGAGTTTTAGTTTTTAATTCAGTCTAGTCTTGATTGCCATGAATTTACATTCAGAGATATAAGTAGATACATGAGACAGAAGAGAGAGAAGCTGAACACCCATGACCTTTACTTGTTCTTAAATCTTTGAATGATCTGATATAAATACAGCAGGTTTTTGTACAGCTGCTCAGTCAGCTTGAGTCACTGTGGGTGTCGAGCGCAATAATAAACAGCAGAGTCTTCAGTCCTCAGACTGTTCATCTGCAGATACACCTGCTGTCTGTTATTTTCTCTGGAGACGGTGAACCGGCCTTGAACTGACTGAGAGTAGTATTTGCTATTGCCACCATCAGTTGCAATCCACTCCAGTCCTTTTCCAGGAGCCTGTCTGACCCATCCCATCCAATAGCTGCTTAGTGAGAATCCAGAGACTGTACAAGTCAGTTTATGGGACTCTCCAGGTCTTTTAACCACTGATTCAGACTCTGTTAATGTCTGACTATCAGCACCTATCAATGGAAAAGAAAGTAGTCATAACATATACTTTAACAACTTTATAAATACAGATTCAACTCAGGGTCAGTTAACATTTTCACCTGTCCAGCAGATAGTTAAAAGCAGCAATCCTGTCCTGAATCCCATCGTGTCAAGTGTGTTCTCACTTTTCTCTGGTGTTCACTTTACAGTCAGATAAATAGAGACTGGAGATCTCAGTTTTGCATTGACTCCTCCTTGAAAATCAAACCGGTCCAGACTGAATCAGTGATGCTAGTATCTGATTTATGACCTCATAGATTCATGAGTTTATATAAAACCTAAGGGGAAACTAAGGAGGCAACTCTTCCCTGAGTTTATTTGTAAAACCTGAATTCTGGTCTAGTTCTGTTCAGAATCTTGTTTACACCTGTAGATGTTGATAAAGAAATGTCTTGAAAACAGGATAAAAAATATGCATTTTTTTAAAGTAAAAATCATTGCTGAAAAATTGTGATTTATCTTCCACCTTTCGATTAACTCAAGTATCTTCACCAACTTTTTTCAACTTTTTCCACATAAAAGAAATATGATCTTTCATGTTTCAAGGATCATCAATAAAACGACCTGCTGTTTCTGACTTGTTAGTTTGAGCAGTATGTGGATAACAACTCTGTAACTTCCCTCTAGTGGTCAAAAAGGGAACTGCAATAAATGTTGCACTCGAAGTTTTGTAAAAAGTCCTAAAATAAGCAACGTTGTTAGTGGTCTCCACATGTATTTCATCTCTTTGATAGTGGTCTCCACATGTATTTCATCTCTTTGAGTTTTAGAGAGTTTGTTTTTTATGTGGAGCAGATACAACCTCAAATGTGTTTTCTGTGAGTTTACTTGCTCTTGAACTCATGAGCATCAGTGTTTATCTCATTTTAGTTCCTACGGCTGTGGTGGCTGGTGGTTTGTGTGGTCACCTCCCACTCAGAAGGTTCTTGGTTTGACTCTTGGCTGAGGTTTTTGCTTCTTTCAGGGTTACATCATGTCAGACATCTGATGTAAATCATCCACCTCTGCTGTGGCAGTCCCTTCAAAACTTTGACTTTCTATCTTGTTTCTGCTGAAATGAACCAACACGGACTCAGAAACTGCTGTCTTCCGTCTGACTGTGGGATCAATTACCAACAGTGCTGCAATAAGAAAAACAGTTCCTCAATATCTCTCACTCTTATGTTGTAATCTGGAAAAACCATATTGTGTCAAATTAAAGACGTGTCAAATGTCAGGTTATTTGTTGTTTTTATTATTTTATCCATGAAATACACATATAATAATTGTTAAAGTGGGAATAAATAACACTTTTCAGAATATTCGCAGGAGTAGAAATTTGATACAAAAATAAAAAAAACTAAAAAGCTGTCAACAACAGCCCAAAAAAGAGGAACGGTGGGTTTTTGTCCAGCTGTTGAACCAACTTCTATCTCTGTGTATCACGAGCACAGTAATAAACAGCAGAGTCTTCAGTCCTCAGACTGTTCATCTGCAGATACAGCTGCTGTCTGGTATTGTCTCTGGAGATGGTGAACCGGCCTTGAACTGACTGAGAGTAGAATTTGCCACTACTGAGACCCTCAGTTGCAATCCACTCCAGTCCTTTTCCAGGAGCCTGTCTGACCCAGGCCATCCAATAGTTGCTGAAATCTAATCCAGAGGCTGTACAAGTCAGTTTATGGGACTCTCCAGGTCTTTTAACCACTGATTCAGACTCTGTTAATGTCTGACTATCAGCACCTGTCAATGGAAAAGAAGTAGTCATAAAATATACTTTAACAACTTTATAAATACAGATTCAACTCAGGGTCAGTTAACATTTTCACCTGTCCAGCAGATAGTTAAAAGCAGCAATCCTGTCCTGAATCCCATCGTGTCAAGTGTGTTCTCACTTTTCTCTGTTGTTCACTTTACAGTCAGATAAATAGAGACTGGAGATCTCAGTTTTGCATTGACTCCTCCTCGAAAATCAAACCGGTCCAGACTGAATCAGTGATGCTGCAGCGTCTGATTTACGACCACACAGATTCATGAGTTTATATAAAACCTAAGGGGAAACTAAGGAGGCAACTCTTCCCTGAGTTTATATGTAAAACCTGAATTCTGGTCTAGTTCTGTTCAGAATCTTGTTTACACCTGTAGATGTTGATGAAGAAATGTCTTGAAAACAGAGTAAAAAATGTGCATTTTTTAAATTAAAAATCATTGCTGAAAAATTGTGATTTATCTTCCACCTTTCGATTACCTCAAGTATCTTCACCAACTTTTTTCTACTTTTTACAGATTAAAAAAATATGATCTTTCATGTTTCAAGGATCATCAATAAAACGACCTGCTGTTTCTGACTTGTTAGTTTGAGCAGTATGTGGATAACAACTCTGTAACTTCCCTCTAGAGGTCAAAAAGGGAACTGCAATAAATGTTGCACTTGAAGTTTTGTAAAAAGTCCTAAAATAAGCAACGTTGTTAGTGGTGATGAGGCATTCCAGATCCCTGCGGGGACACAACGCCGCCCTGCGGATGGCTCCTGAACTCATGTGCCCCTCAGCACATTGACATGCAATTCCAGTTGCTAAGGACCCCTGCCGGTACGACACCTTGCCGGCAGCGCATTGTCTCATTCAGTGTCCCTGGACATTGTCATTCCAGTCCCTGCGTCTTGCATCCCTGCTGGGAAAGGCACCAGGGAGTGTATCGGACTTCCAGCCCCCGCAGAAACAAGACCATATATGGATTTCCTGACAAAAGGCCACACCTCTGACTGTCTCACTGACTTGTTTAATTCTGTTGTTTGTTCTTGTATAAAAAGCTTGTTACAAAATCACTCGATGTCAGCCCACCGACCGGGACACTGCGTCTGTGTTGGTCTGCTGAACGCCGGCTAAATAAAATCTCTCACCCCACAGCGGACTCCTGAACTGGACTTTGTATTATTCCTCAACAATTTGGTGCGGTGACCCGGATTGACAATAAACCTTCGACGGAAACTCCTTTTCCAGACCAACGGCACAACCAGCGACTCTATCTACATTTTCAAAGGTAAGGGATCCATTTGCAAAATCCCAAATTATTGTTGCTGAGTTGTTGTCGAAAAGTCTGTGGACTGGAGTACCAGAGAAAAGGTTGACGTCATCCTCAAATTTTAGGTAAGTCCGCTGTGTGGTTGTGAAGGTTATATTTTTTTATTATTATTTTGTGTTATTGGGAAGGTTATTGTAAAGATGTTTTAGGAATGCTGGCAATTTCATAACACTTGAATTTGATTGTGTTGTGAGAATGTTCTGCTTCTCCTGCCTTAGAATTGACTCGCTCTTCTAAAAAGGTTTAATATCTCGGGTAACATTAAAAGAGAGAAATGGCCAGAACGCCATGGTTGGTCTGAGTACCAAAACAAAGTCCAGTGGGACTTGCATATGCAGGACTTGAGGTCCATAAAAAGTGTTGGAACACTGAGTTATTTGTGGAAAACTGACATATATGTAGAAGAACTGGTTTTATTTTATAGATGGGGATGACTAGCTCTCCCAAATACTTGGGGTATATTTCATTTCAGTAAGAATCGACTCGCTCTCCTTACACTAAGCCGAATGATTTGTATGCTCAAGTAGACTAATGGTTGGAAGAATCAGCAAGTGATTTGTGGGCAAAAGTAAGTGTAATTGAAGTTTTTTTTCTGGGAGGGATCTTACAGAAGGAAAAATGGGAAGTTTTCTCAGTAAAGAGTCAGAGGAAGAGCTGACTGGTCCTTCTAAATACATGTACGATAACTACGGTACCAATAGCATTAAGTTTGTTAAAACATGGGTTAAGATAACTAAAGACGACGGTCTCTTAAAATTTCCCCCAAGTGGGACCTTCGATCGGACTAGATTAGAAAATTTAAAGGAAAAATTTAATTCTCAAACAAATGGACAAAAGCACTTCAACTCCTTCAGATTTTGGAGGGATGAAAGCAGAAGCCGTAATGCAGAATCCCAAATAGCTTCGCTTACGGATCAAAATAAAAAGCTGATGGCTCAATTAGAAGAGTGTAAAAACGCAACGCAGACAAAGAAGGAATTAGACCCATTAACCGGGTCCTCCACAAACATTAAAATAAACAAAAACAATCATGCCACAACAATGTATCCTGTGAAAGAATTGGAAGAACTTAAAAACACAACGCGGCCAAAATGAAAGTGGAAAACCATTTAAATGATCAAATCAAAAACCTTTATCCGGTAAAACAGATTAAAGAATCAAGTGACGATGACACTTCTGATGATGACTGGATTTTACAACATCCCAAGTCTGAAGACAATAGCCAAAACAGTGAAGAGGAGTGGGTTGTGAAAAGAGGCAGAAAATCAAAGAAAACTGTAGCAGGTCTCGCTGCCACGGGGCCCGACCGACAGGATGGAGAGACACGGAGTTTCGTGCAGACCCTTTTATTACAGCAGTTTCACCAACACCCAGGACACACGTGCTTCCAGCTCCAGCAGCTTCCGCCCCAGTCTGACTCCTCAGTCCTCTTTATAAGGCTGGCAGGGTGATGAGGTTGACGGGCCACACCTGTGCCCCGTCAGCCTGAGTGGCTGCAGCTCCTCCACTCTGCCACAAAACACAATCAGTAAAATTAGCTCCACTGATCACAATGGGAAAAGATGTTATCTACAAACCTTGGAGCCGAAGAGAACTAAAAGCGATAGTAGGAGATTTTCCCAAGGATGTCAGAAAAATTAAACAAAAATGGCTAGATGAATGCGAATCAGTATGCACAATATACACACCTCACATGCCTGACATAATGCAACTGTTAAAGCTAACTTTGCTACCTGATTTGAAAAGCAGAGTACTTGATGCATGTAGAATTCCCTCTGATCCTACAGCTGTTGCCAAAATCACACCAGAAGAAGCTCAGACCCTTTACAGCATCATCACTTTAGCAGTTCAAAAGGAAGTAGTACAACAAGTGGACTTTACTCCTCTCACAAAACTTAAACAAGGAAAAGATGAGAATCCCAGGGAACTCTATGCTACAATGATGTTGACAGCAAAAGAAAATTGTGGTTTGTCACAAGATCAGATTAATGGACTTCCTCCAGGTTACTTGCAAATATATTTGCTAGCTGCCTTCAACCAAAGGTTAAGGCTAAAGTAGTACTGACAGTTGGGTGGGCGGGGAAAGCAATGACTGAACTGGTGGAAATAGCTCAACACCACTGGGATAACACAGAACAAAAGGAATCTAAAATGTATGAAACGCTAATGCTTGCCCAAGTGTCTCACTACACAGGCGGAGTACCGAGAGGAGGACGCAGCGGCAGAGGGATCAACCAAAGATGTGGACCAATGAATCGCTCACACCACAACAAAGGTCACACGCCACACTTCCCAAACAAAAACAATAGGAACTGCTTCTGTTGTGGTGAGCCAGATCATTGGATAAAAGATTGCCCCTATAGAACATCCCAACCTAATTTTACCCTGCCTACGGTAACTCCATCAAGTGATCACATGGAGGTCCAACAAACCCCACAGCACAATCCATAGAGCTGTCAGGACAGTGCCCAAATTGAAACAGAAATAACTGTAACAGTAGCTCCACTGATAAAACTAGCAAAAACAAATGAAGAGCCTAACTTAACAATACATGTAAATGGGAAATCTACATAATTTCTGGTAGATACAGGAGCTTCTCTTTCAACTTTAAGACCAATCACTTCTACAAACTTGAAATCATCTAAAGAAACTGTCAGAGCTGTGGGAGTTGGAGGGATTCCCATGTGCTTACCTGTCTCTGAGCCTACTACAGTATCTATAGGCCCATTTACTGAAAGCATGTCAAACTTCACAACTTCTCACTCCTTTCTGCTGTCAGACACCACACCTGTAAATCTATTAGGGAGAGACTTGTTGTGCAAACTAAATCGTACCATTTACTGCACACCAGACGGTATCTTTTTAGAGACTAACCAAGATAACACAACCACCGTACTAGCAGCTCTGATAGATCAGAACCAGCCGATGGATGCGGAAAAAGGGAAAACACAGGATAGAATAGTGTCCAGTGTGCCTCCATCAGTATGGTCTTCTTCTTCTAATGACATTGGTTTGATCAAATCTACTGAACCAGTACAGATATTGCTGAAACAGAATGTCTCTTTGCCAAAGATTTCACAGTATCCTCTTTTTCAGGAAAAGAGAGAGGGCATCCGCCCTATAGTTCAATCTCTGTTAAGCCAGGGAATAATAGTGCCGTGTGATAGTCCATGCAATACTCCTATACTTCCTGTTAAAAAACCAGGTAAACCAGAATATAGATTTGTACAGGACCTACGAGCTATAAATGAAGTGGTACTCCCACGTTTCCCTTTAGTTCCAAATCCTACTACAGTTTTGTCGTCAATACCTGCCAATTCCACCCACTATACTGTGTTGGACCTTTGCAGTGCATTCTTTTCTGTCCCTCTACATAAGGATAGCCAATATTTATTTGCATTTACATATGATGGACAACAATACACATTCACCAGATTACCCCAAGGGTATACTGAGTCACCTACAATTTTTTCTCGTGCTCTAAATAATGATCTCAAAGACGTGTCATTTCCTGGAGGCTCCACTCTGATTCAATATGTTGACGATTTACTTTTAGCCAGTCCCTCTGCCTCTGCATGCGAAATGGACACAGTTACCCTTCTCAACGCTTTAGCTGTCAAAGGCCACAAAACCTCACTTAAGAAAGCTCAACTGTGTCAGAATGAAGTCCAGTATTTGGGACATACACTATCTGGCTCCACAAGGGTCCTTACTCCCTCCAGAATAAAATCTATAATAGAAATGCCCAAACCCACAACTATTTCACAGATGAAGACATTTTTAGGTATGACGGGCTATTGCAGACAATGGATAATGGATTATGCATCACTTGCAACGCCACTCGAAGACATATGCAAACCCTCAGACTGCACTCAGCCCTCAACCTGGTCACAACAAGCTGATGATGCTTTTAACAAGTTAAAACAGGCATTACTATCTGCCCCTGCGCTCAGCCTTCCCGACTACAACCAACCATTCACTCTTTTTGTACATGAAAAATGTGGATTTGCCCAATCTGTTCTCACTCAACGTCATAACTCTGCTTACAGACCTGTGGCGTACTTTTCCTTTAAACTGGATCCCGTCGAGAGAGGGCTTCCACCTTGTCTCAAAGCCGTGGCCGCAGCAGCACTTGCTATTAACAAATCTGCTGATATTGTTTTAGGGTCACCACTAACAGTCATGGTCCCACACGATGCACTCACCCTGATTACCAGAGAGGCACATAGACATGTGACAGGGACAAGAGAAGCAAAATACGTACTAACTCTCACTGCTCCACACATTACACTAAAAAGATGTTCTATCCTTAACCCTGCTACATTACTACCAACCGAAGATGATGGGGAACCCCATAATTGTATGGATGTCACCTCATGTTCATCTAAACCTCGTCCCGACCTTTCTGAAGCTCCACTCTCTAACTGATCTTGTTTTCTTCACTGACGGCTCTGCTTATAGAGACAATGGAATACCATATGCAGGTTATGCAATTTGTGATAATTTCTCAATTGTTGAAAGTGCCGCCCTGCCCTCCTCCAGCTCCGCCCAAGTAGCTGAACTATATGCACTGATGAGAGCCTGTCAACTAGCAAAAGGTAAAACTGTTACAATCTATACAGATTCCAGATATGCTTTTGGTTGTGTACATGATTTTGGTATATTGTGGGCGAACCGAGGATTTATCACATCCTCGGGGACACCCGTTAAACATGGTCAATTGATTGGTGAACTGTTAGAAGCATGTCAACTACCTTCATCTATTTCTGTTGTTAAATGTGAAGCCCACACCAAATTCAAGGACCCTGTTTCACTAGGCAATGCTTCGGCTGACCATGCAGCAAAAGAAGCCGCCAAATTTGGCTTACCTGTCCATGTAAAGCTCTGCCCTTCTATACCCGCTAACGATCTGGCTTCTCCTAATGATGTAGCCCTCTTACAAGAGACTGCTGATGCGAAGGAGCACAGATTGTGGCTTTCCCATGGTTGTAAAAATGTAAATAATTTGTGGGTCAGCAACGACGGCCGCGTTGTTGCACCCACATCCTTGTACACGCATGTCACATAGTTTGTCACATGTAAGGGTTAAC
This sequence comes from Cololabis saira, assembly GCF_033807715.1. Lineage (NCBI taxonomy): Eukaryota > Metazoa > Chordata > Actinopteri > Beloniformes > Belonidae > Cololabis > Cololabis saira. The sequence continues at coordinate 9,252,006 of NC_084598.1, forward strand.
CTTAAGGCTAACCCTAACCCATACCACCCGCAGTCTGCAGGGCTAGTTGAAAGACAAAATGGCATCTTGAAAAACAAACTAGCCAAACTGTGTGCTGAAACTGGGCTAAAATGGACAATGTTGTTGCCTTTGGCCCTAATGTCGATGAGGTCAACACCCGTTAGGAAGCATAAACTCACACCTCATGAAATTATTACGGGTAGACCTATGACTATACCAAGTAATTCAGTTCTATGTATGAAAAAGATGGACCTCCATGCCATGGATGAATCCATGATATCATTCTGTTCTGCTCTAACTTTTGCTGTTTAGTCAATCCACAGACAAGTAAAAGCTGTCCAGTCTCCTCCTAGTGACAAACCGTGCCATAACCTCCAACCCGGCGACTGGGTCTGTGTCAGGGAGTTCCGACGGAAAAACGCCCTGAAACCTCGCTGGTCCAAGCCTCAACACGTCCTGTTCACCACCAACACTGCCGTCAAGTGTGAGGGGCGTCTAATCTGGATCCACGCATCCCACTGCAAGAAAACAACTCCTCCGCCATGCACCGGAAACCAGCTGGTACCATCTTCTTCCTGGGGGTCTTTGTCCTCACCACCGTCGGAGCCAGTGAAAGAAACAACGCAGGCTCGGACAGCCCAGAAGTAGATGAACTTCAACACCCCAGACTTCGACGACTGGCAGAGGAGCAGGGGAGCAGCGCAGGCCACAGAGGCCCAGAAGCAGATGCATTGTACACGCCAAAACACTCACATCTGTCGCAGGAACAAAATAGACACCCTTGCAAACACCACAAACGAGACCTAACCGTTTACCAGGAGAAAATAACTCCTAAAATATATGAAACACAACCCTCAACAAACACATACCTCCAACTGGCAAAAATGGTTGCTGAAAATAGCCCACACCCTGATAACTGTTATGTGTGTGGGTTCATTCCACACAGCACAAAAGAAGGACTCCCATTAATGACTCTGCATATTACTTCATGTGACACCTGTTACATTTTGAACCTCAATTCCTCTTATGGGCATTGCAACTGTCACAAACCCCCCCAAATGAGACAAATGTATTGTGATAAAATTCACACTAGCTGTTATTCCTGCAACACACCGATTCCTCTCACCCTCACCATGATCCCAAAGACATTAAAGTGGTGTGTTGAAGGCAAAGGAACTATCCACCTAGGAACATCAAACTGTGACTCCACATACTCTCCTTCTGAAAAACCGCCTTTTAAGCCTAAAACAAGCCAAAATCCCCTGCCCGATTCCATTAAGGATTATAACTACCTTGCTACAATGGTTAATCGCTGTTCCATACCTTTACCAAAAGGTGTTTACTGGATTTGTGGCATGAAGGCTTATGAATATCTTCCAAACGGTTGGTCTGGAATATGTGGTCTGGGCCATGTGGTACCAGCCATGAGAATCGTCACTGTACCACCGAAAGTTTGCATTGTTAAAAGAGAATTGTACACACACACCCAAACACCATGGACAAGATTTTTTGGTGCCCTCGTTCCAAATTACGGAGTCATGGCAGCTTTGGACCAGATAAGGGATCTATCTCATGCAGTTGAAGACTTAGCAAATACCACAGCAAAGGGCATGTCTATGCTTTCACAAGAGATGACTGCTCTAAGGATGATGGCCTTACAAAATCGTGCTGCATTGGACTACGTATTAGCTTCTCAAGGGGGAATTGTGCTGTGATTAAAACTGAATGCTGTACCTTTATACCTAACCACAATGCCACCATCCAAGAAATAACAGATCACTTGAAAGACATTGCTAAAACATTACATACACCTGTCACGACTAGTTTGTTTGGTTGGTTTAGAGAACAGTTAGGACACGTTGGTTACTTGATATTTGAATTTTCTTTATTGGGGCTTGTACTCCTAATTGTTATTTGGCTTCTGATTACATGTCTAAGGTTCACTTGCAAAATATGTATGGCTCAAACTACTACTAAAATCATGTACTCCACTGTAATTCCACCTCTACCGTCAGTGGAGGAGGAAAATTCAGACTTTCTGTTCAAAGTTGGGATTGACTGTACTTAAAAAAAAAAAAAAAATTGTGAATTGATGAGGCATTCCAGACCCCTGCAGGGACACGACGCCGCCCTGCGGATGGCTTCTGAACTCATGTGCCCCTCAGCACATTGACATGCAATTCCAGTTGCTAAGGACCCCTGCCGGTACGACACCTTGCCGGCAGCGCATTGTCCCATTCAGTGTCCCTGGACATTGTCATTCCAGTCCCTGTGTCTTGCATCCCTGCTGGGACAGGCACCGCTGAGGACCCCTACCGGTGCAACGCCTTGCCGGCAGCGCATTGTCTCATTCAGTGTCCCTGGACATTGTCATTCCAGTCCCTGCGTCTTGCATCCCTGCTGGGACAGGCACCAGGGAGTGTATCGGACTTCCAGCCCCCGCAGAAACAAGACCATATATGGATTTCCTGACGAAAGGCCACACCTCTGACTGTCTCACTGACTTGTTTAATTCTGTTGTTTGTTCTTGTATAAAAAGCTTGTTACAAAATCACTCGATGTCAGCCCACCGACCAAGTCACTGAGTCTGTGTTGGTCTGCTGAACGCCGGCTAAATAAAATCTCTCACCCCACAGCGGACTCCTGAACTGGACTTTGTATTATTCCTCAACAGTGGTCTCCACATGTATTTCATCTCTTTGAGTTTTAGAGAGTTTGTTTTTTATGTGGAGCAGATACAACCTCAAATGTGTTTTCTGTGAGTTTACTTGCTCTTGAACTCATGAGCATCAGGGTTTATCTCCTTTTAGTTCCTACGGCTGTGGTGGCTGGTGGTTTGTGTGGTCACCTCCCACTCAGAAGGTTCTTGGTTTGGTTTCAATTACCAACAGTGCTGCAATAAGAAAAACAGTTCCTCAATATCTCTCACTCTTATGTTGTAATCTGGAAAAACCATATTGTGTCAAATTAAAGGCGTGTCAAATGTCAGGTTATTTGTTGTTTTTATTATTTTATCCACGAAATACACATATAATAATTGTTAAAGTGGGAATAAATAACACTTTTCAGGATATTCGCAGGAGTAGAAATTGTATACAAAAATAAAAAAACTAAAAAGCTGTCAACAACAGCCCAAAAAAGAGGAACGGTGGGTTTTTGTCCAGCTGTTGAACCAACTTCTATCTCTGTGTATCACGAGCACAGTAATAAACAGCAGAGTCTTCAGTCCTCAGACTGTTCATCTGCAGATTCAGCTGCTGTCTGGTGTCGTCTCTGGAGATGCTGAACCGGCCTTGAACTGACTGAGAGTAGTATTTGCTACCAGTAGTATCAGTTGCAATCCACTCCAGTCCTTTTCCAGGAGCCTGTCTGACCCAGTTCATCCAATAGCCGCTTAGTGAGAATCCAGAGACTGTACAAGTCAGTTTATGGGACTCTCCAGGTCTTTTAACCACTGATTCAGACTCTGTTAATGTCTGACTATCAGCACCTGTCAATGGAAAAGAAAGTAGTCATAAAATATACTTTAACAACTTTATAAATACAGATTCAACTCAGGGTCAGTTAACATTTTCACCTGTCCAGCAGATAGTTAAAAGCAGCAATCCTGTCCTGAATCCCATCGTGTCAAGTGTGTTCCCACTTTTCTCTGGTGTTCACTTTACAGTCAGATAAATAGAGACTGGAGATCTCAGTTTTGCATTGACTCCTCCTTAAAAATCAAACCGGTCCAGACTGAATCAGTGATGCTGCAGCGCCTGATTTATGACCTCATAGATTCATGAGTTTATTTAAAGCCTAAGGGGAAACTAAGGAGGCAACTCTTCTCTGAGTTTATATGTAAAACCTGAATTCTGGTCTAGTTCTGTTCAGAATCTTGTTTACACCTGCATGTTGGAATACGCCTCAAGATGGTTTCAGACGAACAAGCTTTCCTTGAATATAAATAAATCAAATTATATTCTTTTTAGAAACAAAAGACATTTTTTTCCTGAGCAGGATTTAAAGCTCCAAATTAATAATATAGAAATCCAACAAGTTTCATGTGTAAAATTTCTTGGTGTACTAGTGGATGAAAGATTGTCCTGGGGAAAACATATTGAGTATGTATGCAAAACAAATATGAAGTCCTATGGTATTATTAGAAGAGTTTCTTTCTTAGTTAGCAGTCCTGTCTCATGATATTATATTATAGTCTAATTTATCCATACTTGACATATTGCAACATTGTTTGGGGCGCTTCTTATTCTTTGTACCTTAACCAATTATTTTTAATTCAGAAAAGATTTTTGAGAATGATTTCATATTCTACTCATCAAGCACCTTCTGCACCCTTATTTAGCAAATTTAAATTATTATCAATTTTTTCTATTAATATGTTTCAAACATGCCTTTTTATGTTTAAGTTCATTCATTTCAAACAAGACATTCCAGGCACTTTTCATAATTTTTTTCTGTTATCATCAGATATTCACTCTTATTCAGTTAGAGGTCGGAATAACTTTCATTTACCTCTTTGTCGTACCTGCAGTCACAAATCCTTTATCAAATTCCATGGCCCTCAACTCTGGAACTCTTTAGATCGGTCTCTTAAGTTTGCGTCATCCTTAAAAATGTTTAGGACCAGCTTGGTGGGGAATCTCTTATCTAGGCAAAATTAATAGGCTATTCTTATTGAAATGAAATTGCCATTTTTATGGATATTTTTGTTTGTGTGTTTATTGTGTTTTTTTTGTTTATTTTACCTTTTCTTTTTTCCTTTCTATTCTTTTTCTATTGATTGATTTGTTTTTGTGAATTTTTATTGAGGGGCTTCATTTCCTCTCCTCCACAATTATTTGTCCTTGTATGTTAAAATAATTACTGTGTTATCATTGTGTATATGAATAAAATAATAAATAATAAAGATGTTGATGAAGAAATGTCCTGAAAACAGGGAAAAAATATGTATTTTTTAAAGTAAAAATCATTGCTGAAAAACTGTGATTTATCTTCCACCTTTCGATTAACTCAAGTATCTTCACCAACTTTTTATAACTTTTTCCAGATAAAAAAAATATGATTTTCATGTTTAAAGGATCATCAATAAAACGACATTCCAGACTCTCCATGGCGCAAACCGTAAGACACGCAACACCTCATTTAAATACTGCGGTTTGCACCTGTTATCAATTGCGCACGCAATCTTAGTTGATCACCCGCAAAACACACAACAACAGCACGTGCAAACCTTTTCAGTGCACACGTAATTTAGTACTCTTTATTTAGGATCTTAGTAAATCAGGCCCTTGGTGTTCAGTCGTCAGTAATCAGGCTGTTTGATGTCTTTTGTCATTTCTACATTAACTATAAAATAATTCCATAAAGAAAAGTGTTCAACTATCCAAAAATATTCCAAGTTATAAATGATAATTAGATTGATTTTCATTTTTTTGTCCCAAATCAGTTTCACATTTACACTCACATTAAATAAGTAAATAAGTAAAAAATTATTAAGTAAATAAATAAACTCTTGAAACGTTGCTTTCTCAAGGAACTCTTTTAGAAACCATATGTCATTGTGTGGGTTTATGATTGAGCAATTTTATTTTTGTTTCGTGAGTGCAAAAGCTAATGCAACATTGTTTCATATTTTGTATCATTGTTTTAATTCCTATTTTATCTCATTGATGTCAAATAATGATTTCAGTTGCTGTTCATTTAGACTAGAGATTGTGATGGACTGGTGACCTGTCCAGGGTGTTCCCCTGCCTCTCGCCTGAAATTGGCTGGGATAGACTCCAGCAGACCCCCGTGACCCTGCAAAGGATAAAAGCAGGTATAAAAAATGGATGGATGGAAAAAAGGAGAGAGCGTGTTCATCATCCTGGAGCTGGAGATGAGATGTTGATGCTCCACACAAAGAAACAGATCAGTCAGCAGGACAGAAGTTCACTACAAACTGTATTTGCATCAGGATATCAGGGGAGGAGGTGTGTCAACCGTCCAACTGTCTCTGATTATCATAATTAGTATTATGTTTTATGTCGGTATGAGCCTTTAGTTTAATCCAGTCTTCAAAGCCACACTAGAAAAATCAGAGAGATGGCATGTCATTTTGCCAGATACATCACATTGGTTAGATCTCCACATTTGAACATCATATATAAAAAAGATTTTAAAGTTATCATTTGTTTTGAGTGTGTAAATCAGCGCTACAAACAAGACTTTTAATCTTGGACTGATTTAAAATGAATAGTGATGCGAGGGCTCCTCCTCTGGTGGATTCATGTGTTCAGGCTCTGAGGTTTTTGTTCAGGTCTGCTGATGTTTGTGTCACTGTGACTCTGGCACAGAAATACACAGCAGAGTCTTCAGGCTGCATGTTCTGTCCATTCAGAGTCACTGTTTTACTGGAAGTGTCCAAGTCAATACTGAACTTAGTTTTCAGTGAGTCTTTGTAGTAAGAGTCTCCAGTATATTTCATCCCAATCCATTCCAGTCCTTTCCCTGCTGGTTGTCTGATCCAAGCTGTCCGGGCGCTGCTGAGAGAATAAGAGACCTGACAGCTGATGGTCAGACGATGACCTGGCTGCACAGTCACAGAGGCCGGCTGAGTCAGCTGTTCACACTTCACACCTGGGGAGGAAAACATGTTGTATATTTAATAAGTAATAACAGGAATAAGTCGGTGTGTTTGTCTGTGAGACTCACATGATCCAGCAGCCAGCAGCAGCAGCAGAGCTACAGAGAACATGTTGCTGCTGAAGTTGATCTGAGAGGAACTTATGAGATCGAGTCTTTATACGAGTCTCAGAGGAAGTTCAGTTTGCATATTAATACCAGTGTATCAGTTATTCAGTTATGTTTCCTCAAAGTGAATTATCATAGAAAAAAAATCATCCTTAAGCTGAAGTCAAAAACCTTTGTTCTTTTGATAACCATTGATATTTATTTCATTTTTTATTTTTCTTTAGAACATTAATATTCAGTTAATTCAACATTGTTTTTATTACTGAGCCTTCTAACTTATATAAATTAAAACTGGAAGAACTCAATTTCACTTCATATGAAAATAGCACGTATATATAAAAAAAGAAGAAATGAAAATACAATAATTGTAAACACAACAGAGAACCTGTTATGGTTCTGGTTCTCTGGGTTTTGTTGTAGTGGCCTTGAACCCGTTGACATCCATCATGCTGTTCTGCCACGTAATCGTGACCATCAATCCAGATGCGCAGTGATGTGAAGCAGCTTTAGAGTTTTTCTAATCAACTATGTTTTTGATATTTTCTTCAGGTATTGTTGTTGAATTTGACATATTGATGTCTCAAAGTTTTATTTGATAAAAACTTTATACTGTTTTATACAGCTTCTAATGTAGTTAATATGTTTTCATAATATTGTGCAAACCTAAATTACTCATATCTGTGTGTGTCTAGATATGTTTGCTCTGTATAAATGTATGTACATTTATGCATTTATGGGTATGCATGCGTTTGTGTGTATTTATAATTAAAAATGAACACTTCTGATTAAAAAAAAAGGTTTTACCAAAAACCAACACCTGTTAGACACTGAAAAAAAAAAGGAAATCTAAAACCACAACATCAGATGTTCTTAATGTGTTTTTGTTCATGTCATCTAAACTGTTACCATCTCCTGCCACCTTTGGGTCTGAGAGAGGTTTTTGTTCAGCATCTCTGCTTACATTAACTGCTGTGTATTTGGCACAGTAATACACAGCAGAGTCGTCTGGTTTTAAGGTGGACAGTCTCAGATAAATCAGGCTGTTGCTGTTGTCTCTGGTGATTTCTATACGTCCTTGCAAACTGCTGGAATAAACCATTTTACTTGCATCATTCCAAATCGTCCCTATCCATTCCAGTGCTTTTCCCTCATGTTGTCTGATCCAGTTCATCGCATAACGGCTGAAATTAAATCCAGTTCCTCTGCAGGAAAGACTGAGGGTTTCCTGAGGCATTTTCACCACTGAAGTGGAGGGAATGGACTCGAGAGCCTGGCCATTCAAACCTGACAAAGTACCAGAGATGGAAAGATACTGGTAAAAATGCGTATAACAAAAAGACCAGTGTATAACAACACATTGTAACTTACAGGGTAGACAGAGCGCTGTCAGCAGGAGACACAATCTGACCATCATCTTGGAACTAAAGATGTGTGTAAAGTGCTTCCCTTTAATGAAGAAGACAGTCAGTCAGTGGGAGGACAGAAGTACGTCATCTGCATTTACACTGGATTTGAAGGAGGAGATGCAAATTTTACTGGTGCAAATATCATTCAAATGATTTATTTTTTTATTTAAAACTTTTTTTGTCAATAAAAAAAGTACATTATTGTAAAAAAATGTACACGTTTTTACAGCATAAGGACAATATAATATATGAACTCTGGATGGAGATAGTTTCAGTTTTTACTGTTGTTCACTAATTGATGTTTATGATTAGTGAAAGCTGATGCTTTATGTGAGTTAAACAAATATACCACATCTACAGTTACATGAACAGATATTTTGTTTTTATCGACTTGATGCTTTGATACAGCAAAGCTGCACAAAAGTCAACAATAATCTATTATATATGGTTACTTTTAACTAAGTAACAAAATAACTAAATATTTATAACTATATATATATATATATATTTTTTTTTTTTTTTTTTTTTTTTTCATGACATATTGCCTGCACAATTTAAAGAAAAAAAACAGAATATCTGTATGAATGATAACAAGTTTTTATAGTTCATTTTTCAAACCATGAAGGTTTTAAAACAAAGATTTGAAGACCAAAAATGTTTATTTCATTTGACCTTATTCCAGTTGTAATTAAATTGTAAACTGTCTGTTTCTTTTCAGGCCTATATAACATTGCCAAACTCTGAACAAATTATAAATGTTGGTATCAGAATCAAAAATGTGCGTTTCCTCTCATCCCTTCAAATTTATGTCAGATCTATGATGGACCAGTGACCTAAGCAGGTGGATCTGCCTCCTGATCAATAAAACTTCAAAAACAATTCACTTTAGTTGGCTAAAGATTAGTTTACATTGTCTTGTTTACATAGTCTTTGCATGTGTGCACTTTTACGGAGCTGCTGCCTAATCTCATTGTACCAGTATAATGATAATAAAGGCTTTCTATTATATTCTAAAAATAATAACAAACTTTCAAAAATGCACTACTTGAGTTTTAGTGTCAGATGTGAAAATGTTGTACTTGTCATTTCGAGTGTTTCAATAATGTCGAAGTCAACCATAAAACCTGCGAACATCTGAAGTGTTCAACGTTAACTGGTTTGTTTCTAACAAGAACTTGTCACTGATTCAGTTTTTGATGAACACTTATGAAGGAGTGTACTAATACAACTACTATTACTATGAATACTACTACTACTAATAATAATAATCATCATCATCATCATAATATCATACTAGTACTACTACTTTGATTAAAATAGTAACATGGGAAACATACTGTATGATCTTTTTTTTTAAAAATATGACAAACATGAACATCAAGACGCATGTTTGTCATTTGTTAAATATTGTACTGACTTTTTCTTTCATTTTCATTTTTTTAACCTGCATCTTCATGGTCATGTCAGTTGTTTTAGCTTGTGTCTACTTTTATCCATATATGAAACAGAGCACCTCAAAATACACTGAATACTCAGAAGTTTCTGCATAAGGTAATTTACAGAATAAAATGCATGTTTAAGTATCTACAATCAACTTTATTTCTATAGCACTTTTCACAGATATATTCACAGATATATTATCACAGATAAAAATCCCAAAGTGCTATACAATAAAAAGTGGAGCATGATGAAAGAAAAGGTATAAAAGACAGGGATTAAGAACATTAAAAAGAAATAAAAGAGCAAAATGAAACAGAGTTTCAAAAATTGCTAAATCAAAATTATTCAGTTAACTAAAAGCTTGCCCAAAAAGAGAGGTTAAAGACTAAAGAGACCGTTCACACTACATGTGGTTGGGTCTTGCTGGAAGCAGAGTTTTTGTGCAGGTCTAGTGGTGGTTTGTGACACTGTGCGGCAACGGACACAGTAATACACAGCTGTGTCTTCAGGCTGCAGATTCTGTCCTGTTATTGTCGCTGTTCCAGCAGAAGAGTCTCTGCTGTAGCTGAACTTGTTTTTCAGAGCATTATTTTGATAAAAATTTCCTCCATCTCCAACTCCACCCCACTTATAAAAGATCCAGTCCATTGGTTTTCCTTCACGCTGTCTGATCCAACCTGTTGCATAGCTGTTATCAGTCAGAGAATAACCCGAGACCCGACAGGTGATGCTCAAAGACTGTCCAGGCCGAACAAGCTCTGATTCTGGCTGGATGAGATCAATACTGTACACACCTGCAGAAACACAAACCAACATCATCTCCATCACTCATCTGAATAATTAATGTTTCTAAAGTACTTATTATTGTGATTCCACTGAAATCTCCTCACAGGATCCAGCTGCCAGCAGCAGCATCAGAGCTACAGAGAACATGGTTGATGCTGAAGAACGAGGTGAAGTCTGCCGTCCTCTCTCTCACTGACACACACACACGCTTCACTTCCTTATCAGTAACATCAGTTTGCATATTGTTGAATAAATAACTACATTTACATCCAATTATAATTATACATTATTTCCATGTTCTGTTTAGCTCTTGACTTTGCAGGACTATAGAAACAGTTGAGTACTCAAGTACTGAGTAACTTGTACTTTAAAGTGAAGTGGAATAATTTATTCTGGTGGTGATTTGTCAGTACTGTGTAGCTACATATTATAGTTCTCATAAGCTTTTGACAAAATCAAGCTGTACACTTGGATAAGATAAGATAAGATATCCTTTATTTTCTCCCTCAGTGGGGAAACTTATTTGTTGTCAGCAGTACACACATATAGGGGAGGGGTAAAAAGACTGAAAAGTCAGAAATAAAAAATATATAAAAAATACAAAAGATACGTATAAAATATGTATAAACAGGATATGAACAGTATATACAGTTAAACAGTGCAGAAAAGCAGGTCGAGTGTTGTGAGGTAGACTGGCAGATTGGCAGATATTGCACATCTTATATTATTGCACATCTTATTGTCATATTATTGTCTGTTGGCTACTGAGAGCAGGCATGGTTGTACAGTCTGATGGCAGCGGGGAGGAAGGACCTGCGATGCCTCTCGGTGGTGCATCGTGGGTGACGAAGCCGGTCACTGATGGAGCTCTCCAGGGCTCTGACAGTCTCATGAAGGGGGTGGGAGACATTGTCCATGATGGAGGACAGCTTAGCCACCATCCTCCTCTCCCCCACCACCTCCACCCGGTCCAGACTGCAGCCCAGGACAGAGCCGGCTTTCCTCACCACCTTGTCCAGTCTCTTCCTCTCTGCTGCAGTGATGCTGCTGCTCCAGCAGACCACCCCATAAAAGATGGCCAACGCCACCAAAGAGTCATAAAAGGTCCTCAGGAGGCCGTCCCTCACTCCGAAGGACCTCAGTCTGCGCAGCAGGTGGAGTCTGCTTAATAAATGTATTGAATGTTGAGTTTTAGCTGACATGTAATTTATTTGTCATCTGACTGTCTACAACATAAGTGCTAGTTGAGAATTATGTGGATTTTGGCTGAAGAGGAAGTTCTTTAAGACAATATCAGTAGCATCAAGTGTAACTGACTGTATCTCAAAACACCATTATTACAGTCATTAAAGTTCTGTGACAGGATCTCCACATCATCGTACACCGAACAAACTAATAACATGGAAAACAAAATATAAAAACGACTTGGTTGTAGGACAGCGTTTTCACATTAGACAACGAGACATACATGTAAACACACGCAGAAGCCAAACACTTGATTTTCCTGTATCATTACTAAAAAATAAATAGGGCTGAGGTCAAACTAATCAATGCTTACATCATTTCATTGTGTCAGTTATTAAAGATCATTAACTTCCAAAGGCTGACACAAAGAACAAATGTGTCTCTTTCAAACAGAGACGCAGCTGTGAGTTTATTGTCCTCCAGCTGCAGCAGTGGAGAAAACACGCGCTCCAACTGGGGATCGTCTGTTCTCTGGTCAGATGTTTAAATTGCTTCTTCTGAACTTCAGCATATCCTCCACCCCGTGTGTCACTGAAACCCGTCTCAGGGAGAACGTCCTGGATACTGCAGTGCGGCTCTCCGGCCTCCAGCTGTTCCCAGACATCCAGATAACCAGATAACAGACATGGAGAGGGAACATCCAGACTCGCTCATCATTCTGGGGGACTTTAAGAGAGTCTGTTGTTGACAACGTTTCTATGGTGTTTCATTCACAATGATCTGTGTTTTGTGCAATATGTATTTGTGCTGTTCTTTGGTGAATTCTAGGTGACTAAAATAAACAGTTAAGATCATCCTGGACTTTTTATATGGACTTTGCTTTTAACTGACTTTATTTTCATATTTTATTTGTTTATTTAAATTCGACAATATAGCAAAAACATTTAGTTAGAATCATGATTTTTGAACTGATGCCTTTTAATATATATTTGATTAATTATTGATGAATCAACTGATAACTTTTTTTCTCTTGTATCAGAGGATACTGCTGTGTTTGTTTCTGAGGTCTCTGTGTTTTATTAGACATACATGTATGTGGTGTGAGAGCTCCTCCTCTGGTGATTTCATCTTACAGGTTTAACAGTTGTGAGAGGTTTTTTTCAGATCTGCAGACGTTTGTGTTACTGTGACTCTCACAGCAACACACCGCAGAGTCTTCAGGCTGCATGTTCTGACCATAGACTCACTAGAGTCACCGTGTTGCTGCAAGAGTCCAAGTTGATGCTGAACTTGTGAATCTTGGTAAAATGAGCTACAGTTTATCCAACACGTGCACCTCCAACCCACTCCGGTCCTTTTCCTGCAGGCTGTCTGACCCAGTGTGTGTGACGGTCTCCAACAGAATAAGAGACCCGACAGGTGATGGACAGACCTGACGACACAGTCACACCTGCTGAAAGAAGAAGATATGTTGAAGGATACATCATACGATATGGAAAATCAATCTAATTTACCAAAAAAATGTAATAAAATATTTTATAAAATATATATTTTTACAAAATGTAATCAGAATCAAAAGTTTTTGTAACTATACATAAGTACGACGAGATTCAATGCTCGGCCTTAAAGTGTGAATCACATAAAAGGCAGTTTACAATAAAACAATCTATAACATAATACAATTATTGCAAAACCTGAGGTGGCAGAATGTAAGGAAAGTGCAGGTGTATTATACCAACTAGGGATAAAAATAATGAAAAATAGAGATTATAATCCAAAGACACTCACATCCAGCTGCCAACAGCAGTAGAGGAACGGCACAAAACAACCACTGACACGAGTCAGTGGTTGTTTCAGTGGAATTTTGTTAGTTAAAGCTCAACAATACTGTCTGGAAATCACCTTTTCATACAAGTTAATCTAATTATGTAGAAATTAAAAAAACATTGTTGAGGTATTTGCCCGAAATCGATAATAGATCTCAGTATAAATATAGACCTTAAATTAACCCCATATCAGCTGTGAACTTTTTATTATCGTTTTTTTAAAAATAAAGATTTTTTTTGTTTGTTTGTTTTTTTCTAATAAGGTTTCCGATGGTAATTGACATCTACATTTATATCCTTCGTTCAGTTATACAAATTAATGAAGTATTATCTTTGTATAGTTTATATTTTGATGATCAGTATCAGCACAGAAACACAGGTTAAAACAAGCTAAAATGAAGATTTGTGATTTGTGATAACTTTGAGCACACAAATATTTTATTAAAAAAATATATATTTATAAGGTTTCTGTATCATGAGGGAAACATTTTTCACATGTTATGTATTACAAATACAACTAATGAAATGAAATGAAAACCAGAAACTTCTTGTGTGCTCTCTAACATAACTGAATAGTTTGGGAGGATTTTTTCTGGCTGCTCCACCAACCTCAGTCTCTGTGGTTGTAGTTGTTGCTCATTCCTCCATCCAGACTTGAAAACAAAGGTGAGTCTTTTCTACGGTGGCCGACAAGGGCCAAACGCACTGCAACGGCCTAATGCGTCTCAGTTAAGGAAAACGGCCGTTGCAGTGCGTTTGGCCCTTGTCGGCCACCGTACTTTTCAGCCGTGAACTTTGACCTGTAGAACACTTGATCTTACTTTGTAGGAGCTGGACGGAAACGTATCATCTGAAAACAACTCAAAACCCTTATTTTACTATCTTGCATTTAGTCCTGCTTGAATGGGATATTTTCACCTTTAATGTGTAAACAAGGTGCATTTATTTACGGTACCTGATTTCATCTCTCTACTTTTAGTTGATGTTTTGTTTTTCGGTGTATTTCTATTTATTTGTCTGTATATAGTTTCATGATTGTTGATACAGTTTGTACAGCATTTTCATCAACTGCATTTTATGTCAACAAACTGAAATAAACTTGACTGCTGGTGAAAAAACAAAACAAAACAGATATTGATCAGAATAAGTACAGTATGATGTTAAAACTGCAAAGATCCGAATGACGATGGAAAAAAGAGGAAGGAGTTTTTGTATGAGTTTCCTGCTTATGTCTCTTACTGTGTCTCTTCTGGCACAGAAATACACAGCAGAGTCTTCAGGCTGCATGTTCTGTCCATTCAGAGTCACTGTTTTACTGGAAGTGTCCAAGTCAATACTGAACTTAGTTTTCAGTGAATCTTTGTAGTAAGAGGTTGCAGTATGTTTCATGCCGATCCATTCCAGTCCTTTCCCTGCTGGTTGTCGGATCCAAGCTGTGTAGGAGCCGAGAGAATAAGAAACCTGACAGCTGATGGTCAGACGATGACCTGGCTGCACAGTCACAGAGGCCGGCTGATTCAGCTGTTCACACTTCACACCTGGGGAAGATAAATATCAATATGTTGAATATAGAAGGAGCGTAAAGCAGCTATCAGTCATATCATCAGATGTCAGCTTCTCTGTCTCAGTGAGACTCACAGCATCCAGCGGCCAGCAGCAGCAGAGCTACAGAGAACATGTTGTTGTAGTGACGGTGATCTGACGGGAACTTCTCTGGTTTTACTGCAAATGACAGCAGGAATCAAGACTTTATATGAGACGTAGAGGAAGTTCAGTTTGCATGAGGAAGAACATGAACACATTAAACCTCCCAGCACAATTCCAGCAGCTTTGATGCAAATGTTTACAGAGACACATGAAATAAATTAATCCTGAAATGTTTCATCTTTTCATGTACTTTATTCATAATTTTGCATACAATTTAATAAGGTAATGATATAGGTTTTATTTGGATAAATATGATATTATCTGTTTACTTCTGTGACTGTTAGATGAGATCCTGGTGTTTTCTGAGAGAAGTTGCAGCATTTGATGACTGAAGATTAAAACATGATGATCCCTGTCAGAGCCCTGGAGCTTTTCCCTGCACGTGTGTGTGTGTGTGTGTGTGTGTGTGTGTGTGTGTGTGTGTGTGTGTGTGTGTGTGTGTGTGTGTGTGTGTGTGTGTGTGTGTGTGTGTGTGTGTGTGTGTGTGTGTGTGTGTGTGTGTGTTGTGTGTATTGCAACCTGATCTCACAAAAATCCGTGAAATGCCCACGACCTCTTACCACTGTTTTCCGTGGTACCAACACGGAAAGTGGTATAATTCCGTGTGTGCACCACGGATATTGTACCATGCAAAGTCAATGGGATCCGTGGTCGTGATATATACACGGATTATGACATTATGATTATTTATATATTATTCTTTGTTATAGTGGCTAAATTATGCATTTTTGTCGCGCAAGGTACTGTTTTTTACTGTCAGTTTGTAAAAGCACGTTTTTAACGCTGTTTTAGCAGTGTTTTATTGAGGTTTTAATCTGAGCACCACAGATATAGTACTATGCAAAGTCAATGGGATCCGTGGTCGTGATATATACACGGTTTATGACATTATGATTATTTATATATTATTCTTTGTTATAGTGGCTAAATTATGCGTTTTTGTCGCGCAAGGTACTGTTTCTTACTGTGAGTTTGTAAAAGCACGTTTTTTACAGAGGTGTCAAGTAACGAAGTACAAATACTTTGTAACCTTACTTAAGTAGAAATTTTGGTTATCTATACTTCGCTGGAGTAATTATTTTTCAGACAACTTTTTACTTTTACTCCTTACATTTTCACACAATTATTTGTACTTTTTACTACTTACATTTTAAAAACAGCCTCGTTACGCTATTTCATTTTGGCTTTTAAAAAAAACTATCCAGTTAAATTGCTCCATCCGGATAGAGTGAAATTGGTTGTGGTTGTTTCAGATGTTCTTGTCCAGTTTTGTTCTTACATCCGTTCCCTCAGATTCCTGCAACTAAACTTGGATGTACATTCCAATAAAGGTTAGGATAAATGATAACATGCCTCTGAAGTTTGACTTTTTGCACCATTACAAGTTATAGGCAACTAGTCATCATATCTCCTGCTCTCTGAAACACATGTTAATGCTCAATAGTACACATATATGGTTCTTTAATATATTTGCATTATACTAAGATGCATTCATTTTCAATGGCTTTTGTCCTTAATGGCTTTTTTCCCCCTTACATTACTTTTACTTTTACACTTTAAGTAGTTTTGAAACCAGTACCTTTATACTTTTACTTGAGTAAAAAACTTGAGTTGATACTTCAACTTCTACAGGAGGATTTTTAAACTCTAGTATCTATATTTCTACCTGAGTAATGAATGTGAATACTTTTGACACATCTGGTAAACAAGGTGCATTTTTTTACGGTACATGATTTCATCTCTCTACTTTTGGTTGATGTTTAGTTTTTCGGTGTATTTCTATTTATTTGTCTGTATATAGTTTCATGATTGTTGATACAGTTTGTACAGCATTTTCATCAACTGCATTTTATGTCAACAAACTGAAATAAACTTGACTGCTGGTGAAAAACAAAACAAAACAGATATTTATCAGAATAAGTACAGTATGATGTTAAAACTGCAAAGATCCGAATGACGATGGAAAAAAGAGGAAGGAGTTTTTGTACGAGTTTCCTGCTTATGTCTCTTACTGTGTCTCCTCGGGCACAGAAAGCATTTACACAGTTTATTTGTTTTCTAATTTATAATTCTAGTTATTCTGATTTTTAAAAAGTTCATTGTCAAACTCCTTTTTATGTTTGCAGTAAAAACCAGTGGTGGTGTGAGGGCTCCTCCTCTGGTGGATTCATGTCACAAGTGTAAAGGCACTGAGAGGTTTTTGTTCAGGTCTGCAGATGTTTGTGTCACTGTGGTATCTGGCACAGAAATACACAGCAGAGTCTTCAGGCTGCATGTTCTGTCCATTCAGAGTCACTGTTTTACTGGAAGTGTCCAAGTCAATACTGAACTTAGTTTTCAGTGAGTCTTTGTAGCGAGAGCCTCCAGTATATTTCATCCCGATCCATTCCAGTCCTTTCCCTGCTGGTTGTCTGATCCAAGCTGTCCAGTAGCTGAGATCATAAGAAACCTGGCAGGTGATGGTCAGACGATGACCTGGCTGCACAGTCACAGAGACCGGCTGATTCAGCTGTTCACACTTCACACCTGGGGAAGATAAATATCAATATGTTGAATATAGAAGGAGCGTAAAGCAGCTATCAGTCATATCATCAGATGTCAGCTTCTCTGTCTCAGTGAGACTCACATCCAGCGGCCAGCAGCAGCAGAGCTACAGAGAACATGTTGTTGTAGTGACGGTGATCTGACGGGAACTTCTCTGGTTTTACTGCAAATGACAGCAGGAATCAAGACTTTATATGAGACGTAGAGGAAGTTCAGTTTGCATGAGGAAGAACATGAACACATTAAACCTCCCAGCACAATTCCAGCAGCTTTGATGCAAATGTTTACAGAGACACATCAATGAAATAAGTTAATCCTGAAATGTTTCATCTTTTCATGTACTTTATTCATAATTTTGCATACAATTTAATAAGGTAATGATATAGGTTTTATTTGGATAAATATGATATTATCTGTTTACTTCTGTGACTGTTAGATGAGATCCCGGTGTTTTCTGAGAGAAGTTGCAGCATTTGATGACTGAAGATTAAAACATGATGATCCCTGTCAGAGCCCTGGAGCTTTTTTTACCCTTTCCCTGCATGTTGTTGAGTGTACTGCTGATGCACAAAGCGAATTTCCCCACTGAGGGATGAATAAAGGACAATCTAATCTAATTCAAGTACAGAGACCCATCACAAGATCTGTGATTTGTGATAACTTTGAGCACACAAATATTTTATAAAAAAAAAAAAATATTTATAATTTTTCTGTATCATGAGAGAAACATTTTTCACATGTTATTACAAAAACAACAATGAAATGAAAACCATAAACTTCTTGTGTGCTCTCTAACATGACTGAATAGTTTGGGAGGATTTTGTCCGGCTGCTCCACCAACCTCAGTCTCTGTGGGCCGAGTGTCGAGCACAGTAATAAACAGCAGAGTCTTCAGTCTTCAGACTGCTCATCTGCAGATACACCTGCTGTCTGTTATTGTCTCTGGAGATGGTGAACCGGCCTTGAACTGACTGTCTGTAGTATTTGCTTGTTACATCAATCGTGGCGACCCACTCCAGCCCGGTACCAGGAGCCTGTCTGACCCAGCCCATCAAGTGGCTGCTGAACGTGAACCCAGAACCTGTACATGTCAGTAAGTGAGAGTCTCCAGGTCTTTTCACCACTGGTCCAGATTCTGTCAGAGTCTGACCATCAACAGCTAGAAGGAGGAAAAACATACATTTAATTTTACTTTAAAAAAGACACCTGCCAAAATAAGCAGATAAATGCTGATTAAAACTGTTTTCTATGAAAATCTGTGATATACCTGCACAACAGATATACAAAAGAAAAATCCCTGTTTTGTAATCCATGTTGTTAAAAGTGTCTGCTGTCCTCTCTCAGTCCCACTGAAGTCCAACTTATAACCGTGCAGGACGAGTTTGTTTTGCATGAACTCCTCCTCACTATAGATTTAACAGCAATGATACGAAACACGTTCTCAAACAATCTTGCAAGCTAACTGCTACTAATACTACTACTAATACTGCTACTAATACTACTACTAATACTGCTACTAATACTGCTACTAATACTACTACTAATACTGCTACTAATACTACTACTAATACTGCTACTAATACTACTACTAATACTGCCACTAATACTACTACTAATACTGCTACTAATACTGCTACTAATACTACTACTAATACTGCAACTAATACTGCTACTAATACTGCTACTAATACTACTACTAATACTACTACTAATACTGCTACTAATACTACTACTAATACTGCTACTAATACTGCTAATAATACTGCTACTAATACTGCTAATAATACTACTACTAATACTACTACTAATACTACTACTAATACTGCTACTAATACTACTACTAATACTGCTACTAATACTACTACTAATACTGCTACTAATACTACTACTAATACTACTACTAATACTACTACTAATACTGCTACTAATACTACTACTAATACTGCTACTAATACTACTACTAATACTGCTACTAATACTTACTGCTACTAATACTACTACTAATACTACTACTAATACTACTACTAATACTGCTACTAATACTACTACTAATACTGCTACTAATACTGCTAATAATACTACTACTAATACTACTACTATTACTGCTAATAATACTACTACTAATACTGCTACTAATACTACTACTATTACTGCTAATAATACTACTACTAATACTGCTACTAATACTACTAGTAATCAGTAAAAGTTTAGTTGTGTTGATAAAATAATCAAATTCAGTCAATCACAGCTCACTGTTGAACACATCTGTTAAAGTCATCTGTTAAATACAAAAACTGGAAA
Source organism: Cololabis saira (assembly GCF_033807715.1). Taxonomy (NCBI): domain Eukaryota; kingdom Metazoa; phylum Chordata; class Actinopteri; order Beloniformes; family Belonidae; genus Cololabis; species Cololabis saira. The sequence goes on from NC_084598.1 coordinate 9,271,933, forward strand.
ATAATGATGATGAAAGAAACAACCGTACACTTATTTAATCCTCTGTGGTTCTCAAAAAGATTATTGTTTATTATTAAATAATAACTATACAGAAAGGAAATTAAGCTTTAAACATCAAGTTACTTCAAGCCAGGTTATCAGCTGATTTCATGTCATTAAATGCTCTAGTAGTTAATAATGTATGAAAACAATGCAATAACAATGTAATTACGTTTGTGTTGTTGTATTTACACAGTAACTTCAAGTGTCATCATGTGTTAAATTAGAGTTACTTTGTTGTTACTTTGATGAAAAAAATCTCAACTTGTTTGAGCTTTTAAGTTCTGATCAGAACACTGACGTCCTCAAACCAGTAATTGTTGCTCATTCCTCCATCCAGACTGGAAAACAAAGGTGAGTCTTTTCAGCCGTGAACTTTGACCTGTAGAACACTTGATCTTACTTCATAGGAGCTGGACGGAAACGTATCATCTGAAAACAACTCAAAACCCTTATTTTACTATCTAGCATTTAGTAGTGGTTTAATTGGATATTTTAACCTTTAATGTGTAAACAAGGTGCATTTATTTACGCTAACTGATTTCATCTCTCTACTTTTGGTTGATGTTTTGTTTTTCGGTGTATTTCTATTTATTTGTCTGTATATAGTTTCATGATTGTTGATACAGTTTGTACAGCATTTTCATCAACTGCATTTTATGCATTTTATGTCAAACTAAAATAAACTTGACTGCTGGTGAAAAAACAAAACAAAACAGATATTTATCAGAATAAGTACAGCATGATGTTAAAACTGCAAAGTCCGAATGACGATGGAAAAAACAGGAAGGAGTTTTTGTACGAGTTTCCTGCTTATGTCTCTTACTGTGTCTCCTCGGGCACAGGAAGCATTTACACAGTTTCTTTGTTTTATAATTTATAATTCTAGTTATTCAGATTTGTAAAAAGTTCCTTGTCAAACTCCTTTTTATGTTTGCAGTAAAAACCAGTGGTGGTGTGAGGGCTCCTCCTCTGGTGGATTCATGTCACAAGTGTAAAGGCACTGAGAGGTTTTTGTTCAGGTCTGCAGATGTTTGTGTCACTGTGGGACTCTGGCACAGAAATACACAGCAGAGTCTTCAGGCTGCATGTTCTGTCCATTCAGAGTAAATGTTTTACTGGAAGTGTCCAAGTCAATACTGAACTTAGTTTTCAGTGAATCTTTGTAGCGAGAGTCTCCAGTATGTTTCATGCCGATCCATTCCAGTCCTTTCCCTGCTGTTTGTCTGATCCAAGCTGTCCAGTGGCCGAGATCATAAGAGACCTGACAGCTGATGGTCAGACGATGACCTGGCTGCACAGTCACAGAGACCGGCTGATTCAGCTGTTCACACTTCACACCTGGGAAAGATAAATATCAATATGTTGAATATAGATGGAGCGTAAAGCAGCTATCAGTCATATCATCAGATGTCAGCTTCTCTGTCTCAGTGAGACTCACAGCATCCAGCGGCCAGCAGCAGCAGAGCTACAGAGAACATGTTGTTGTAGTGACGGTGATCTGACGGGAACTTCTCTGGTTTTATTGCAAATGACAGCAGGAATCAAGACTTTATATGAGACGTAGAGGAAGTTCAGTTTGCATGAGGAAGAACATGAACACATTAAACCTCCCAGCACAATTCCAGCAGCTTTGATGCAAATGTTTACAGAGACACATCAATGAAATAAGTTAATCCTGAAATGTTTCATCTTTTCATGTACATTATTCATAATTTTGCATACAATTTAATAAGGTAATGATATAGGTTTTATTTGGATAAATATGATATTATCTGTTTACATCTGTGACTGTTAGATGAGATCCTGGTGTTTTCTGAGAGAAGTTGCAGCATTTGATGACTGAAGATTAAAAGATGAATATCCCTGTCAGAGCCCTGGAGCTTTTTTTACCGTTTCTCTGCATGTTGTTGAGTGTACTGCTGCTGCACAAAGCGAATTTCCCCACTGAGGGATGAATAAAGGACAATCTAATCTAATTCAAGTACAGAGACCCATCACAAGATTGTCAAATGAATGACAGAAGAAAAATATCATTGTGTGACAACAAAGACTTGATTCGTAATCTCTGTTCAAGATGGAATTCATAACAAAGGTTTTAAAACAGAACTTGTAAAAGACAAAATAAAATCAGTTACAGTCATGATGTAAAATAATCGCTTATCTTCTTAAATCAGGGTCTGAACCAAAGACAAAGTTTGTTTTTTCATCTTACAATTTAGAAGCAGTTAAGAAGAAAAACCTTTATCAAAGCAACCTACATATAAGACTTTTGAACATTTTAGTGAACTTTGAACTAAAAAGACCAAGCTGCAGTCAGATTCATATGAACCGTTTCTGTTAAAGTATGTCAGTTAAACAAGACTGCACCGTTTAATATCATTAGACGTGATAAAGATTTTTACTGCTCACTTTAACAGCATGTGATCATTAAAGTGGTGTGAGAGCTCTTCTGGTGGATTCATGACACTAGTGTTCAGACTCAGAGGTTTTTGTTAAAGTCTGCTGTTGGTGACGCTGTAACAGTCTGGTACAGAAATACAGGGAACAGTCTTCAGGCTGCATCTTTTGTCAATTTAGAGTCACTGTGTCTGCTGAACTAAGAAAAAGATTTAAGCAAATATATTAGAGCAAAGAAGATCTGATACACCCATTCCCAGTCCATTTCAGCCCGCTCACAGCAGGATGTCTGATCCAAGACGTCCAGTAGCCCAGAGAATAAGAGACCTGAGCTGATTTCAGACTATGACTCGACTGCACAGTCACAAAGATCTGTTATGTCAACTTTTTACACCTGGGGACGAAAGTGTCCTGAATATTGAACAGTAATCTGATGGTGTTGTGCGATGATAATGTCGGTATTTCTGTCTCAGTGAGACTCACCGGATCCAGCAGCAGCAGCAGATCAAGAAAGATCATATTGTTGTTCTGAAGTTGATCTGATGGGATCTTCTCTTGTTTTACTGCAAATAACATCAAGATGTCAAAACTTTCTATGAGACTTAGAGGAAGTTCAATCTGTAATCTCCAGAAAAACAGTTTCGATGTTGTAAAATAAAAATATCATTTACACAGAATTTGTTTGGGATTTTGGGCTTTTTATTTTTGTCTTTGAGTGTTTCGATGATGTTAAACTGGAGTTGGTAAATGTGACTGTAGCAATAAAATACTTTAATATTAAAATCCAAAACATAGATTTACTATTTTACTATAGATACTATAGATCTACTGTTTCAGATCAACTTCACATCCCTCTAATCTGTAATATACCCAGCGTGATGCATGTGTTTATTATTTAATACTAAATGATTGGTTTATACATTCTTACTGTTGATTTTCTGGTAATGCTTATTTTCTTGAGATCAATAACTATTACAGACAAAGACACACATACATGTTGCAGTAATTTCCATCAAATTTGAATATATACATGTCAGCCTGTGGGAGTCTGTTGAATCAGAATGTGCTGAAGCAGAGACACATGTAAAACATTTGGGACGGCTGCACTCGAGGACCAGGGTTCCCCGGCCCTGTTGTAGGGACATGGAGATGTCAGACAGAGACAGGCAGCCTGCTGGACATGGTGTCCTGCTTTTCCTTTGCTGGTTTCCTGACCCTTAGACTGGCAGCAGCTGTGACTCCATCCTGGCAACGCCATCATAGATCTGGGACGGCTGCCACAGGGTCCCAAACCAATCTGGACATACTGTCTTCCAAATCATTCCAGAGGCGTCCAACAGTAAAACCTGATGTTCTGTCATCTCTTTAACATGTGAATTCTTGTGACTCCACAAAGTACCAAAACGCAGACAAAAACATACAGCTCTAGCTCAAAAGTGATTTGATTAACAGGAACTTTGTGTGATACACATAGAAATGAGAAAAGTTGCAAACATCTCTTGGCTTTCAAGTAAAGTTTACATATATCACCGCCATAGTACAATAATTTCAGCTTGATCTGCAGCTTCAGTTGACATTTGTCCTGTTTCACACAGAGGTGTCGCTGCTACAGTTGTGGAGCTCAGTCTCCCTCTTGTGGACTACTTGGGTATTACACGTGAGTTTCAATGGGACACTGCACTGAAGTCCAGAGATAAAACATCTTTTCATGGAGGCATGTAATCATTCAATTGATCATGAACAGTGATGTGTATTACAGAAAACTGTGTTCTCTTTATTTTTCTCAATGCAAAAGGGAAAAAATAGGAGAGCGAGAGAGAGGGAAAAAGAGAGAGAGCGTTTGTCAATGATATTTTTGTTTTATTAATGATTTATGAAATACTCAGTTTCATGATTTTTACATTCATGTAAAGCATGGAAATATGTGTATACAGTATAAACAGTTCCATGCCATAAGAGAGAGAGAAAGAAAAGGACTGACCTGAACCTAATTAATAATCATCAGTTTATCATCAACAAGTCTGTTCATGACACAGACATTTGTATCAGGGTGTGTTGAAGCAGGGATACATTTAAAACATGCAGGATACAGGATTTCCTGTCTTGACAGCAAAGGAAGTGTTGATCGTGTACGCTCATCAGAGCTCTGCTTCATTCAGTGCTGCAGCTAAAAATGCGGAATTGTAGTGCTATTTTTGCGCTGCAGGTGGTTATGTTCATCAATGTGCATTGTCCGTTTGAATGAATAAATAAATAAATAACTTAAAAAATGATGGGCGATTCATCATTTTGTAAAAAATATTATTTAGTCCGGTATGCCTAATATTAGATCATTATAACTATCTCCTCTCTTCCGGTTCTGTGCTCCATTTGTCTTGTACCCACCTGTTTCTATATTTGATAAAATTGTCAGGCAGTGTCATTTATGTCCCAGTTTTCTTGCCATAACGAGACAGCAGATTGTTGATTGACAACACCTGAGAGAGCTTGAATACAAAGAGCGTATAAAAACAGGATGCTGAGTTTCATCCAGCATGAGCAGCATTTGTTTTTAGTGTTTGAAAAGTTTATTGTTTACTGTCAGGCTGCTGCTTCAGAATGGGTAATGATTTGTCTTGTAGTTCTTGTTGAATGTTTGTAATTTGTGCTCATGTGCAGAGACTTGTTTCTGTTTTACTGAATCTTTGACTGTTTCTGATCTGATGGCCACTTAATCAATCTCATTTCCTGTCTTGACAGCAAAGAAAGTGTTGATCGTGTACGCTCATCAGAGCTCTGCTTCATTCAGTGCTGCAGCTAAAGATGCGGCTGTGGAGGTCTTAACTGCTCAGGGCTGCACAGTAGAGGTATCCGACCTGTATGCCATGAATTTTAAAGCCACTGCTACTGCAGAGGACATCAAAGGTAGATGACAAACCAACAGATGGACTGAAAGGTTGTCTTAATCTTACTATCAGGCCCTAATGAACCCATCCACTATTTCAGGAGATGTGAAGAATGCTGAAAACTTCAGTTATCTGGAGGAGACCAGACTGGCATGTGAGGAAGGGAAGCTGTCAGATGACATCACTAAGGAGCAATCTAAACTGACGGAGGCAGACCTTGTTATCTTCCAGGTAATCTGGCTGTCAGTCATGTCTACCCAATGAAGTAAACCCTGTGTCGTACTAACTAGAACTTCTCTGTCCAGTTCCCCATGTACTGGTTCAGTGTTCCTGCAATCATGAAGGGCTGGATTGATCGTGTGCTCACAAGCGGCTTCGCCTTTTCAAAAGAGAAGCGCTACAGCCAGGGAGTCTTCAAGGTAAGGGTTGAACTGGGGTTTAAATTAGCTTTGGTATCCCTGTGCTGAACTCTACTCCTTGCAGGACAAGAAGGCCATGTTGTCCTTCACCACTGGGTCTCTTGAATCCATGTTCAGCTCAACTGGGATTAATGGAGACATGAACGTCACACTCTGGCCACTGCAGGTACAAATGTGAAATGTTCTGGACTTCCTGCAGATCATCACATGACCAAACCTGCATGTTCATTTCTGTGCAGAATGGGATCCTGCACTACTGTGGCTTCCAGGTTGTGGCCCCTCAGGTCTTCTGGGCTCCTTCTTGTGCTACTCCTGAAGCCCGCGGCTGCATGCTGGAGGGCTGGCGCACACGTCTGCAAGGTCTCCTGGAGGAGAAGCCTCTGTCCTTCATTCCCTTGGACTGCTTTGATGACAAGGCTTTCCAGCTGAAGCCTGAAGTACACAAGGAGCATGACAGCAAGGAGTTTGGGCTGACGGTGGGCATCCACCTGGGCAAACCACTCCCACCCCACAGCCAGATGAAAGCAGGGTGCTGAAGTTGTGATTTAATAAAAGATGATTTGTTCTAACTTCAGTAATGGTTTTGAAGCTGTTTGTGGTAAAGCTTGGTGCCCATTGAACCCTAGTTACCATCTCTCTGGAGTAACTATAGTTTCTAATGGCTGCAAAAGTTTCAACATGAGTAGCCGCCTGTGAAATGTCTGAAGTTATATAATGGCGTGATCACAACACGAATGCATAAAACCTTAAACTAGACATTGGCAGACAGCTGATACTCAGAATTATTCTCACATTCATAAAGAACCGGCTACTTGGCAAATTGCCTGTATTTTTCCAACATCGAGGTACTTCTTCTCCCTAGTTGGCAGGAGGAAAATTGCAGTTACAAGCATTTACTAGCATTTAAGCACGTTTATTTTGAAAGAACTACATGGGTGTGTTATGAAAATATCAGGACGGATCTTCAAATGAGCTTTAAATGTTGAGCGCAACATTGAGACATTTAAGTGGTTTGAGCCCAAGTTTCTAAATGTTTTTCTTACAATCTCTGATCACCGACGTGCACGGTGTATTGTACCGTCAGAGGTGTCGCTGCTTTTGTGGAGCTCTGTCTCCCTCTTGTGGAACATTTGGGTATTACACGTGAGTTTAGATGGGACACTGCACTGACGTCCGGAGATAAAACATCTTTTGAAGGAGGCATGTCATCCAATTAATCATGAACAGTGATCTGTATTACAGAAAACTTTTCAAACGTTTTCAGTGCAAAAGTCAGAAGAGAAGAATTTCAATTGTTTTTGAAAATGATTTATTAAACACTCATTGTGAATCATGGAAATACATGTATACAGTATAAACAGTTCAATGCAATATCAGAAATAAAAGGAGCAGAATTATTTAGGAACGCTTTGAAATAAGTCAGGCCATCTGCAGTAAGAAATCCTAAGATGTCCAGGTAGAGTTGATCTGTCCTGTGATTGTCATTTGGTCTGAAAGGGGAATGTCTGATCACTGTTGTGCCTTAAAACATATATTTGACTCCAAATAAATAAAACATTTAGAACAACATAAATATTGGACAGAGCAGGTGTTACAACCACACTGGACAAAATGAGAATCATCAGTGCTGAAACTTACCTTTATGACCATGATGACGACAGAAAAGATGATGGTGGTGAAGAACAAGAGGAGAAAAGTAAAAGCCATGTACCAAATTTGCATCACTGTGTCTTGGCTCACATCTACATGCATGATGTCATCAAAGAAATTACAGTGCTCCAGCGTGTCTGTGAAAGAGGACAAATTAAATCTTTTATTTGAGAGAAAAAAAATCAAACTGACTCATTCTGGTAAAATATTGATTGAATAAAGTGTAAGAAAGGAAAAATGAGGATGAAAAGTACCTGGATTAGACAAATGGAGGGACAGGGTGGTGTTTTCATGTGTCACCCTGCAGGTGAGGAGCACCCTGGGTAGGGAGTCAACCTGGGACAGATGAAGGTGGCTTTGGATGCTGAACTTTCCATCCGGGCCTCTGTGGGGCTCACTAACGTTGTAGCTCCACAGCTGTGTGGTTTCATCACGAAACCAGGTGATATTAATGGATGCAGGGCTGAAGCCAGAGACCAGACACACAAGTTCATCAGAACCCCGAAGCAAGATGGCTGAAGGTTTGCTGTGGATCACTGAGGCTGGAGAAACAGTCAGGGAAGGATGACATTATTGACAAAAAGGCAATGGAGCAATAACTAATATGAACAGTGAACATTTACTGTGACCTCACCAAACACAGGATTTATACTGGTTTTAACTGGTGTGTCAGATGATTCATGTCTGACAACACAAGTATAAGTTGAGTTTTTGTCCTCAGTTTGGGATACGTTTAGTCTGCTGCTCATTGAGTAAGATCTTCTCCCTGGGTCTTTCCATGGATCGCTGTTCATGTAACGAGAGGATGGGAGTCTGTGAGCGTTCTCCTCCCAATCTACCATGATGTTGGAGGGGAAGAATCCAGAAACTAAGCAAGCCAGCATGAGGTTGTCAGACGTAGTTCAGCAACAGTTGGTTGCACAATCCTCACAGTTGGAGGAGACAGGTCTTGAAAAAATACCAGAAGAAGAAAACAGTCAATAAGGGTTCATATGTGTTAGATTTTTCTGTTGGAGTCATAACAGAGAAGAATATTGTTGTTACCATGGATAATGTTTCTGATGATGAGACTTTGGAACAGGCTGGATATCCAACACAAGCAATGCCAAAACATCCACAGATTTAAATTGCTATATAAACACATGGTCTGGTCAAATTATAAAGAGAGCGGGTGGTAACACTTTGTTTAATCAACTTCGGTCTTGAAATGTTTGTGTAATTGTTGTTCCTCATTTAGTAAGTTTGTATTGTCCATTACCTACTGGTACTGTTGTTCTTACCATCACTGACGTGTATGTATGTACTATATGTCCATGTCCATTATGTCCATTACCTTCTGGTATTGTTACTCTTACCATTGCTGGTATTTATTATAAATATAAGTTAACGGTTTATTATAAATATAAGTTAACGGTTAACTATAAATATTACTATATACATTGTTCCTGGATTTGCAGGCATTGTGGCCATGAAATGCATCTGCATTTCGTAGCCACAATGTGTGTGAATTTAGGTGAGGTGAACTGTAGAAATTTTTTTATTATAATTTGATATAGGTCTTTTTTTCATTTTTTTGGTTCAAATGTTGAGACAGGAGGAAGCCTTAAAAAAAAAAAATCTGTCAAGTTGTTAGTGAGAAACAGGGGTGGGATTAAATAAGTTTTCCCACTCCCTTTCGAGTGTTGACGAATTAATTTGTATTTTAAACCTGCACCTGATAAACCTGATAAAAGGTATTTGTTTAATTTTATGTTGCACGCAGGTAACTTATGTTATGTTTATTGCTTGAAATAAATAAATATGAAATGAAAATGAAATGATGATACCTGCACTTTTGCTGATGTGCTCCTCGTAGCCCTGGTTGGAACATCGGTGTTTCCCCTCACAAGATACTGGTTTATCCGCGAGCCAATCCTTCGCTGAGACTTGGAGGAAGCTGCGCAAAGTCTCAGTCCCATTTCTGTGAGACACAGGTTGCTCCGTATGGACATCGGGGGATGAATATTTGTCACCACCGACTTTCCAGGTGACAGAGAAATGACTGAGCCGAGGACCAACCAGAAGACAGGTAACGTTCACCGGTCCCTTGTTGTGAAGCTGCTCCAGTGGTGGAGCCTGAACATAAACACCAACTACCTGAGACCATGATGGAGTCACTGAAACAAGAGCATCAGGTTAGACGCTTAAAACTACAAAACTCAACTCACAATTATGAGAAAAGTGTCCAACATCTGTAAAATATGATTTAAAAGAGTATAATTGTGTTTATTCTTGATAAAAGGTTACATGTTTATGGGTTACGTCCAGTACTCGAGTTGTAAAAAAAAAATCAGGGGGGATGGTGGATTTTATCATATGGGGACAGATAATTTGTGCTGAATACAAATAATATAATATATTACAAATAATAGCACTGACCAAAACACCTGCAGAAATACTGCAGGAATGACATAGCAGCAGTTAAATGCAGCCTTCTGTAAGCTTTAAATATCCACTGGGCTTACATCAAATACATCAACACACAACAATAAAAAACTCTTTTCTGAACTTATCAATATGACTCTGTCCTTCACAGGATAAGTAAAATGGATCACTGCAAAAACTCACAATCTTAACGAGAATATTTGTCTTATTTCTAGTTAAAATGTCTCATTTTAGTAAAAAAATCTAATTACACTTAAAACAAGACTCATCACTGGAAAAAACAACAATTTTAACCTGTTTCAAGTAGATTTTCACTTGAAATAAGTAGAAAAATCTGCCAGTGGAACAAGATTTTTTTGCTTGTAATAAGAAGATAAATCTTGTCCCACTGGCAGATTTTCCTACTTATTTCAAGTGAAAATTTACTTGAAACAGGTGAAAATTGTCAAATAAGTTATTTTTCTGGTGTTATTTTTCTGGTGATGACTCTAAATGTTGAAATAGCAGTAAAACCACATTCATTGATGAAATGACATAAGGGATGGAAAGGGGGGATGGCAGTTTTACTGGGGGGATGATTTTGACTGTTTTTATTTCAGGGGGGATGCCATCCCCCCTCATCCCCCCTCAACTCCAGTACTGGTTACGTCACAGTTTACCTGAGCAGAAGCTGATGTTCCTTCTGACGGTTTTATTCAGAGAACTGTCAGACACCTCGCATGTGAAGTCCTTCCCTGTTTCCCACTCTTTCTGAGGAACATTCACTTCACTGGTAACAGTCACACGTCCATTTGTATCCATGGATGTCTTGTTAGTAGATGAAGATATCGGTTTTAACTCAGTAAACCATTTAATTTGAGGGTTGAAGCCCCATCCTGAACACAAGAGTTTCTGTTGTTGTGACTCTTCTCTGGGAGCCAGAAGAAGTTCCACTGATGGTTCCACTAGATATAACATTGAAAAAGAAAAAAACATAAATGATTCGTTTAGCAAATTATCCATTATCAATCATCTGTTACTGACAATTAGGGCTGTTCGATTTTGCCCAAAAATAAAATCTCGATTTTTTTCTCTCAAAATCCGATTTTCGATTACGATTATTTTGTGAATTGACAAAAGGCAAAGAAATGATTTCAAATATGCTGTTTTTTTATTGCCCCATTGGGCTTTAAGTGCAAACTTTGCTCTTATTAAACCAAAAATGAATGAATAAAGTGCAAAACTCTCAACTGTAAAATAAGTTGAAAAAAAGTTTTAAAAAATATAATAAAATATATTTTATCTCTGAAAAAAAAAATCCGCAAATCCGCACTTGCAAACATACAGTAAGTTATATTTCCAATTAAATAAAACAAGACATTTTCTAATTAAACTAAACTGGGTCTTTGCATGCTAAATAATAATGCAACCCATGAAGGAGGTAGAGGTGTGAAATGTCAGTCATTACATTTGCTATTCACATTTGCAAGTTTTTTGCAAGGAACACGAGCCGGGCTACCGCATCTGGTTTGAGGGATGCCCGGTGGCATGTTAGTATATCACCATGGTTACAACGCCCCCTCCTACACTAAAGAGCCTCTCCCATGGGGCACTTGTCGCAGGTATTGAGAGGTATTTCCATCAATCATTATTATGGTATCAATCATTAATATGTGTGCAGACAAGGTAAAAAAAAAAAAAGAAAAAAAAAATCGATTTTACGAGTTTCACGTTTTAACATCGTTCTAATTACATAATCGCGATTACGATTTAAAATCGATTAATCGAACAGCCCTACTGACAATAATAAAAACAATCTCACCAAAAATGTTGTTGATGGAGTTAGACACAAAAGGTTTGCTGGAGAAACCTTGGTTCACTTTGCAGGTGAAACTCATGTCCCTGGTCCAGTTTTGTGGAGGCACAGAGAACCGTGTACTGACTGAATGGAGGTCCGAGGCTTCAGGAAGATCAACATAATGCTTGTGAGAAACATCAGCTCCTTTGGCCTGAAATGTGACGTAGAGGTCCTGTGAGGAGGGCTTTGTGATGTCACACTGGAGCACAGCAACGTCTCCCTTCAGCAGGTCTGGGAGAGATCTCCTGATCTCCACCAGTGGAGCTGGACCTGCAGGACCTGGACGATGACAGCACCATGTAAAAGGTACATTTTCATGTGCAAACAGTGTTATTTAAAAGTTTGGGCATCCATTCACACATCGAGGGCCAAAGAACATAACCTCCTATCTGCAAAATTGTCTGATTGGTTTTTTTCACTTTGGATGGTGTTTTTCACTTTGGATGACATCACAAGGTGGGCTGCACCTATTCAGCCTGTAGGGGTAGGGTTAGGTTAGGATAGGGGTATCCTTAAAAAATAGCATTCTACAAGAAAACAACACAGTTTTTTGTGTTTTCCCAAAAAAGTGAAATTTTCAGATAGGAGGTTATGTTCTTCGGCGATCCAAACTGAAAAATATACACATAATACCAACATTTTTGGACTTTTCCACTCTCTGCAATATGATAGTTTGCAAACTTTGATCTTCTTACCTAAAACCTTTACCGTCTTTTTAACAGTGAAGCAGCGATGTTGAGCTTTACAGGTTAGGAGCTTCAGGTTTTTCCAGGTGCTCGATGGGACCTTCAGTTCACTGATTAAAACAGATGTGTTTGTGACTTGCTTCACTTGGTGGTTGGATGGAGGTTTCTCATCCATCAGCCAGCTCAGGTCGGCATCAAACACACTGCTGATGGAACATTTAGCATTCACATCAGTATTTGTCATGACTGTCTTGAAGCTGGGAATCTCCACATGGATGGAAGGAGGGACACTTCCATGGACTGCAGGAAACATGGATCAGTCCTCACATAGTAATCCAACTTATTCAATCAGTACAAAATCTGTCATTAAAAAAAAAAAATGTTTTGGACATTATGTCTAATCTAATATTTGCTGTGAACATTTAATTTCCCAAACTTACTCTGACAAATGCTTGTTGTCTTTGTATATTCAGTGTCTTTGTGAATGGACTTGCAGGTAAAGTCTGAGCCTTTAGCCCACTCTGACATGTCCGGCTCCATCTCAGTGGTCAGACTGTAGGTTTTCTCTTCTCCCTCCACACACTCCAGATTCCTTTCCTTGGGTTTAATGTGTGACAGACGCCGGTTGTTCTGTTGCCACTCCACACTCAGTTCTTTAGGAAAATAGCCGCTTAGGGTGCAGATGAGTCTGACTTGTGAGACCCCGAATTCACCTTCCCAGACGGGATACAAGGTGATGTTTGGAGCGACGACCCGCAGCTCTGTGACAGAAAAGAGATGACAGGTCTTTACATGTTTCCTGCTTTGACTGTTTGAAAAACACAACCTGATTTCATTTCATTCATACGTACCTTCAGATTTTGGTTGGTAACCAGTTGACATGAGTCTTAATTCTAAGTGTAGTGTGTTTGTTTTCGGGTAGATGGCAGAGTTGTGGTTTTACAGAGTTTGGTTTTGTAGACGTGCAGAAATGGATCTGAAAGTCCGTTGCACAGATGTTGAGCTTGACAAGAGTGATCAGGTTGTACAGAGAGGAAGCTTTGTGTAACACCCAGGTCCAAAAAGGAACCAAATACAGAAGTGAAACCAAACAAAGAGCAGCAGAGCATTGCAGACAGCAGGTGTGAGGTGCAGTTATGCCAGTAAAAGAAACAGAGAGCACATTTAAATATCTCATGTTTGTTTACATAAACCATCAGATGGACTTCTTCTCATGACTTTGCCAAAGGTTTTAATTACAATTCCAGTAATTATAGAGCGAAAAAGTAACCGACTGTGAGATCTCCTGATTAACACACCCAGGTGAACATGGTCCGTTGATTCCAGATGTGGTAGGATGAACAAAGTATCATGAAACATAAGATACAAACTGTTAAACGGCCTGATGAGTTTTATGTATTATTTAAAACTATAACAAATATGAACAGTTTCAAAGTCATGTAAGAGATTAAAAAATGGGAGAATACATGAATTGGTATCTTCACTCAAACATTTATTTAAAAAAGGATAAAAGCTTTTGGAATTACACAGAAAGAGAAATAACATTTGTGATTACTTACATGACTGAATGAAAATATAAGAAAAGTTTTGAAAAAGACAAAAAAAAATGTTTTAAGTTCTTTCTGTGTTCTCGTATTTCATTTGATCTGAAATGAGATAAAAAGAAAAAAGAGACTGATAAATGTCCATGACAAGAATCAAAGTCTATGTGTCGCTGCTGAAGAGTCTGAATTGAACACTTGATGAGAGTTTGAACATCACAGGTACAACATCGTTTCTTCTCAAACTAGAATTAAATCTCATCATAGAAAACAGAAACACCTTACAGCTCGTATGTGTTGTACCTTTCGGCAGTTATGTATCTGATAACTGATAACTATGTATCTGATAACTTGTGCAGGTAACACCTGCACAAAATATTTATTTCTCCTACAATCGTCCAGACGCATGAAATAAAGTTTCACATTAATCCAGTTGGACTTTAGTCAAGAGTTAACTAGAATCATTTGCAGCTGTGAGACTACACAACCAGCACTGCTCACAGTAGACCACATACAACCTGACAATAAATGTACATACTGGAAAATAATGTGCAATATCACTCTCTGCAACGTGCAATTATGTAAATATCCATCTGTTATTTTTGTATATACTAGTATTTCTTATTATTTTTAGGGCCCGAGCACCTTCAGTGCGAAGGCCCTATTGTATCTGTAGGAATTTTTTTTTTTCTTTTTCTTTTTCTTTTTCTTTTTCTTCTGACAAAAGGAAGGCCTTTTTGCCCCCCTAAACGTGCCCAAAAAGTCACCAAATTTTGCATGCAAGTCAGGCCTGGCGAAAAATGTGATATTTAATGGTTTACATTAATGGGCGTGGCAAAATGGCTCAACAGCGCCCCCCGGAAAACTTTGTGGCTCAAGCCCCACAATACCGTTTGACGTATATGCACGAAAATCGCTACACACCTGTATCAGTACACAACTTAAAGAAAAGTCTCTTGGCGACATGGCCGAAACCGAACAGGAAGTCAGCCATTTTGAATTAATCGTGTCACTTTGGTGCAATTTATGCCATTCCTTCGGCAGTTAATACGGCCCGAACCGTAATGTGCCCCCAAGTGTGTTATACATCAAAATGTGCGTCTTCATCCTGCGACAACACGCATTACTTTTCTCTTTCAAAAGCGTTACCGTGGCGACGCTAGACACCAAAAAGCGCGCCCACCCTTCATCTGGTTGGTTCAGACCGAAAAAACTTTGTGCCTCAAGCCCCAGAATACGGTGTGACGTACATGAACGAAAATCGGTACACACCTGTATCATGTCGCAACTTAAAGAAAAGTCTCCTGGCGCCATGGCCGAAACCGAACAGGAAGTCGGCCATTTTAAACATTCTGAATTAATCGCGTAATTTTGGAGCAATATGAGCCATTCCTTCGAGAATTAATACGGCCCGAACCATAACGTGCACCCAGGTGTGTTATACATCAAAATGTGCGTCTCTATCCTGCGACTACGCGCATTACTTTTCTCTTTCAAAAGTGTTACCGTGGCGACGCTAGACGCCATAAGGCGCGCCCCCCTTCATCTGATTGGTCCATATTTGATAGTTCGCCAAAAGTCACCAAATTTTGCATGCAAGGCAGGCCTGGCGATAAATTTGATATTTTATGGTTAAATTAATGGGCGTGGCAAAATGGTTCAACAGCGCCCCCCGGAAAACTTTGTGCCTCAAGCCCCACAATACAGTTTGACGTACATGCATGAAAATCGGTACACACCTGCATCATGTTGCAACTTAAAGAAAAGTCTCTTGGCGCCATGGCCGAAACCGAACAGGAAGTCAGCCATTTTTAATTTATTGTGTAATTTTGGCGCAATTTATGCTATTCCTTCGGCAATTAATACGGCCCGAACCGTAACGTGCACCCAGGTGTGTTATACATCAAAATGTGCGTCTTCATCTTGTGACTACGCGCATTACTTTTCTCTTTCAAAAGTGTTACCGTGGCGACGCTCGACGCGAAAAAGCGCGCGTCCCCTTCATCTGATTGGTCCATAATTGATAGTTCTCCAAAAGTCACCAAATTTTACATGCAAGCCAGGCTTGGCGATACATTTGATATTTAATGGTTTGCATTAATGGGCGTGGCTTAACGGCTCAACAGCGCCCCCTAGAATACTTTTCTCTGCCATAACTTTTGAATGGTTTGACATAAAGAGTCGTGGGTGGTGTCATGGGACTCGGTATAGAGTCCTTGACCATAATTGGTGAAAATTAGCCCCGCACCTTCTTCTGATTGGTTGTCCCTATTTCATGATATAACATTTGAATGTTTTGACATAGAGAGTCGTGGGTGGTGTCATGGGACTCTGTAATGAGTCCTTGACCTACATTGGCCTGAACTAGCCCCGCCCCTTCTTTCTGTTATAACTTTTGAATGGTTTGACATAGGAAGTCGTGGGTGGTATCGTTTCTGATATGCTTATGGGGGGCGGTGGCCGTGAGTGCGAGGGCCCGTTCATCGCTGCTTGCAGCTTTAATTTTTTCTTATTATTATTATTGTACATACCAGTTTACTGTCTATAGTGTGTTATTATTACTGTATTTGTTATTACTATTTCTATTAATGCCTCTTGTTTTTTGCACTATCCCCCTTTGCTGCTGTGAACTGCAAATTTCCCCTCTGTGGGACTATTAAAGGATTATCTTATCTTATCTTATCTTAAAAGTCCTTAAGAAGTTTTATTCCCGTGTTAACTTATTTTAAACAAAAACACCCTTTTTATGATTTTCATTACATTTATTGAAGGGCTTTTAATGTTTCTTTTTCCTGTACATGAATCACTGATGTTTGAAATGTTGCTGCTGAAATTACTTTTGACTTTTATTAACATGTAAGATGTAAAAATGTCAGTTTTGAAATTAGTTTTGGTTTTAGTTTGTAAAAGCAGCTTTAGTGGCACCAACATTTCATCAAACATTGAATATTGTCTCATATTTACTGAGAAGGTTTGCTAAACTTATTTAATGATGTCTTAATTTATTGTTTTTTTTCTTATGTCTTATTATGGTATGTCGAGTGATAAGAAGTATCCTAAACTAACTTAATTAACTCAGGTAGAGTAATATGATCAGATCTATGTCATTAACATATTTATTTTGTGCTCTTTTATATTTTTACTCAATTATATTTCTGATGCAGGTGGTACCACATTTTATTTAGTTACAAAAATATACAACAATGACTGATAAGCTTTTGTAATATAACTAGTTTTAAACTCGCACTTCTACTATTTTGAGATGATATTCTTTTCAATGCAGTTCAGTTTTTAACATCTAACTGAGTATTTCCACGCTCCTGTCTCACAAATGAAGTGAAAGATTTCCTTTGTGACACTTTTTAGTTACATTTTCATTTTTTTCTTGTTTAAATCAGTCTGAAATCTGTCCCTG
The DNA here is from genome assembly GCF_033807715.1 of Cololabis saira. Classification (NCBI taxonomy): domain Eukaryota; kingdom Metazoa; phylum Chordata; class Actinopteri; order Beloniformes; family Belonidae; genus Cololabis; species Cololabis saira. The sequence continues at coordinate 9,289,229 of NC_084598.1, forward strand.
CATTAAAATCTAGATGATTACCTTGAGAGCAGTGGTTCCGACAGTGAACACCAAAGTGATGAGGAAGAGGAGGATGAAGGTGACGGCGGTCTTTGCCATGTTATCTTGCTCGGCCTCCATGGCCTCGTTCCAGTGGCAGCTGCTTTCAGTCAGGAGCTCTGCTGTGGCTGCACAGTAATCAATAATAATGATGATTATAACTATTCAAATCCACATTTGTGGACACAGTGGTCAACATTTATTTGAGGTTCCTACAGGAGGTCACTGTGTTCTTGGACCTCACAGGTGAATATCTGTAATTAAATCAGTCAGTCTGTCGTCTGCAAGTGTCCTATGAACGTTAACAGTTTGTTAGATTGACAGATTGTCTTTCTTTGGTGAAACTTATATTCTTTTATAGTCATTAACTTGGTCCTGTAATGATCCTGACTTGCCCAGAGAAAATCCATCATTATCCATCATCGTTGCTACGACTTGGTTTGTGAGCGACTGAGAAACACAGAACCCAAGATGAAATAATGATGATAATAATAATTTTTCTTGTTTGGAGTGCAAGAGCGAGTAGAGAAACACAGGCACACAAAGACAAGTCACACAAGCTGTGTTAGCACTCTTCCTGCAAATAACAATGAGAAAACTAGATTCATTTAATTATATTGCTGCCTTAAGTTAGTGCAGAGTTGGTATTCTTGTGAGTAAAACGTTAAATAAAAACTTTTATATCAGAACCCTACAGTTGTGTAAAACTTATATTTACTCCAAATATGTTTGACTTGGACTGGACTGTGACTGCACACTTCAAATCAACATTTAGCTCCAAATATTAGTTAAGTAAAGACATGAAGTGCAAGCAACAAATATGAACAGAACTTTTTTTTATTTATTTTCAATATGCATCAAAACACACAAACACAATGTCAATAAACACAATATCACAAGCAACAGACACTGAACCAAAAAAAGAAAAGAGGACACAGCGACACACAACGACATCTACTACGCCTTGCACTTGTCAGGGATGCTTATGTCCAGGTTGACCAGGTTGGTTTTATCAGATGTTCTGTATCCAATGGATCTGACGATGGATTTAGTTGAGTTAGCGATGGATTCGTGGTAAACAACACAGCTGTACACCACATCAGTCTGTCTCCACTGATCCAGGCTGAGGGTTAACTGGCTGTAAGCGGAGTAAGATCCGGTGTTTTCTACAGCGTTTGTGGTACTGAACTTGTATTTGGAGTCTGCTTCCTCGTCATCAACAAACCAAGACACGAAAATGTTCTGAGGGAAGAAGTCTTTCACGTAGCAAGTCAGGGTCACCACGTCTTTTCTAGTGTGTTCTACTGGAGGCAACATAAACACTGAAGGACGCTGAGCAGCTCCTCCTGAAACCACAATACAACAATTAGACTGTGTGATGGATACAAATACCAGGAAACCCAGAACAGACTGGTGCTACAAGAAAAAAAGCAAATAAAGTATCTAAATAACTCCCATCATGGCGTGAAAAAATCATTAAAATCATAAATTACTTTTAGTTTTTTGTTGCTGTTATTGTTTTGTTGAAAATGGATCCAAATGTTCTCACCGTTACTTCTGTGATAGAGGGTCTTCAGCGGGTCAATCCAGTCCTTGTGTTCAACAACGCAGAAGCGCGTGACTCCCTGGTGCCATTCATCATATGTGATGTCAAGAACGTGCTCAAAGCTTTTTGTTGTTGTTGTTACATCCTTTGAGGTACCGGCCAGTACATCACGTTCATCCTCCCACCAAATCTTTTCCACAGTTCCCTTTTTGACCTTGATTTGACATGTAAGCTGTCCCTTTTGTTTTACAAATAAGTCTTCAGCTTTGGGGGCGATGATGTTTACATCCACATCTGCTTTAGGACATCCTGAATCTGAGGCAAAATAAATAAAAAGCTGTTGAACAGAAGTCTTTACAAAAATATTATAATCTTAAGCTTCTTTTTTTTTTTTTACAGAAAAATGAACTTTGTACTCACCACCGGGACCGCGACTGCTTGAATCCTTGTAGGTCTCATTTGCTGTCCTTTCTGAACCAGTTTTTCCCCATTTCCCCTCAAACACGCATGTAAATGTCACACCTTCACTCAACTCACTGGGTTTCACTATGAGCAAACTTGCTGCACTGTACAGCATCGTTCCGTTTGTGTCCTTTCTTTCCCCAGACAATGAACTGATCTCGTCTATTTTGCTGGTGACTTCGCTGCCGTCTTTCCTCCAACTGATCTCATATTTTTTGGGTGAAAAATCTTTGGCAAAGCAGAAGAAGGAAGCCTCATCTTTGTCATGATCAATGAAGGAACCCGTTGTAAGAGTTGGTAACTCATAAACCACGTCTGAAAAACAAACACACACACAAATATATGTTTGCAGAAGCAAGCAATAATATATTTATATATATGCAGAAGCCTAGGAAAATGCTGCCATCATCATTTAATCAAGATTTACCAGATTATTATTGGTTAAGACAATATAATCAAGTTAATAAATCTTATCTAACTTGAATAAATATAACCACATCACGATGATGCCCTTTTAAGGAAAACTTGTTTCTCTTCTTAACAAAGTGTTCATATTAATCCAGAGGAATTTTACAGGACTGTCTCAGAAAATTAGAATATTGTGATAAAGTTCTTTATTTTCTGTGATGCAATTAAAAAAAACAAAAATGTCATACATTCTGGATTCATTACAAATCAACTGAAATATTGCAAGCCTTTTATTATTTTAATATTGCTGATTATGGTTTACAGTTTAAGATTAAGATTCCCAGAATATTCAAATTTTTTGAGATACAGTAGGATATTTGAGTTTTCTTAAGTTGTAAGTCATGATCAGCAATATTAAAATAATAAAAGGCTTGCAATATTTCAAATTATTTGTAATGAATCCAGAATTTATGACATTTTTGCATTACAGAAAATAAAAGGACTTTATCGCAATATTCTAATTTTCTAAGACAGTCCTGTATATTCATTTTTATATCACATAGAGCCGAGCTTTAACACTCACTTCTGCATATACATCGAATGGCAAGCAAACACAGATTTGAAGTGAATGTTAATGATGTTAATTATAGACAGAGTGAAAACAGAGACAGAAAGAAGGACAATTATTCAGATCGATGGAAAGAAACGGACCACACCACTGCAGTCCAGGACAGGTGAAGAAAACATTCGGTACATTAGTGAAGATGGAAAAAGGACGAGACTAAATATGAACATAATAAAATTACACATCTGCCCCATTTAAACCCTCTTTTTTTAAATCGCGGTTTGGTGGAACTTTTCCCCCAAAATGTAATCCAATTATTTCTCTCTGTGATGTTCATTTCACTTAATTTGCAAAAGTGCAGTCAACTCTGACTCAAACAATAATTCTCAGAAAACCCACAAAATCGATGTCCTAGTGGGAACTGCACTGTAGATATGGAGGTTTTATTATACTTATTGATTATTAGTAGTGATTTTAGTAATTAGTCACTGTCTACTTATTTTTTATCAGGAATAAATGTGACTTCATGCAGCTCATTGCTTCTTTTGTTGGCTATAAAATTATTAAATTCATTACATTTTTCAATTAAGAAACAGTTAATCAAAAAAGATAATCAAAATGGTTATACACACACGCATGTATATATATATATATATATATATATATATATATATATATATATATATATATATATATATATATATATATATATATATATATATATATATATATATATATACACACCAGCTGTATGTTTATACTGCAAAATGCCTAAATTTAATTCCCATAAGTACAGTTACTGGTTACTACAGTACTGTAGCTGTTAAGAGGGATTTTATAACACAATTATGAGTAGTTAGTTACATACAAAAATGTGAATTTGTACTTTTAAATTGAAATGAAATACTAAAAAGCAATGATTAATGACTTAGCAAAAGACTTACTTGGCTGTACAACAGTCCCTTGGACGTTCCCTGCAGCATGAGTTGCAACACATTGGAAAGGTTTTCTTGCGTCCCAGTCCTGTCTGCTCACTTGGACTTGACTTATTCCAATATAAGCGCTGTTTTTCTGTACTGAAGGGTACTGGATGAAGTCTGTCAAAGACGTGCCGGCCTGGTTCCATGAGAAGGTCACTGAGGACGGCGTGAAATCGGTGGCAAGACAGCCGAGGGTGACTTTCTGTCCTCCTCCGGAGCCACATGGCATCAGAGGAAAGACCGTCGGTTTTGTGGGAGTTGCTGAAACAGGAGAAACACATGTAAAATGGAAATTAAAACAAATTCAAATAATGTTATATACTCATAATTTTTCTCAAATAACTGAGGTGAAGTTACTGCTTTGATGCAATGATTTAATAAAGACCAGCATGAACCAAAAACTGAGGAATGTTGAAGGTTTCAAAGTCCCTCTGTGAATGAAAATTGCTGCTTTCCCATTTGATTTAGTCAGTATTAATATTAACCTCCCTCAATAGTCTTTAAAAAAATTTTTTAACCGTTTAACTAAAAGTGGAATTTATCTTCAGAGCACCATTTGAACAGTAATTTGTCATATTTTAAAAATATTAATAAATAACTATCCATCAACTGAGTTACTGGCATAATTATACTACAAATGTTCTGCATTTGTGTTATCAGATGAAACGATATCTTACCTGATGAAACAGTCACCATTGTACCTTTTCCCCAGTAGTCAAAAGCAGCGTAACACAGTGATGAATCTACTTAACTCTGAGTATAAAAAGTCTGTTCCACTAACAGGGAACACAAAACTCATTAAAAATTAAAAATGAATCTCACTTTCTCATGAAATTCATTCAAATTGGCCAAAGCATGTAGATTTTAATGTTTTAAACAATGTTGCATTTGAGAAAATTGGATTTTCTCAGTAGAAACGCTGTAAGAACATTTCACTTTGAGACCTTATAAGATAATAACCTACACTTTAACATAAAAGGGACATTTAAAAGTATCAAACAATCCAACTGTTAACTTTAAATAGTATCAATCTTACCTGATGACACTGTTACCATCGTGCCTTTTCCCCAATAGTCGAAAGCCCAGTTATCACAGTAGAAATAGTCTATTCACACTCCAAACAAAAACTCTCTACCATTAGGTCCTGTTGTTTCCTTTATGTAGTTAGCTTTTAAAAGTCTTTAATTTAAGATTAATTAAAAACAGAATTATTATCAAACTGAATTCAATGATATCAGGTTCTTATTGTTATTTGTACACATTTTTGTCAAGTGACAAAAATCTGATGGTCGCTGACCGATAGTTGTGGCAACGTGAAAACAAAAAAATAATACATTTCAAGTTTATATTTTAATTGAGAAATAATGCCGTTTTCCTACCCGAGGTGACCTTTTCCCCAGTAGTCAAAAGCGTCGTCACAGTAAAAAAAAACATGAACTACACAAAACTAAAACCTGATCACAGATTAATAGTTTCCCTCTCAATCTTTTATGATAGTATGTATTTTATAAAATCTAATATCCTGTATATTTCCATTGCATCTTAGAATTCGACAATACGATTATTAAATTGACAAGCTTTTCATAAACAACATTAAGACATTACAATAACAGATTTGTCGTACAGTTTTCAGAAATTAACGACCTGAATGGCATCAACTGTATTTCCCCAAAACAGATAAATTGCTGTTTTTAAGGCAAAATCTACACATTAAAGGAAAAAATAAATAGTTTGACTTACCTGAAGTGACTGTAACCGTTGTGCCTTTCCCCCAGTAGTCAAAAGCGTAATCACAGTGTTGCATCTCAACATATCCATCATACAAAAACTTCCCAAAGACTGTTGATGCCACTGAGGTCTAAATGTTCTACACTGAACATTACAATGTGATATTTATTACCTTCATATTATTAAATTGAAATAAAGAGCTGTCTCGACCTGCTGTGACGGTTACCACTGTTCATTTTCTTGAGTTGTCAAAAGCACAATGTCACAATGTTATATGTGAGGATATTTAATACACTAAACAATGTTTTTTTTGAGATGTCATTGATGCATCTAAAGTCTAAATTAAACAGTGTAAAATTCTGGACCAAAAACAAGAAGCTCTGTTTCTTACCTGTTGTGACAGTGACCACCGTTCCTTTTCCCCAGTAGTCAAAGTAGCCATCACAGTGACACGTTTCTATAGTACTTTAGTACAAAAACGTCTCACACACTTGTTTTAATTCACTAAATGATCTGACTTTACAGGAAATACCAGAACATGCCCAAAAAGTGTCTGGAGATTTCATATAGTTTAGATCCTAGTTGTGTAATTAATGAAACTAATGTAAATATGATTATAAATCATAGAAAAGTATTGAATTGTTTCAACTACATGTATATCAGGTTTTTACTTACCAGAAGTTACTGTGACTTGTGTTCCTTTCCCCCAGTAGTCAAAGGAGCCGTAGTACACAGTGATGTATGTCAGTTGACTTCATGTACAAATACTTATTGTTAATGAAAGAAAAAAAGGCCTTCAGGGTTACTTATGAGGCCATTCCTTCTCTACAGTTTTCGGGGATTCTCCCTTGAGATATTTGTTTCCTGTGGTTTGAATTAAATAAAGTTACATCTGTTTGCCAACAGTCAGCGTAAACTTCCTCTTTGTCAGACCTTATTGTCGGCTCCCTGTCCAACACTTCACACATCACATACACCATTTTAATGTATTGATGATAATATATCTTAATGTTCACACTCTGAAATGAATAAATTATACATTTTTAATATAGCCATCTGATCTGTCATGAAGATTTCACTCAACCAAACTGCAAAAACCTACAACTGGCTTTTTAACGTTTTGGTTCATTAGGTCTGTTTATTGTCCAGAGATGTGATTTTCAGTTTTTTTTTTTCATCCTAATGGACCTGAACAGAACAACAGAAAGAGACACTGTATGATGTGAAATACAAAAAGACAGTTGCATCACATTTAGCTGGTGACTAAATCCACATCTGGTTGGAAGAGTTGTTGAGTTTTGTATTGAAAAGTTAAATCCAGCTATTTTTCTGATTTTTGGGATCACTCGCTACTCAAGACTTAGATCTGATGGGTTCTTTGGTTCCTTCAACTCCAAATAAACTAAAGTAAGAATCCTGCCAGTGAAACAGGAGCCGGTTGTAGAGGGAGTGTAGCTCTGGATGAAGGAGTGAAGGTAGAGGGAGTGTATCTCTGGATGAAGGAGTGCAGGCAGGAGCCGTTGTGGTAATTGCTTGGTAAGTCAAAAGCAGAGCTTTCAATTTGATGCGCGTTGCAACTGGAAGCCAGTGCAAAGAGATTAGCAGCAGAGTGACATGAGCTCTCTTGGGTTGGTTGAAGACCAGACATGCTGCTACATCTGGATCATCTGCAGAGGTTTAACTGAGCAGCAGGAAGGCCGACCAACAAGGAATGAACCCTCGAGCACCCTGCGGAGGGTGTAGAGCTGGTCCAGTGTTCCACGGCCGGGACGAAAACCGCATTGTTCCTCCTGAATCCGACATTCAACTATTGGCCGTATTCTCCTCTCCAGTACCCTGACGTAGACTTTCCCGGGGAGGCTGAGAAGTGTGATCCCCCTATAGAACACACTCTCCGGTACCCCTTTTTAAAAAGAGGGACCACCACCCCGGTTTGCCACCACAGCGGCACCGTCCCCTTCCTCCATGCAATGCCGTAGAGGCGTGTCAACCAAGACAGAGACTTGAGGTACTCGGGGCGAATCTCATCCACCCCCAGTGCCACTAAGGAGCTTACGAACCACCTTAGTGACCTCGGCTTGGGTGATGGATGAGCACGTCCCCGAGTCCTCACAACTCCCCACACGCACCGTAAATGGTGCCGGCAGAGTACTCCTTCCCCCTTCTGAGGCGCCGAACGGTCCGCCAGAATTTCCTCGAGGCCAACCGAGAGTCTTCTTCCATGGCATCACCAAACTCCTCCCAGACCCAAGTTTTTGCCTCCAGGACTGTCCGAGCTGTGGCTTGCTTGGCCTGCCGGTACCTATCTACTGCGTCAGGAGTCCCACAGGCTAACATCCGGTATCCACCACCGGGTTCTAGGATTGCGTCCACAACTTCGAGCTGCCGCGACGACAATGGAGGCAGAGAACATGGTCCACTCGGACTCAATGTCCCCCGCCTCCCCCGGGATCTGAGAGAAGTTCTCTCGGAGGTGGGAGTTGAAGATGTCCCTGACAGAGGGCTCGGCCAGACGTTCCCAACAGACCCTCACAATCCGTTTGGGTCTGCCCGGTCTGTCCAACCTCCTCCTCCGCTAGCGCATCCAACTCACTACCAGGTGGTGATGAGTTGACAGCTCAGCCCCTCTCTTTGAGTGTTCAAGACATGCGGCCGAAGGTCAGATGAAACGACAACAAAGTCGATCATTGACCTCCGACCTCGGGTGTCCTGGTGCCACGTGCACTGATGGACAACCTTATGCTTGAACATGGTGTTCGTTATGGACAAACACCATGTCCACAAGTCCAACAACAAAGCACCACTCGGGTTCAGATCGCGGAGGCCGTTCCTCCCAATCACGCCTCTCCAGGTATCACTGTCATTACCCACGTGAGCGTTGAAGTCCCCCAGTAGAACAATGGAGTCCCCAGTTGGAGCACCATCAAGTACCCCTCCCAGGGACCCCAAGAAGGCCGGGTACTCCGCACTGCCATTCGGCCCGTAGGCACAAACAACAGTGAGAGACCTTTCCCCGACCCAAGGCGCAGGGAAGCTACCCTCTCGTTCACCGGGGTGAACTCCAACACATGGCGACTGAGCTGAGGGGCTATAAACAAGCCCACACCAGCCCGCCGCCTCTCACCCTGAAGCAACTCCAGAGTAGTGGAGGGTCCAGCCCCTTTCAAGGAGCTGGATTCCAGAGCCCAAGCTATGTGTGGAGGTGAGCCCAACTATCTTTAGCCGCCGGTATCTCTCAACCTCCCGCACAAGCTCCGGCTCCTTCCCCCCCAGCGAGGTGATATTTCATGTCCCCACTGTGAGGGTTTTGATCCAGGGATTGGGTCGTCGAGGCAGCCCGCCACAACTGCTACCCAGACCACATGGCACCGGGCCTACGGGAAGGCGAAGGTCCTTGATTTTTTGTTTACCATGACCAACAATATTTTTGTAATGGTTAGAAATGTAGAACTACATCATAAATACCTGAAGGTGTTCTGGCTTAATCCATACTTATTATATCTGGTGAAGTTTTCCGGTGTCAGTAAGCTTCGAAGCTGCACCTCCAACTGTATAGCAGGACTCCAGCTCCGGCTCTTTAACTCTCGGTCCTCGAGGGCCGCTGTCCTGCATGTTTCATTTGAATCAGGTGTGTTAGAGTTGGGAAGCATGTAAGACCTGCAGGACAGAAGTCCTTGAGCTGAGGAGCCCTGCTGTATAGAAAAGGAAAACATCAATGAATGCTGTAGTGCAGTGGTCCCCAACCCCCGGGCCCCGGCCCGGTACCGGGCCGTGGGTCATCTGGTACCGGGCCGCACAGAGAGAAAAAATAATTTCTGTAGCATCCCCTGATGATGGAAGACTCTCAAACTGATGGTTCACAATGTTTTTATTCCTTGGATGTACAATAAATACACTGCAAACACACTGTAAGATATAAAGGAATAAAATAAAATAGAGTTAGTCTTTCTACATTCATATAAGTTTCAGTTAACTTAAATACAGACCGACGCAGCTGCTGCTCGCTCGGTAATAACAGCTGCAGGCTGATTTATGGTTCCACGTTACACCTACGCAGGGCATACGGCGTAGGGTGCGCGGCGACGCCGTAGGCTACGCCATCGATTTAACGCAGAACCATAAATCAGGCCTACCGTTAACCACAATACATGAATAACCATGACAGCCAAACTCAATATGTACATAAATACGGCATAACATTTGCAAATAAAACAAATCCTTATCAGATGGTGCTTTTTGTGTCAGTTGGGCACCACTTTAGCATTCCCGACACTAGTTTAGTCTTTCAGACAAACTTTCTACTGCCGTTAAACTTTTACCATTAAAGTCCGAGGCACCGGATGTTTACAATTTCTCGGCGAGACGCCTTCAAAATAAAAGCACTAAATATCGGTCTCCTTAATAAATAAAATAAAAGCCTGGCTTTAAATAACGTTAATGGGAAATAAAGACACATTTATAGAAATACTCATATTAAAGGTAATTTACAATTTCCATTATTTTATTTGATTTTTTCGAAAATTATGTTTTATTATTATTCATTATCATTATTACTATAGAGAAAATACCACAGTTTTAATGCGGATCTTGTCATTTTATTTAGTTTTTATCAACTACACCTTTAGATTGGGCCGTGAAAATATTGTCAGACTACTGACTGGCTACTATAACTACCCTTCAACATGTTCTTAGCATATTTTGCATAATTGTTTTAGGAATATAGTGACACGTAAAACTGTCAACAAACAAACACATGCACTAGTATTTCTACTAAAGGAGGGATCTTCAAGTCCGGTTCCTTGAGGCCCGCTGTCCTGCATGTTTTAGATACTTCCCAGCTCCAACACACCTGATTCCAATTAAGTCATCGTTAGCACTTTATCAAGGTTTATTAATGACATTTGTATCAGGGTGTGTTAAAACCAGGGAAAAATCTAAAACATGCAGGACAGCTGACCTCAAGAACCGGAATTGGAGACCTCTGTAATACAGTAAAGTATGGCAGGAGATCTCATGGACCTCTGGGATGTAAAATCCATCATGTCTACTTGGCCGCTGTATTTGAATCACAGTGCAGCAAAGGAATGCACATGATCAGGAATACTTTTGAGGATAATACCTCAAAAGAACAATTATTTGAGTTCTTACAAAGGTATTTAATGATCTCACGTGTTAAACCATCAGAGAGAACAACCCTTTTTAGTGCTGTGAAATGGTTTAAATCAGTGAATTTGAATCATGTGATATTTATGTACTGTAGGTGTGTGATTTTCTTTTTTTTTTGTGAGGGGTGTGAGTGGAGATCCATGCAAATTATTACAGTTTACACACTTTTAGGAAAATGTGCTTATGTTTTTTGTCACATGTTGATAAAATATGGTACATACTGAATGTATAACAATAACTTCCATGTTCATAACTTACAAGTTCACCTCAGGCCTTCTTTGGTGTGAGCTGCTGTCATTGTCAGTGTGTTCATGAGTTTAGTTTTCAGTCTAAAGTTCCAGTTTGTCCTCTGGATGCGGAAGCACCTGCTGTGGTGAAGATTGTTTCCTGTATGTTACATAAATATTAGCCAGTAGTTGATAACCACAAGTTCAAATATGTGCACAGGCTGTACAGACTTTTTCATGTCCAAACTTTTACTTTTTGAAACTGTCTTTCTCGTTTGTGAGTGACTCACATTTAAAACCTACTTTTATAAAGACAAAATCACTGTCACGTGCAGCAGACAGAAATGCTACGCAGGTAAAAATACTTTTGCTTATAAATAAACATAAAATCAACAGTGTTGTGACAAAAATATCAGTTTTATTTATGACGCAGTTAAAAAAGAAGGTCACTGAAAAGTTGGTGGAAGATTAGAGCTCAGAGTTTATTGTAGCCTCCAGGGTCAGCTGACTGTCTGTTTGTGCTAAAATGCTGCTAAGAATCATAATGAAGCTCACAGTCACTGCAAGGGACTGAGGCCCCGTTTGCACGTAGCAAAAACAGTGGTGTTTTCATGCGTTTTCACCAAAAAGTCACCAAAAACTATCATTTCTGAAAACTCCAGCCAAAGTGGAGATTTGCAAAAACTCCGTCTTCACGTTTGCTTGTAAACAGAGAGAAACGGCCATTTAGGCTTCAGAACGTCACATTATGCGACAGAAACGACACCAGCATCATGTGTGCAACCTGTGTTTACAATTTGTTTTGCCACCGTCAATATTTCCTTGTATTGTACTTGTTTTATATTCTAAAGTCACACTTAAAAGTACCTCCACTTCTCTGTCACTCCAAACGAAAGACTCTCGTTCATCTTGGAAGTAACTGGAAGTTACTCGTGTCATTTGTTGACGTTTTTTTTCCAGGAATCCGATTGGCTAGCATTACTTTATCTTCTCGTTACACTGCCCCCTGTAGGTTTGGCTGCTCATAGCACCTTAACAACGTATTTATGCGGGTTCGTGTGAATGATGGTATTTTTCAAAACGTAGAGGGGGAAATATCCGTTTTTGTAAATACCCGGCTATGTGTAAACGTGGCCTAAGTCAGCCACCATCACTGTCATCAGGTCATTTCTCACCTCTGACCTCTCATCTTATCATTGGTCAGATCAGTTGGTAAATATGTAAAATCTCCATGTCTTACTCAGTAGTGTCAGGCCCCGTACACACATAGCCGGGTATCTGCTAAACCGAAGATATTTTCCTACGTTTGGACCTGTCATCCACATGAAAACGCAAATAAACGAATGTTTAAAAAAACTCCGGACAAAGTGAAGATTTTTGAAAACTCCGCTTATGTAGATGCGTGTAGACAGAGACAACCGGAGTTTTGCGTTTTCGAACGTCACATTATGCGCCAAAACAACAACAAATCTGCTCTAACGTGCGACCTTTGTTTACTACAGAACTACAGATGATCCACCATCTGTTCTTCAAGCTATTTATTAAATAAATGGTCTCTGCTCTTGACCACCGTTTACGTTTACTACGCACACCGTACGCCGTACCCTACGGCGTAGGGTACGGCGTAGGGTACGGCGTAGGGTACGGCGTAGGGTACGGCGTAGGGTACGGCGTAGGGTACGCAGCGACGATTTAACGCGGCAGCTCAGTGGCGGGACACCTGGGGGGACTCGGGCTCGTTACCGAGAAGGAGACGCGGCTCCCGGGGAAGAGGCCGGCCCGAAGGCTGGAAGAACAGATGATCTACAGGTTTAGAATGCTTATGAATGTGGTCGAAAACGCAGATCTTCGGTTATGTGTGGAAGGTTTTTTTTTAAAAAACGATGTAATGTGGATACAAATTATATATATTCGGTTTTAAAAATACCCGGCTACGTGTGTACATACTGTAGCCTCAGTAGTTTTATTGACTTTGTTTGGATGAATGATATCACTTCTCATAGATGGCTACTTAACTGATTAAAAAAGTTAGTACCACAAACCTCTTGGCGCCTGAGGGCCGTGAAGATTTTTTTAAAGACACTTCTCTTTACATCACAGAGTTTTGTTGAAGACAGTGATTTGTTTTTCACTGTTGTCGTCGTTGTCGTCGTTGTCGTCATCATCTTACACTGCTTTTATTCACTGAGACAATGATGTTTTGTCTTTAATGTATTACAGTATAAATGACAATCCACTATTGTCATTTCTACTGTAGTTCAGCTGGGGCAACTGGGAGGAAATGGATCCCATCGGAGGCTGTAGAGCAAGCCAAATCTGCTCTCAGGCATGGAGACATTGTGGGACAGGTGCAGCATGGAAGAGGTGGGTTTGGACTTGGGACAGGCCGACCCACGTGGCACAAGGCAACTTCAACCCAGAGGAGAAAGCTGGTGGTTGCTCAGATTCGGCAACAAGAGGAGGCAGAGAGATGCGCGACAGCAGTGGCACAGTCCAAACAGGGACAGTGGACTTGCTGGGAAAACCTGGAGCATCGTAAGCTCACATGGAAGGATCTTTGGGAAATGGAAGGAAGTCAAATTAGCTTCATCATCAAAGCCACCTACGATGTTCTTCCCACACCCAAGAATCTAAACCAATGGTTTGGAGAAGATCCTTCTTGTGCACTCTGTCAAACCCCTGCAACACTGAGACACATCCTCACCGGCTGCAAAACCAGTTTGTCCCAAGGCCGCTACACCTGGAGACACAACCAGGTCCTAAGACAACTGGCCATCATTCTGGAAGGAAGGAGGACCACCAACAATGCCCTCCCTCCCCCAATGCCTAGACGCTCAAACACCACCCCGTTTGTAAGAGCAGGACAACTCCCAGCAAAACCACCTGCAAGATTGGAGAAAACCCTGTTGGACTCGGCCCGGGACTGGAGGATGCAGGTTGACCTAGACCAGAAACTCATCTTCCCGCCTGAGATCATTACAACTAGCCTCAGGCCGGACCTGGTCTTGTGGTCAACCTCCCAGAAGGCTGTGTTCATTGTTGAGCTAACTGTACCATGGGAGGCAGCAGTTGGTGAAGCATATGAGCGCAAACGACTGAAGTATGCGGACATAGCAGCTGAGGCAGAGCAACACGGCTGGCGTGCCCGGGTGCTTCCGGTTGAGGTCGGGTGTAGAGGCTTCGTTGCCACGTCCACAACCAAGCTTCTGAAGGGAATGGGAGTGCGAGGACAGGCCTTCCGACGAGCCGTCAAATTGCTGTCAGAGGCTGCCGAACGAAGCAGCAGATGGATATGGATCAAGAGAAAGGACCCCACCTGGGCTGCAAAATGTCCCTAGGGGTAAAAGCAGAGGGGGGCACACCTGGGACGCCAGGTGTTGCCGTTGAGCCCTCCTGAGGTATCGTGGGCGTATCAACGAAACACCGGTGAAGGGGGGTGCCCACCTGAAGACCCCAATGAAGCGTTTACCCCTTTACCCCTTTACCCTTACCCCCCCACCCACTCACAACCAAGTGCTGATTGATCTAAGGGATTGTACTATCTAGTCCTATGAGCTCAACTGATAATTTGGAGAAATCCAGTGACTGTTGTGAAAGGGCAGCTGACAACTAGGGAAAGACCATGTGACGGCTTGGAAAGACAGCTGACAGGAGGAAAAGACCCCAACGGGGCTGTCATGGACTAGCTATCCATGATGGCAGGCTCCATCGCTTGACAAGTAGACAAAGGCCACCCCTCATTGCTACGAAAAGTCCAAAGAGAAAAACACCCCTAGAGTCTGCGAGAGCGGGGGCGGAAGATGACTCATCGGCTGACAACCCGGTAACTGACCCTGGAATGAACACGACGACGAACCAGATAATCGGCACAGAACAAGCAACATCAGCTGGACAAAAGCTCCAAGTATGTAGCTGTGGCTGGTCCAGAGTAACATCCATCAGAGGCCTAAAAATACATCAAGGGCGGATGAAGTGCTTGAAGAAGATGAGGCCAGGACCTCGCATTGATCATTATTTTCTGAGAGAAAGGTCAAGTCAGGCGAGTGAAGCTCAGTGGCAGGATTTAACCCACAGTCCACCGAGCATCAGTACCCCAGAGGCTGAAAGCAATTCAAGCACATCATCAGAGAACTTGGAACCAAGCCACTTGCAACCTGCTGTGGAGAAGAACATGCAAGGCCACAGACCTCACGTGAAGTGGCCAAAGTCCAGCAACAAAAAAGAGTGGGCAACAATCGATGCAGACCTGATCAAGATCCTGGACGGACTCAAAGGAACAGTGGAGAAGAAACTGGAGAGAATGGGAGATCTGATCTACTCCTATGGAGCAGAAAGATTTGGAACAAAAGAGACAGGGAAAAAGGATATGCCACCAACAACCCCTCCCAAGTCCAGAAGGCAGAAAGAAATCGAACGCCTGGTCAAAGAGAGAAGGGAATTGAGGAAACAATGGAAGAAAGCCTCACTGGAGGAAAGAGTGGGCATTGACCTCCTGCAATCAGACCTGAAGGAACGTTTGGGAAGACTGCGGAGAGCTGAAAACCTCAGGACTCGACGCAAGAGGAAGGAAAGGGCGAGAACATCGTTCTACAAGGACCCCTTCAGATTTGTGAAAGGACTTTTCACAAAGGAAAAGAGCGGGTCACTTAAGGTGCCAAAGAGGGAGTTGGAAGACCACCTGAAAACCACTCACACAGACAGCTAAAGATATGAACAGAGGGAGATACCATCAGACATGCCACCAATTCCTCAACCAGAACACCAGCTGGATGACAGTCCTCCAAGGTGGAGCGAGGTTCAGGAAACCGTGAGGAAGGCAAGGGCAGCTTCTGCACCAGGACCAAATGGAGTTCCGTATCGGCGGTATAAAAACTCCCCAAACATCTTACGCTTTCTGTGGAGGCAAATGAAGGTGATGTGGACAAAGCAAACCATCCCAAAAGCATGGCGAAGAGCTGGGGGAGTGGTAATCCCCAAGGAGAAGGATGCCTTGAACATCGATCAATTCCGGCAGATCAACCTGTTGAACGTTGAAGGGAAGGTCTTCTTTAGCATCGTTGCTAAAAGGATGACGACATACCTGAAGCAAAACAACTTGATTGATACATCCGTGCAGAAAGCTGGAATTCCTGGTTTCTCAGGGTGCTTGGAGCATACAAGCATGATATGGCACCAAATCCAATCTGCCAAAAGGGAAGGAAGAGACCTGCACGTCTTATTTCTAGACCTAGCCAACGCTTTTGGATCCGTCCCTCATTCTCTCATCTGGACAGCCTTCAACTTCTTTCACATCCCAAATACCATCACAAACCTGGTGAGAAACTACTTCCGAGACCTGCAATTCTGTGTCAAAACAACAGAGTACACAACATCATGGCAATCTGTGGAAGTGGGAATAATGGCGGGATGTACCATCTCCCCACTAGCCTTCACCATGGCAATGGAAGTGATCATTCGGGCTTCCAAATGGGTTGTGGGTGGAGAACGTCTGAAGTGTGGTCAGCGTCTACCACCCATTCGCGCCTACATGGATGACATGACCACCTTGACCTCAACCATTGCATGCACCAAACATCTGCTAGGAAAGCTTCATGCCAACATTACATGGGCACGGATGAAGTTCAAACCAAGCAAATCCAGAAGCATATCCATCGTCAAGGGGAAACTCACAGACCAGAGGTTCCACATCGAGGATACACCAATCCCGTTGGTGTCAGAACTGCCAGTCAAGAGTCTAGGGCGATTGTACAACGCACGTCTCAAAGATTCAGACCAGAGTGATCAGCTGAGGGAAGAAACCATCAAAGGCCTTGTCAGCATAGACAAGACCTTGCTTCCTGGCAAGTTGAAACTGTGGTGCCTGCAGTTTGGATTGCTCCCCCGCCTGATGTGGCCTCTAACAGTTTACGAGATCCCCATGACCAAAATCGAGAAGCTGGAGAGAACAGTCAGTTCTTACATCAAGAAGTGGCTTGGCCTCCCGCGTTGCCTCAGCAACATTGGCTTGTATGGACATGGTGCTCTGGAACTGCCCATCTCTAGCCTCACAGAGGAGTTTAAATGCACCAAGGTGAGGCTGAACATGACCTTGACTGAGTCTCAAGATGAAGTGATCCAAGCGGCTGCTCCCAGACTGGCAACTGGGAGGAAATGGATCCCATCGGAGGCTGTAGAGCAAGCCAAATCTGCTCTCAGGCATGGAGACATTGTGGGACAGGTGCAGCATGGAAGAGGTGGGTTTGGACTTGGGACAGGCCGACCCACATGGCACAAGGCAACTTCAACCCAGAGGAGAAAGCTGGTGGTTGCTCAGATTCGGCAACAAGAGGAGGCAGAGAGATGCGCGACAGCAGTGGCACAGTCCAAACAGGGACAGTGGACTTGCTGGGAAAACCTGGAGCATCGTAAGCTCACATGGAAGGATCTTTGGGAAATGGAAGGAAGTCAAATTAGCTTCATCATCAAAGCCACCTACGATGTTCTTCCCACACCCAAGAATCTAAACCAATGGTTTGGAGAAGATCCTTCTTGTGCACTCTGTCAAACCCCTGCAACACTGAGACACATCCTCACCGGCTGCAAAACCAGTTTGTCCCAAGGCCGCTACACCTGGAGACACAACCAGGTCCTAAGACAACTGGCCATCATTCTGGAAGGAAGGAGGACCACCAACAATGCCCTCCCTCCCCCAATGCCTAGACGCTCAAACACCACCCCGTTTGTAAGAGCAGGACAACTCCCAGCAAAACCACCTGCAAGATTGGAGAAAACCCTGTTGGACTCGGCCCGGGACTGGAGGATGCAGGTTGACCTAGACCAGAAACTCATCTTCCCGCCTGAGATCATTACAACTAGCCTCAGGCCGGACCTGGTCTTGTGGTCAACCTCCCAGAAGGCTGTGTTCATTGTTGAGCTAACTGTACCATGGGAGGCAGCAGTTGGTGAAGCATATGAGCGCAAACGACTGAAGTATGCGGACATAGCAGCTGAGGCAGAGCAACACGGCTGGCGTGCCCGGGTGCTTCCGGTTGAGGCCGGGTGTAGAGGCTTCGTTGCCACGTCCACAACCAAGGTTCTGAAGGGAATGGGAGTGCGAGGACAGGCCTTCCGACGAGCCGTCAAATTGCTGTCAGAGGCTGCCGAACGAGGCAGCAGATGGATATGGATCAAGAGAAAGGGCCCCACCTGGGCTGCAAAATGTCCCTAGGGGTAAAAGCAGAGGGGGGCACACCTGGGACGCCAGGTGTTGCCGTTGAGCCCTCCTGAGGTGTCGTGGGCGTATCAACGAAACACCGGTGAAGGGGGGTGCCCACCTGAAGACCCCAATGAAGCGTTTACCCCTTTACCCCTTTACCCTTACCCCCCCACCCACTCACAACCAAGTGCTGATTGATCTAAGGGATTGTACTATCTAGTCCTATGAGCTCAACAGTACCTCATATAAACTTCACACTGGGTACTGAACATGACATACTTGCTGTTATTGTAATTTTATTTCACATTTTAAGAAGTACAAAACTGAGGTAGTACTCACATGTCATCAAATTATACTAAACCACATTTTGTGATTGCCTTAATTTTTGTGAAAAAGAAGAAAAATAGTGTTAGATGCCCTCCAATATTAAGGCGAATATAATATATAATATACTGTATACCAAATCCTTGTGATTTGTTGAAATGATCGGATGTTTTTCTTGAGGTATGTTGGTTTTATGCTTCATCCGAGTTCAGGACAGGTTTTTGTAATGACATTTATCACCGTGGCTCCCACCCCACACAGTGACACATGTCATTACAAAAACCTTGTCACATGTCGTCTATGAGTCCACAGGTCTCCGGCAAAGCTTTCTCTCCAATAAGGTTGAAGGTTTTGTTTATATCTGTAAAATATCATCAATTTCAGTTCCTGAGGAAATTATGAAGTAAACGCTATTTCTATTTTTAATCCTTTGTGCTATTTTCAACATGAATTAAAAAAAAGAAACAAATAAAGAAGAAAAGACTAAATATAGTGGAACAATTTTGTAAATTTTTTAAATAATACTTTTTGTAAATGTACATCTTTTTTTACCTTATGTTAATTTCGTCTTTTTTCACTGGGTTCCATCCTCCACAGTGAAAAACACTCATTCAAAAACCTGAACATGAACTAAAGTTTGAATTTTTTTAGTGCTGAGTGCATAAAACAAGACAAAACAAAAGCAACAAAACAATGCAGACTAGAAATATCAACAGATTCTGACTCCAAAGGGTTAAATATGCAGGAATGTATGATTATATTAATTTACAACATCTGATCTTTACTGAAAGTAACATATATTCACTCCTGAACTTATGTTCCACCATGTCAGTGATCTCTTTTTCTTTTACCACAGTGAGGCTGATTTCCAGTTCACTGCAGAACAGGTTTTTGTATTACCATATATCACTGTGGTACCCGCTATAGTACACTGTGATAAACCCTCCTACAAAAACCTTCGTCTGAACATCTCACCAAACTGTCAGTGTTTTTGTACTCAGACTCCATCAGGAACTTTTCACTTTACTCTACACACATATTCTTTTCTTGCAACACATCTCAAAATAGCAACATATAAGAGTTTGTGTGTGATAAAACATTTGTTTTCTTTATATATTAAATGCTTTATGTTGCTTGACCCCTCGTCAGTCATCCTTTTGTCACTTGAATTTAACAAAACTGCTCCAAAAGCATATCCGTCAAATCCACTGTCAAGAAACTCACAACTAATTTTTGATTGTTTACCATAAATTATGTTTTATAAATTATTCATTTTATTTCTTGTCAAATAAATGGCTGCTATATTAACTCATTAGTTGGCTAATGCTTAGTTCAGTTCAGCTTTATTTTTATATCATCAAATCAACAAATGTCATCTCAAGACTAAAATTAAACTAATTTGAAATTAGTACAATTAATGAAAACCCAATCAAAACACCAATATTAATTATAACCTAGATAAGGAAACCAACAGGTTGAACAAAGACTGTAATAGATAATGGAGTGGTCATACTTTTATTTAGTTTTATACATTTACAGTTGCAAGAGGTTTTTGTCACAGGATTTATCACTGTGGTAGTTATTGTACACTGTGATACATCCTGATACAAAAACTCCACCCAGCACCCTGACTTTAATGCTGCACTTGAGCTTTTATGTAGCGTTGTATCCCAATGACAGCTTTTTAAAATGTAATCTTTTTTTTTAAATTGAATATATATAAATACATACATCAAATTATATACTGTATATATCCTTTGATTTATTTCAAACGTTACTTTTTCCAACATAACAATGGGGGAGAGTCAGTTTGTTGTTGTGAGGTTTTTGTATGGGTGTGTATCATTGTGCCCCCCCATTCCATCACCATGAAAAACTCCAGTACAAAAACCAAATGCACTATTGCACGCTGGATCTATACCGCCTTCAGGTAAGAAAAACATGATTTCAATCGGTTGTCTCTCAGGAAATTAGCACATGGGATGAATATTTATTACAAATGAATTAAACATTTAATTTGGTAATAGTATGAATGATTTCTTCTTCATCTGCCATATGTTACTAACATTATTATTATTGTAGTAGTTGTTATTGTTCACACATAATAATAATGATAAACCTTCAAGAAAGGCTCACTGTGTATATAATGGGATAAAACCTCTGGTGGTTTGTCAGAATTTTCTTTGAAATGTTACAGTTGCAGAATTTTACGGGTTAGTTTGTTGGATTTTCAGGATATTTTAAACCTGGATCAGAGAAGAGCAGTATCACCAAGATGAGGAGAATTATTACTTATTTAGTTTAAATCACTGTGAAAGTTTTTATTTATATCTGGTTGATGATTCAGTTATGAAATTAATGGAGATGATATATATGATATAAAAATCCTGCTTAATTTACCTTTTTTTGGGGTGTTTTTTTTTCTAAAATTGTATTTCTAAATACATTTATGAAATGCTCTAAATAGAGATTGTAGGGCATTATTATGTAAAGATTTTAACTAATACATGTGAACTTACTTGCATTTAGTGTGTGACCCAGGTGAGACTTCTTTTTCCCATCTTGATTAATTTAACAATTAACCATTATTTAAAAAAGACAAAGATTTTGCAGAAATTATTATCAAAGGCATTGTAATATTGTATTAATACATTTGATTTGTTTTGATTTGATTTTTATTTTGTACATGTAAAAGAAAACAATTAAAGAGAAGATAAGAAAACAAAACAAAGCAAACAAAAAAACCAAAGAATTTCATACTTTAACACTTAATATCTTATTTACATGTGCAAAAAGGAGTAGGAAGAAGTGTAAACTTATTTAATCTTACCCCCATTGACTAATCATTTATTAACACTTATTTAATAACTAACTATACTAAAATTATACTCACACACTGTACTCACACACTTACCTATGCATACACATCATTGAGTATTTCTATATATTTGTACTCACATGCCCATATAAATATTTATATAAATATACTTATTTACATCATACTATCTCTATATTAACTCCATCTTCTCTATATCTATATATATCTACTTACACACGTATTCACACACATACCGGTACACACATACACACATATATACATATACATACACATACACCCATACATACCTATATATATATATATATATATATATATATATATATATATATATATATATATATATATATATATATATATACATATATACACATGCCCACATGCCCATTTCTGTACATAAATATAAACAAATCTACCCCTTCACCCAATAGTGTTTATATGCAGGCCTTCCTCTTTGTACCTTGTGAAAATCATGTTTTAATATTTGTTTTTAAACTGGTTAATGTTTGGACATTGTTTTAATTCTGAATCCATTCTGTTCCATAGTTTAATTCCACTGACCGATATAGAAAATCTTTTCATTGTTGTTCGTGTTCTACGAGTCCTAAAATTTAGAGAACCCCTTAAATTATACCTCTCTGTCATAAAACATTTCCTGTAAGTGAGATGATAATACAGTAAGTTGTTCCTAGCTTTATACATGAATTGTGCAGTTTGGAATTCCACTATGTCAAAAATGGGATTATTTTAGAATTGCAGAATAATGAATTGGTGTTTTCATGAAAACCAGCATTATGAATTATCCTTATGGCTCTTTTCTGCAGTATGATTAGTGGTTGCAGTGAACTTTTATATGTATTTCCCCAAACCTCTAAACAGTAACTTAGATAAGACAAAACCAGGGAACAGAACAGAATGCGGAGTGATTTATTATCCAGGAATTGCTTTGCTCTGGCTAGAACTGAGATGCCTCTAGATACTTAGTTGTGGATGTGTTTAATATGAGATTTCCAGCAAATCCTGTCATCTATAATTACCCCAAGAAATATTGTTTCTTGTACTTTTTCAATGTTTACACCCTCAATCTGTACCCGTGCTTGATTGTTTTTATTGTTTCCAAATACCATAACTGTACTGAGAGGATAACCTTTTGAAAAATGTGATAGAAAACAAATCAGGCAATATTTTGTAATTTATGAAACTTACTGTAAATGCGACGTCACACTGTCACGACAAAAACAAGACTTTGCTGCCCTCTATGGGTAAAAAGGTGAATCTACAAAACATTGTCAAATAAAGCGTTGAGCTGGTTTTTATTCAACAATATTCTTCAATGTTTCTGTGAGCTTTCAGTACCTCTGTACATCTTTAATCATCCATCCATCCATTCATTTTCTACACCTGCTTTATCCTGTACAGGGTGACGGGGTCTGCTGGATCCTATCCCAGCTAATTACAGGTGAGAGTCAGGGGTTCATCCTGGACAGGTCACCAGTCCATCGCAGGGCCACATACTACACAGAAAACCTGACACACTCACACTCACACCTACGGGCAATTAAGAATCATCAGTTAACCTACTATGCATGTGTTTGGACTGTGGGAGGAAGCCGGAGTAACCGGAGAGAACCCACGCAAGCACAGGGAGAACATGCAAACTCCACACCTAAGACCTGCCGGGCCTGGAGTCGAACTAGGAACCATCTTTAATCACGTATTATAATAGTTTATATATGGTTCACATGGGACTCCAACTTGTCATAGCATTCCCACGGATTCTATTTTGTTATAACAAGTTTGTATGTTTTTATTTTTTTGTTGCAGTCTTTGTTCTAAAAAGTGTCATCATGCCTCTATCAAGCAGTTTCCTTTTCTTTTGTTTATTTGTTTTCTTTTTTCCTATAAACATATTGTATCCTGTTTACATTTAAGAAAGAATCAGGTTTTTGTGCAGTGGCTCACTCAGCTGCAGTCACTCAAGGACATGAATAAACAGCAGTTGTTGTCAGTTGTTGTTTCTGGAGATGGTGAACCAGCTCTGGACTGAATGAGAGTAGTAGATAATAACACTGCATCACTGATATAATCAATCCATTCCAGTTGTTTTCCTGCAGCTGTCAGATCCAAGCGTAATCATAACTATCAAACTCTGAACATGTACAAGTGTGTCTGAGGGATTCTCCAGATGTTTAAACCTCTGTTTCAGACTCGTGTTTGACCGTCAGTGTCTGCAGAAAAGTAAACACACCATCCTAGAGTTTTACTGTCTTTAGGTGAGTTTGTTTGAAAAAATAAGTAAATAAATAAAAAATTAAATACATACATACATCATTGTAAAAGTATTTTTTGTTCAGTCCCGTTAGTCCTGTTGTGTGACTGTCTCTGAACTTTGCTCTGAAACATTAATAAAGAAATGTCAAAAACACATCTCATTCATAAAAAAATAATAACTTGAAAAATACTTAAAATTTATTGCACTCCTTTTTGTATGAAAAATTTAAAAAATTTTTTAAATGATTTCAATATTTTGTTGTAACTTATACATTATTTTCATCACTAAGCTTTTATTTGTTATTTTAATCATCAGTGCGCAACCATCTTGACTCACATGATTACCAGCTTATTATCAGTTACACAACTTCTTATGAATCATTGTGCTGTTTTAAAACTGGATGTTTACCGTATTTTCTGGACTATAAACCGCTACTTTTTTCATACGTTTTGAACCATGCGGCTTATACAAAGGTGCAGCTAATCTGTGGATTTTTCTTCCACCGCTAGGGGGAGCGCTAACCGGAATTAGAATCAAAACTCAGACAAAATAAATGCAAAGAAGAATACGCTACTTCTTCTTTAGCAGATAGAAGTAGGTAGAAGCAGATTTCAAACAGATAGATAAATAAATACTGGTTATTTTCTCTTGGTTCTGTCCCGTTTTAATCAGCAAAGTTGCTGCCGTGTTAAAAAGACACTGTTAGGAAAGGATCTATTTAGGTACAAACATGTACATCATTTACAGTTCAAAATTCTTCTCTACATGTAGTAAATATCTAATCTAACAACATAAATATCAGCGGCCTGCATATCTTTTTTTTTTTTTTAAATAGAGCGGATGCGGCTTGTATATCTTTTTTTTATTATTTTTTTAAAAATAGAGCGAATGCGGCTTATATACAGGTGCGGCTTATAGTCCAGAAAATACGGTAATTAAACAAATGTTTTCTGAGAAGCTGCAACGTCAACATTTAATGTAGCTGCTGCAAAACTTGTTCCACAAGAGGAAAAATAACATTATTAATCATTTGCTCTTTCAAATTTATACTGATATGGACTCATATTAGTAATAAACTACTTAAGAGATAACTCCTTACAGACAAACAATGAAGAACCATTGTAAGGTTATAAGAAGTAGTTTATTGGCCAGCTGAGCTGGTTGTTATGGAGATCCATGTTCCAGGCTTTACCACATACTGTAAAGTGTGTATAAGGAGGGCTAATTGCCCCACACCTGTGATTGCCACTTTTACCTGGGTTGCCACACAGAGAGCAAGCAGGGAGAGCAGAGAAGCCTAATGTTGGTTAGTCAGTGTTTCTGTTTCTACTCACTACGTTATGAGGAAAGTTTGCACCCTTGGTCGGCGAAGCGAGGTATGTGGCATTTAAATAGTGGCATGTGTTTTTACTTTCACGGTGCCCGACGATGGAATAAAAAACTTTTGTACCAGATGAACTCTACGCTGTATCATTGATGCCAAGGGCTGATAGAAATGTTTTTATTTTTGTTTAATTAAAGAAACAGGAAGTATGCAAACACAGAAACAGTTGCCTATTTCTCTCTGTGTGAGCAGAGCTGCAATCATTTTTATTCATCTATTTTCCTAAATTATATTTTAAACATGCCCTTGTGTATGAACTAGAACAGTCTCATAATTCGCAAATGCACACACCTCTTCACAAATGCATGTTTCGTAAATGCACAGAACAATTCACACGTGCGTAGGACAAGATACACAAATGTATTTTTGATGCACATACAAATATAACCTTATTTACAAATGGGTTTTCTGTCTGTGAACTGTGCTGGATTTGCGTGTGACTTTTCAGACTCCCCTGACGTGACTCCACCACGTTTTTTTTTAACATGGAAGGATCTGCAACCAATCAGATGTCTTCCTTTGTTTCAGCCAATCATAAGAGCGCATCCCACATGGGGGACGATTTACTCGTAAACCAATCAGAGTAAAGGAGCGGATACACCTGCTGTTTGAACTGTGTTCGCGTCGTTCGCTTAAGCCGGACAGACACTGTGCGATTGTCGTCTCGTTTTTAACCAATTTTCCACTCTTGCAACTATTTTTTGGATCGGAGACGAGAGAGTAACGACGAGCGAGTAACGACGAGAGAGTAACACCTCACGACGAGCTCCCAATCACAAATCGTGTGCTCGCAAGAAAATCAAACTTGTTCGAAATCCTGGCCGCTCCTCATGAAGGTATCGCACAGTTGAAGCAGCTACGACCCGATTGCGCACGGTCTCTGCGAAAGGATGAGGCCAATCTTTGATGTCACGTCAAAAACTATTATTTGTAGTTTAAAGTGTTGCAAATTCACATTACAAATCATGTTTTAATA
Source organism: Cololabis saira (assembly GCF_033807715.1). Lineage (NCBI taxonomy): Eukaryota > Metazoa > Chordata > Actinopteri > Beloniformes > Belonidae > Cololabis > Cololabis saira. Next base: position 9,315,337 of record NC_084598.1, read on the forward strand.
GACAGCATTTCCCACGTCTGCCCAGCCAATTCCTTGTCCAATCACAACGTTGTCTAATCTTTTTTCATTTATCGCCACACAGAATGGCACAAATTGCTAAAGGCTGATTTATGGTTCCGCGTTACACCAACGCCGTAGGCTACGCTGTCGATTTAACGCGGAACCATAATTCAGGCTTAAGGCAGCGCGTTTGTTTTTGCTGAGCATCTTTGGTGTCTCCCACTTCGGGGTTCCTCCTCTTCCACTTCTTTTTGACATTGCAGTTCCAGTAACAGAAGTCCGACGTGAGGATTATGAACGTATAGTGTGAGCAGACGGATCGATCAGAGCATCGGGACGTACAGTGTGAGACCATAAATCGTGGGCTGTGAACTTTTGAACTCAGCTATCTAGTCGTGCAGTTTGAGATGGGGCTGAATCAAACGATTTAAAATATCGCACAGTGTATGCCCAGCTTGAAAAGTGATTCAATAGAATTAATTATTCAATAGATAAATAAACAAGACAGTAACACGGGATGGTATGGAAAAGTATTAGGGCCAGGTAGGAGAAAAAATATTTGAGAGGGGAAGATTTTTTTTTATTGTGCACTTCGAGAAAAAAGTGGAAATGTCGAGATTAATGTTGAAATACCATCCATCCATCCATCCATCCATTGTCCACCGCATCATCCGAGTCCAGGTCGCGGGGGCAGCAGTCGGAGCAGGGATCCCCAGACTTCCCTCTCCCCAGACACTTCCTCCAGCTCTTCCGGGGGGACTCCAAGGCGTTCCCAGGCCAGCCGAGTGACGTAGTCACTCCAGCGTGTCCTGGGTCTTCCTCGGGGCCTCCTCCCGGTGGGACATGCCCGGAACACCTCACGAGGGAGGCGTCCAGGGGGCATCCTATACAGGTGCCCGAGCCACCTCAGCTGGCTCCTCTCGATGTGGAGGAGCAGCGGCTCTACTCCGAGCTCCTCCCGGGTGACAGAGCTCCTCACCCTATCTCTAAGGGAGCGTCCCGCCACCCTGCGGAGGAAACTCATTTCGGCCGCTTGTATCCGGGATCCCGTTCTTTCGGTCATGACCCAGAGTTCATGACCATAGGTGAGGGTGGGAACGTAGATCGACCGGTAAACCGAGAGCTTTGCCTTTCGGCTCAGCTCCCTCTTCACCACGACGGACCGATACAATGACCGCATTACTGCGGCCGCCGCACCGATCCGCCTGTCGATCTCGCGCTCCGTTCTCCCCTCACTCGTGAACAAGACCCCAAGATACTTAAACTCCTCCACCTGAGGCAGGAACTCTCCCCCGACCTGGAGGGTGCAAGCCACCTTTTTCCGGTCGAGAACCATGGCCTCGGACTTAGAGGGGCTGATTCTCATCCCAGCTGCTTCACACTCGGCTGCAAACCGCCCCAGTGCATGCTGAAGGTCCTGGCTCGAGGGAGCCAACAAGACCACATCATCTGCAAAAAGCAGAGATGAAATCAAGTGGCTCCCGAACCGTACCCCCTCCGGCCCCTGGCTGCGCCTAGAAATTCTGTCCATAAAAATAATGAACAGAACCGGTGACAAAGGGCAGCCCTGCCGGAGTCCCACACGCACAGGGAACAGGTCTGACTTACTGCTGGCAATGCGAACCAAGCTCCTGCTCCGGTCATACAGGGACCGTACAGCCCTCAGCAGAGGGCCTCCGACCCCATACTCTCGGAGCACCCCCCACAGGATGCCACGTGGGACACGGTCGAAAGCCTTCTCCAAGTCCACAAAACACATGTGGACTGGTTGGGCAAACTCCCATGCGCCCTCGAGCACCCTGCGGAGGGTGTAGAGCTGGTCCAGCGTTCCACGGCCAGGGCGAAAACCGCATTGTTCCTCTTGAATCCGAGGTTCGACTATCGGCCGAATTCTCCTCTCCAGCACCCTGGTATAGACTTTCCCCGGGAGGCTGAGGAGTGTGATTCCCCGGTAGTTGGAACACACCCTCCGGTCCCCCTTTTTGAAGAGAGGGACCACCACCCCGGTCTGCCAGTCCAGAGGCACTGTCCCCGACTGCCACGCGATGCTGCAGAGGCGTGTCAGCCACGACAGCCCCGCAACATCCAGAGACTTGAGGTACTCAGGGCGGATCTCATCCACCCCCGGTGCCTTGCCACTGAGGAGCTTCCGAACTACCTCAGTGACTTCAGCTTGGGTAATGAATGAATCAACCTCTGAATCCTCAACCTCTGCTTCCTCGACGGAAGGCGTGTCAGCGGGATTGAGGAGATCCTCGAAGTATTCCTTCCACCGCCCGACGATGTCCCCAGTCGAGGTCAACAGCTCCCCTCCTCCACTGTAAACAGTGTTGGCGGAGCACTGCTTCCCCCTCCTGAGGCGCCGGATGGTTTGCCAGAATTTCCTCGAGGCCGACCGGTAGTCCTCCTCCATGGCCTCCCCGAACTTTTCCCAGACCCGAGTTTTTGCTTCCGCGACCGCCCGGGCTGCAGTCCGCTTGGCCTGCCGGTACCCGTCAGCTGCCTCGGGAGTCCGCCGAGCTAGCCAGGCTCGGTAGGATTCCTTCTTCAGCTTGACGGCATCCCTTACTTCCGGTGTCCACCACCGGGTTCGGGGATTGCCGCCGCGACAGGCGCCGAAAACCTTACGGCCGCAGCTCCGGACGGCCGCGTCAACAATGGAAGTGGAGAACATGGTCCATTCGGACTCAATGTCTCCGGCCTCCCTCGGAATCTGGTCAAAGCTCTCCCGGAGGTGGGAGTTGAAGACCCCCCTGACCGGGGAATCTGCCAGACGTTCCCAGCAGACCCTCACGATACGCTTGGGTCTTCCAGGTCTGACCAGCTTCCTCCCCTGCCGGCGGATCCAACTCACCACCAGGTGGTGATCAGTTGACAGCTCAGCCCCTCTCTTCACCCGAGTGTCCAAGACATACGGCCGGAGGTCAGATTTACAACAACAAAGTCGATCATTGACCTCCGGCCTAGGGTGTCCTGGTGCCACGTGCACTGATGGACACCCTTATGCTCGAACATGGTGTTCGTTATGGACAGACTGTGGTTAGCACAGAAGTCCAATAACAGAACACCGCTCGGGTTCAGATCGGGGCAGCCGTTCCTCCCAATCACACCTCTCCAGGTAACACTGTCGCTGCCCACGTGAGCGTTGAAGTCCCCCAACAGAACGATGGAGTCCCCAGTTGGGGCACTTTCCAGCACCCCTCCCAGGGCCTCCAGGAAGGCCGGGTACTCTGCACTGCCGTTCGGCCCGTAGGCCGAAACGACAGTGAGAGACCTATCCCCGACCCGAAGGCGCAGGGAAGCAACCCTCTCGTTAAGTGGGGAGAACTCCAACACATGGCGGCTGAGCTGGGGAGCTATTAGCAAGCCCACACCAGCTCGCCGCCTCTCACCATGGGCAACTCCAGAGTGGAAGAGAGTCCAACCTCTCTCAAGGAGTTGGGTTCCAGAGCCCAGGCTGTGCGTGGAGGTGAGCCCGACTATTTCTAGTCGATACCTCTCAGCCTCCCGCACAAGCTCAGGCTCCTTCCCCCCCAGCGAGGTGACATTCCATGTCCCTAAAGCCAGAGTCGTCGTCCGGGGATTGGGTCGCCGGGGCCCCCGCCCACGGCTGCCACCCAAATCGCACGGCACCTTCCCCTTATGAACCCTCCCGCGGGTGGTGGGCCTACGGGAGGGCGGGCCCACGTCGCTTGTTCGGGCTGCGCCCGGCCGGGTCCCGTGGGCCAAGACCCGGCCACCAGACGCTCGCCTGCGAGCCCCGACCCCAGGCCTGGCTCCAGGGTGGGGCCCCGGTAACGCCAGTCCGGGCGACGTAAACTTCCTTGCTCTTGTCTTCTTCATAAGGGGCTTTGAACCGCTCTTTGTCTGACCCGTCACCTAGGACCTGTTTGCCTTGGGAGACCCTACCAGGGGCATTAAGCCCCGGACAACATAGCTCCTAGGATCATTCGGGTGCTCAAACCCCTCCACCACGGTAAGGTGGCGGTTCAAGGAGGAGGAGTATTTCAACATTTCAAATGTTGAAATACAATTTCGAGAAAAAAGTCGGAATGTCGAGATTAACGTTGAAATACAATTTCAAAAGTAAAGTCGGAATTTTGAGAATAAAGTTGAAATGCATTTCGACTTTTTTCTCGAAATTGTACTTCGACATTAATCTCGACATTTCGACTTTTTTCTCGACATTTCCACTTTTTTCTCAACATTTCCAGTTTTTTCTCGACATTTCCACTTTTTTCTCGAAATTGTGCTTCAACATTAATCTCGACATTTCGATTTTTTTCTCAACATTTCCACTTTTTTCTCGAAGTCCATAATGAAAAAAAAATCTTCCTCCTCTAAAATATTATTTTTATTTTTCTCCTGCCTGGCCCTAATACTCTTCCGTAGGAGAGGAGATCACTGCTCTGCTTTTCTTGTGATCTCGGTAAAGAAAACAGCGCGATCGGAGATGGTTTGTCTGGCCGTTAAACCAGAGCCGTCGGGAGACTGGAGAGCTCCAAGTCCTGCCGATGCAGCAACTGATGATGAGAAACAGCGGAGATATTTATGTATTACAGGCTTCTTTCAGGAGAACGAGCCTGTCGACACGTCAAATGACGGGGGCGAATATACTTGCTGTTTAGAATGCGACCTGCAGTTCTCGCCCTGGCCGCGAGTGGCGCTGGTCCAGTTCAGACACCAGCTGACCACAAGTGACCGGACGCGGAGGTCGGAAACAATCAGCTTGTATCCTCACATTTATGATGTGACATTGCCACCACACAGAGACAAACGTGTCAAAACAGCGGTGGCAGATCAACACATTCCCAGTGCAGATAGAGTCGTGCTCATGGGAAGATGATGGTGATGGTGCTGGTGGGGAGTTTTGTCCACCGATCATCAATTATCTGAGCTCGATACAGAGGTTCTTCAGTTATCAGTCGACCGCCACGACTTTGCTCCAGATATTTCGGTAAATTAATCTCCTGACGACATGCCCGTGCCCGCTCCACCTGACTGCTGCAGCTCGTCCCGTCAGGTAGAAGGATGACAGCCAACTCTCTGCTGCGTCTGTCTGGTTCTGAGCTGAATCAGCGGGACAATCCCATGTTGTCAAACCAAACGGAGCAAATACATAAATATCTCCGCTGTTTCTCATCATCAATTGCTGCATCGGCAGGACTAAGAGCTCTCAAGTCTCCTGACGGCTCTGGTTGAACGGCCCGACAAACTTTCTCCGACCGCGCTGTTTTCTTTGCCGAGATCCCAAGAAAAAACAGAGCAGTGATCTCCTCTCCATCCCGTGTTGCTGTCTTGTTTATTTATCTTTATACCACCAACTCGAAATATTGAATCACTTTGCACTAAGCAAACGACGTGATCGCAGTTCAAACAGCAGGTGTATCCGCCCCTTTAATCTGATTGGTTTACGCGTAAATCGTCCCCCACGTGGGGTGCGCTCTTATGATTGTCTGAAACAAAGGAAGACATCTGATTGGTTGCAGATCCTTCCGTGTTAAAAAAAAAACGTATTTGTGGATCGAGTCACGTCAGGGGAGTCTCAAAAGTCACACGCAAATCCAACGCAGCTCACAGACAAAAAAATGTTTGTAAATCAGGTTATATTCTGTGCGTATCAAAAATACATTTGTGTATCTTGCCCTACACACGTGTGAATTGTTCTGTGCATTTGTGAATTTTGTCCTGTGCATTTGTGAAACAGTGTGTGCATTTGCAAATCATGAGACTGTTCTAGCTCCATACTTGTGGATCTTTGTGGAACATTTCTGTGGATCTTTGTCCTCTTATCTGTCCTTAACTCAGAGTGTGTCTTTCTCAGTCCTCTGGCTGCAGGTTGGACGTCTCATATTCATCGTGTTGTTCTTTTCTCTGCTGATTTCTGTTCATCCTTTCACCCTGCTGCCATATCCTTGTGCAGTTCCATCATTTGTTACCTGACCATCAATTCAAGTAGTCTTTTGTAGGTTATTTTATCCAGTTCAAGTTGCATTAAATTAGGTTTTTGTGAGGTTAATCAACTCTTTTGAATTAAGTTGTCATTATGAAACAATCAGAATCAAGTCAGTTTGGAGAGCTGACTGTGTTTTAGACAATTGCTTATCACATGTTACCAGTTACAACAACCACTCCCTAAACTACTCAGGGGTTTGGGGTGGTACAACTGTCTCATGGTCAGTTGGACAAATCTGTTGGAACACCCTCAACAGAAAGGATGTCTGTTTGCTCTGCAGAACATAGATTAGTTGTTATTCAACTGAAATGTCCTGTTTATCTGTTTGTTACCTCCCATTGTCCATCCACTGTCTACCATTGGTTGTCTTAACATAGCCGACGCCTGTCAGTTTTACCAATAAATACTTCTTGCAAAAAGGGAGCCGGCAAGCATTTCGTCGAGAGCCACAGAGAGAGAGCCATGTTGCTCGACAGGGCTCCGACTTTGCTTCACTTCTGCGCAGAAGGCCTTAAAAATCATTACACAGTCTCTGTGTCTTTCCTACGTTATTAATTTATGTTGTGATGATTTAGGAACCTAACAGTTTTCAATTATTTTTATTATTTCTTCTTCCTCAAAGATAAGTTTAGATTAATTTAAAGTTGTGCCTTCAAATTTGTCAAGCAGAAATAAAAAAAGCACATCTTGTTCAATTAAATGTTATGCAATATAGAAATTTGGCTTGGCCCACCCAGCACTCCAGGGAGTCAGGAGTCCCCACTTCTGGAATTTACCGACAGGATGAACAACTTGGTGAATATTGGATTACAACTAACACCACGCCAAAATCCTTTGTTTAACTCCCCACATCACCCAACCCCTCCCAAACCACCACCCCGGAAACAGCGGTCAACCAAAAGTCACCGCCCCCCCCACCTCCTCTGAACTACCATATCAGTGATGTCTGATATGGGCCGGGTCCAGGTTGTGATGTCAATATTAACATTGTTCTGTCCCAGGAAAAGTCTGGGCCCCATGGAGTTAAATCAGCTTTCTCTATCCCTGTGATGATAGGTAACAGAAAACGTATCAAACTGGTGAGAAATGAAAAAAGTTCGGTTAAATCTGCTAATCTGTTGAGTATAGCATGTCATCCTCGAATCTCACAAGTGTCTCCTGTTAAGGATTTACATTTAGCCCTTTTAAATATCAGGTCTCTGGTTGGCAAATCTTTCTTAATCAATGATTTTATTAACGAGCACAACTTTGATTTTAGGTTTTTAACTGAAACTTGGTTAAGTCAGGATAATAGTGCAGCAGTTCTCATTGAGTCAACGCCGCAGAATTTTAGTTTCTTTAGTGAAGCAAGAATACATAGGAGAGGAGGCGGAGTTGCCACTCTGTTCAAGGACAGCCTCCAATGTAAGAAAATGTCTTATGGTCAATTTGATTCCTTTGAATATGTTGCCATTCAGTTAAAATCCCCCTGTTGAGCAATCTTAGTGACCATCTACAGACCACCCAAATATGATGCAAGGTTTTTTGATGAGTTTGCCAAACTACTATCAATTATGTGCATGGATTTTGACTGTGTTGTTTTAGTTTTAACATTCATGTTGATAATCCCAAAGATGGATGTGCTAAGGAACTTTTAAATATTCTGGATAATTTTGGGCTTTCCCAGCATGTCAAAGATTCAACGCATAACCGAGGACATGTTTTAGATTTCATTATTTCCAAGGGTCTTAATATCTCAGAGGTTGTGGTGAACAATGTTGCTCTGTCTGATCACTACTGTGTTTTGTTTAAAATGACCACTGTTGCCAATCCTATGAAAGGTGAAGCAGAGGTAATCAGAAAGCGTTATATAAATGATAACACCTGTGCATTATTCACCCAGGGTTTTACACCATCAACAACCCTGTACTCAGTTCTAGTTGATGACCTTGTTAACAGTTTCAGTTCCAATGTTATGACTGTTATTGATTCTATCGCACCAATTAAGACCAAAGTTCTGTCCGGGAGGAAAAAGTCACCCTGGAGAAACGCCACACTGGTTAAAGCACAGAGAAGGATATGTAGACAAGCAGAACACAAGTGGCGCAAAAACAAACTTCAGGTATATTACAACATTTATAAAGAGAGTCTTCCCAACTATAACCAGAAACTGAAGAATGTAAGGCAATCATATTTTTCAGAGATTATCAATAAAAACAGTAATAATACTCGCGCATTGTTTTCTGTGGTAGAAAGACTGACAAACCCTGCAGCCTCAATCCCACTTGAACTGATATCAAAAAAGACCTGTAATGACTTTGCTGACTTTTTCACAAACAAAATATTACAGATAAGACAAACAATGTGCTCCACCTCAGGAATGATAACATTCTGGCCTTCCTATCTTGTAGTAAAGCTTGGACAGTTCAGCATATTAGATAATACAACCCTAACAGAAACAGTTTCAAAATTGAAGCCCACAACATGCTGTCTTGATATTCTGCCTTCAAACTTTTTTAAAACAGTTTTTAACTGCATAGCGCCGGATGTATTGCAGATAATAAATTCTTCTCTTCAAACAGGCCAGTTTCCCCAGGCCTTGAAAACTGCAGTAATAAAACCTCTTCTAAAAAAATCAAATCTGGATGCTACAACACTTAGTAACTATAGGCCAATATCAAATCTGCCATTTTTGGGGGAAATCATTGAAAAGGTGGTCTTCCAGCAAATCCATGCTTTTATGATGCAAAACAACCTCTTTAATGTATTTCAGTCTGGATTTCGGCCACACCACAGCACTGAGACTGTACTCATCAAAGTCCTAAATGATATTCATCTGAAATGATGCAGGCAAATCCTCTGTTCTGGTATTATTGGATCTGAGTGCTGCATTCGACACAGTTGATCATAACATTCTTCTCAGCAGATTGGAAAAGTGGGTGGGAAATACCGGCACTGTGCTTCAATGGTTAAAATCTTAATTGCATGATAGGGCCTTTTTTGTGTCAATAGGAAACCATGAGTCCGAGAGAACCAAGATCACATGTGGGGTTCCTCAAGGGTCCATTCTCGGACCGCTTCTATTCAACATCTATATGCTACCCCTAGCTCAAATTATGGAACACCACAACATTTCCTACCATACTTATGCGGATGACACACAGCTTTATATTTCAGTGTCACCACATGACTACAGTCCCCTGATCTCATTGAGTAACTGTATTCACCAAATCAATGAGTGGATGTGCCAGAATTTTCTCCAGCTAAATGCAGAAAAGACAGAGGTGATAATTTTTGGCCCTAAAAATGAAAGGGAAAAGATCAGCGCTCACCTTGGCTCCATGTCATTGACAACTATGAATCATGCCAGAAATCTTGGTGTAATTATTGACTCAGACCTGAACTTCAACAGCCATCTAAAGTTTATCACCAAATCTGCCTATTACCACCTAAAAAACATTGCTAGAATTAAGGGGATTCTGTCTAAACAAGACATGGAAAAACTTATTCATGCATTCATTTTCAGTAGGTTGGATTATTGCAATGGCATCTTTACAGGCCTTAACAAGAAATCTATCCGGCAGCTGCAGCTGATTCAGAATGCTGCCGCCAGAGTCCTTACAAACACCAGGAAACTGGACCATATTACACCGGTCATGAAATCACTACACTGGCTTCCAGTGAGTCAAAGGATAGAGTTTAAAATCTTACTGCTGGTTTACAAAGACCTGAATGGTCTTGGACCAAAATACATGCTGGATCTGTTAGTTCCTATCACGCTCCCAGACCCCTTAGGTCTTCTGGATCTGGTTTGTTGTGTGTCCCAAGAACCAGAACCAAGCAAGGAGAGGCAGCGTTCAGTTATTCTGCTCCTCACCGGTGGAACAAACTTCCTGTAGACCTGAGGTCTGCTCCAACTGTCAGCTCCTTTAAATCAGGGTTAAAAACATTACTGTTTACTGAAGTGTACTCTTAAATTAAACCTGCTGTACTCTACTGCCCTTATTTTTTAACAGTTTGTGCTTTTTATTATTTTACTTCTTTTCTTATTCTTACCTATTTGTTATTATGTCTTGCCGCTTTTAATGTCAATGTAAAGCACTTTGAATTACCTTGTGTTGAATTGTGCTATATAAATAAATTTGCCTTGCCTTGCCTTGGCTACATGGTTAAAAAAAAAGGGAGGAAAAAGATGAATCTAAGGATATTATAAGCACCAAAGTCCTAAATGATGATGAAAAAAAAGAGGAAGTAGTTTTTGTTTGAGTCTCCTGCTTTTGTCTCTCACTGTGTCTCTCCGGGCGCAGTAATACACAGCTGTGTCCTCAGTCCTCAGACTGTTCATCTGGAGATAAACTTTACTGCTGGAGTCATCTCTGGAGATGGTGAATCGATCCTTCACGGACTGAGAGTAATAGAAATGAGAACTTTGAGTGTGTACAAAAGCAATCCACTCCAGTCCTTTTCCAGGAGCCTGTCTGATCCAGTTCATGGGATAACTGCTGAATGTGAATCCAGAGGCTGTACAGGTCAGTCTGTGGGAGTCTCCAGGTCTTTTAGCCACCGGTTCAGACTCTATCAGAGTCTGGCCATCAACACCTGTCAAGACTAAAAAGAAATACATCTCATTCATTACTTTGTTACAACAAATGAAACATTTTAACATCAAGATCACTGACAGTCTTCACCTGCCCAGCAGATAGTTACAAGCAGCAGTCCTGTCCTGTAATCCATCATGTTAAACTGCAGCTTCACTGTTATCTGTCGTTCTCTTTACAGTCACTTAAGTAGAGGAAGAGGTCTGAGATTTACATCGACTCCTCCTCACATCAAGGATGCAGCTTCATCAGACTTGAACTGTTATGGAAATTAACTCATTTTAATGTGCTATTAAAATCAGCACTGATGCAAAGAGGAAACTATTTCCCCTATTTAATTATTACATCTAAATGTATTCATATTTCTATCAGGTAAAAACATAAAGTTAATTTGGATGAAGCTTCATTGTTAGTGATACTTCTACATGGAAGAACATAGAGTTAGAGAAACTAAAAGGACCTGATACAATTACAGCATTTGATGGCTGAGGATTAAAATAGTTTCACATTTTAATTAATTACATTACAAATATAGCTGAACAGATATTTCACAGTGTTACAACCATAAGATTTTGAGTCTGTTCTTTAATATAATCAACATTTTTCTTCCTGTTTTGGACACATGGATGAAGATACAATATTTCTGAGTGACAATTTCTGGTCAGCAGACATTTTTTGTTCCATGTGATCAAGATTTTAACAAAGTAAACTAAAGGTTAAAACTGTTCAAAATGTTTTGAGAGTATTTGAAAAAAATCCCAACTGAAATGAGGTCAAAATTGAACCGTTTCGTCTCCTCAGAAAAGACTGCAGACGTCTACTGCTCAGTTCAACAGCATGTTGAGGTGCGAGGGCTCCTCCTCTGGTGGATTCATGTGTTCAGGCTCTGAGGTTTTTGTTCAGGTCTGCTGATGTTTGTGTCACTGTGGGACTCTGGCACAGAAATACACAGCAGAGTCTTCAGGCTGCATGTTCTGTCCATTCAGAGTCACTGTTTTACTGGAAGCGTCCAAGTCAATACTGAACTTGGTTTTCAGTGAATCTTTGTAGTAAGAGTCTCCAGTATATTTCATCCCGATCCATTCCAGTCCTTTCCCTGCTGGTTGTCGGATCCAAGCTGTGTAGTAGCTGCTGAGAGAATAAGAGACCTGACAGCTGATGGTCAGACGATGACCTGGCTGCACAGTCACAGAGACCGGCTGAGTCAGCTGTTCACACTTCACACCTGGAGAGGAAAACATGTCGATTATTGAACAGTGATCAGAGTTGTATGATGATAATGTCAGTGTTTGTGTCTCAGTGAGACTCACAGCATCCAGCAACCAGCAGCAGCAGCAGAGCTACAGAGAACATGTTGGCATTGAAGGTGTTTTGATGGGAACTTCCCTTTTTGTGCTGTTGTCGGCTTTTGATGAACTCTGAAGTCTGCTTTATTTTGCATAAAACACCACCTGTTTTGTATTTTTTGAATAAATGAACTAGCATGTCATTGGTTTTAACTCTTGTGTTGTGGAATGCATTTGCAAATATAACACAGACCAATGAAACTGATGAAAATTAGATGGAAAACATTTGATTGTGTCCAAGCTGCATATATTAATTTTATATGTATTTCTGTTGGGATTTGGTGACTCATCTCATCCTAATCCTTTATTAGATATTCTTATTAAAGTACATGTACTAAACACTTCATACCTGGTGTACCTTAAGTGGTGGTGTTTCTGTAAATCAGTTTAATTTAGTGTTAACATCTAAAAACTATACTCAAGTAAAACTTAAGCATCTTCATGAAAAAGTCACTTAGCTATTGTAAATAAGATACATTCGTAAGTACGTAAATAAATAAGATGGAATGTTTATCACAAATATGTCCTGTCCAAAATAAAACTATCAATAAATAAATACTATTGAAATCGGACTGTTTTTATCAAATCACATCACTTTTGTCATTCAGGCAGATTTCCTCAGAGATGCACTGCAGAACCAAATGACGATGCAGAGTCAGCAATAAAAACATACAGAATTAAACTACCTGAGATGAAATAAGTATAAAATACTGGCTGCGATAGTACAGTGAATAAGATAGATAAGTGTAGAACCAAGAAAACAAATCATTTTTTTATTTATTTATTTTTTTCATTTTTTTCCCCAGTAGAGCGCGTTCGTCACATATTTACACATTTCAGTTAATGTCTGGAAATCAACTTTCTCCACATTTTAATCTAGTTTCCTCAATGTTGTGACATTTTTTTAAATAATCACACCAAATGGGTTTGGCAGAAAACACATAAAGAGTTAAAGTGACTTAAAACCACGATCCACATGTGTTCAGAAGTAAACTGTTAGTGAAGTTTTTGTGTTTGTGAATAAAATTCAGTAAATAACAGATCACAGTAAAGGTAGAGGTCTTAAAAATTAAATCAAGTAAAGTTATTGTTCATTATTGTTTTTGTTTTGTTTTTTAACCTAGACCCCGTTGACATAATGGATATTTTTCTTCATTTATTTGTTATTTTTATTGACAAACTTATTTTTCCAGACCCACTGATGAAATGCAAAAAATGTCTTAAGGGTCCATGAAACTGAAATCCTACCAAAAAAGTTTTCGTACAGCTGCTCAACCAGATTCAAACACTGTGTCTCTCGAGCGCAATAATAAACAGCAGAGTCTTCAGTCCTCAGACTGTTCATCTGCAGATACAGCTGCTGTCTGCTGTTGTCTCTGGAGATGCTGAACCGGCCTTGAAATGACTGAGAGTAGGCTGTGCCACCTCCGCCATTGATGTATGCAATCCACTCCAGTCTTTTTCCAGGAGCCTGTCGGATCCAGTTCATCCCAGCGCTGCTGAATGTGAATCCAGAGGCTGTACAGGTCAGTCTGTGTGAGTCTCCAGGTCTTTTAACCACTGGTTCAGACTCTGTCAGAGTCTGAGCATCAACACCTGAAAAACCAAGAAAGACATAACATGCATCACATTACAGTAGATGCAAAAATGAAGTTTATGAGATTAAGATCAGTGAAAATCTTCACCTGAGCTGTAGATAGTTAAAAGCAGCAGAACTGATCTAGAATCCATCATGGTAACCTGAACGTCCACAGTTCTCTGTCATCATCGCTGCAGTCACATAAGTACAGGTGGAAGTTTTCATATTTACATTGACTCCTCCTCACAAGAACAACTGAATGTTTAATAACCAAGAGTCATTTCACCAAAGTGTTGTTTACATGTTTCAGTTCAGTTTCTGGAAGACAATCACATCACTGATATCAAATGTTTTTTGATTAATGAAAAAAATCTAAAGTTTCTTATATTTTAATAATAAAGATGTTTATACTAGAAATTAAATTTAAGCTGTATTGTGCATTAGGTTCTTTAATTAAAAATGTATAGCAGATGAACTCATTTCAGATTCATATTCACTTTCTACTAAATATTGATGATGTCCGTCAGTTCATTTCTACATAATATAAACAGTTACAGTTTTTGCCCGTTGCTTGAACATATTTTGCAAAATTTCGCTCATTGTGCCAAAACTCTACACACAAGTAAGCATGACACAACACTGGGAAATATACCATTCACATCTGTGTCAAATTGAAACTCTACTATCACTGCCTAAACTCTATCAAAAGCCAAAAATACTTGGTCAAAATGTAACTCTGATGACAAAATGACACACACTTGTATCATATGCATACACTTTCAGATCAGGGAGAACACACTAGTCTACTTTATATAAAACACTGCAGTCTTTGATTTTGGTTTTTTATTTTTGTTTATTCAGCAGGCACATTTTCAAGCAACCAAAAAAACCAAACCAAATAGGCCTACTCAATGTTGTACATAGTAACGTGAACTAAAAAAAAAAAGAAATTGAAAAAACACTATATTGTAAACACATAATTGTGCATACTGCACGTGGGCTCATGGTTGTGTGAACAGGCGTTGGCATCCTCCCCCAGAAGGTTTTCTAGTCATTCTAGAGAAATACAACCACAAATTGTCATCAGTTTGATTCTTTTTCTTAGTACTTCACTGTATATACTGTATCATCCACTGTACTGAACCCTGCAATACCCTGTACATGTGATGTGGTAATGTGATATACTGTAGAGTGCTGTAAATACCATCTGAATAGAAGGTAGAGAGGGGAAGACATACTGTACCTGTTTTCCAGTCCGAATGTTCTTACTGTATTATAGATGCCACTGTGAAGCGGCTGAGGTGCGGGTGGACTCTCTGCCCAGCTTCCCTCATTGTCAGGCCATGATTTATAACATGATCCACCAAAGTTGCCCTTATATCGTCAGATATGGAGGTCCGTGCATTGCCTCTTCGACCTCTGCCTCTTGCTCTCCCTCCATCCATGCTTGCAAAGTTCTTGAAATGGCTAGACTGAGGCCTTTTTGTAGCTGGCTGATTGGTGTTACGTTTAGCAAGCAAGTGCTTTCAGGTGTGTATTTGAATGGTTGCAATTAACCGATGTGTTTTGTATTTTGGAAACATGTGTTTTCCAAATGGCACCCTGAGATTTCATTTGTGAACGAAGTGTCTTATGTATGAAATAGAGTCTAGTATGCAGGACCAAGTGTGTCGCTTTGGTTTAAGGTATGGGTACATGTGTTTGAGGTATGGTAACAAAAGTTTCAAGTTGTGTTACTTTAGTTTAAGCATGGGTCTATAGTGTTCAAGCAATGGGCAAAAACTGTAATGGTCACGTCAGATTAGGTTACTGTAAGATACCACATCTGCTTCTAAACATTTGGATTGTTTTTTTATGTATAATTGCAGAGGGAAAATTAACTCTCTAAACATCAAGTCCCAGTTTAATTGTGGGTGTTGTAAGCTAAAATATCTTCAGCATTAATGTGTTTACATGAAGTCTCTGATGGTTAATAATGTCATTTTGTTTCTGCTGTTGCAGCATTTACACAGTTTCTTTGTTTTCTAATTTATAATTCTAGTTATTCTGATTTTTAAAAAGTTCATTGTCAAACTCCTTTTTATGTTTGCAGTAAAAACCGGTGGTGGTGTGAGGGCTCCTCCTCTGGTGGATTCATGTCACAAGTGTAAAGGCACTGAGAGGTTTTTGTTCAGGTCTGCTGATGTTTGTGTCACTGTGGGTCTCTGGCACAGAAATACACAGCAGAATCTTCAGGCTGCATGTTCTGTCCATTCAGAGTCACTGTTTGACTGGAAGTGTCCAAGTCAATACTGAACTTAGTTTTCAGTGAATCTTTGTAGTAAGAGTCCCCAGTATATTTCCACCCGATCCATTCCAGTCCTTTCCCTGCTGGTTGTCGGATCCAAGCTGTTGCATAAGTGCTGATAGAATAAGAGACCTGACAGCTGATGGTCAGACGATGACCTGGCTGCACAGTCACAGAGGCCGGCTGAGTCAGCTGTTCACACTTCACACC
Source organism: Cololabis saira (assembly GCF_033807715.1). Classification (NCBI taxonomy): domain Eukaryota; kingdom Metazoa; phylum Chordata; class Actinopteri; order Beloniformes; family Belonidae; genus Cololabis; species Cololabis saira. The sequence goes on from NC_084598.1 coordinate 9,331,292, forward strand.
TGGGGAGGAAAATGTGTTAAATATATTTTTTAAAAGAAGCCATTGTTAAGTGTACGCTCAGTTTCTCTGTGAGACTTACAGGATCCTGCAACCAGCAGCAGCAGCAGAGCTAGAGAGAACATGTTGCTACTGAAGGTGATCTGATGGGAGCTTCTCCTCTTTTACCACCACTGAGAGCATGACATCGAGTCTTTATGATGAAACCTGTCATGGGGTTTACTTTGCATAAAATGGCTCTGACAGATGATGACAGTTCTGAGTCAAACCAAAATTTACATTTAGTTTGATTCTCATCAACATATATTTATCTTCACATCTGACATCTATGGAGGAACAAAAGCTCTATAATAAATAATAACTTCTGAGACTTTATTTCTCTGAATATGTTAATGATGGTTAACTGAAGTACACTTCATGACTGAAAAGCAGAAAGAAAATCTTTGCTGACCTTGACATTACAAGTTTATTTCCAGCATTTGTTCTTCAGTGTAACTGTGTGTGTGTGTGTGTGTGTGTGTGTGTGTGTGTGTGTGTGTGTGTGTGTGTGTGTGTGTGTGTGTGTGTGTGTGTGCGTGCGTGCGTGCGTGCGTGCGTGCGTGCGTGCGTGCGTGCGTGCGTGCGTGCGTGCGTGCGTGCGTGCGTGCGTGCGTGCGTGCGTGCGTGCGTGCGTGCGTGCGTGCGTGCGTGCGTGCGTGCGTGCGTGTGTGTGTGTGTTGGTCGATATGGGGACCTGTGATGGACTGGGAGCTCTTCAGGTTGTACCTTTGCCTTCCAGCAGCAGGTATAAATGATGGATGATCATTGTAGTTTTGTCATTAACACTTTTGCTCACCATTACTCCATAAATTGTAAATATTGACAATAATCTCCGAGCTTAGCGCATATAATTATCATGTTTTATGTGGTTGTTTTGTTGCTTCTTATCTGATAGTTTGGTCCTTGAGTACCCCTGCTCTTAAGCACACCTGATTCTGATGAATGGTCTTCATTAGTTTATAACCAAGGTCTGCACAGCTCTCTACACACCTTGAGTCAACACTATTAGACGCAGAAGCTGTTGACAACTGTCCATTAGAATCAAGTGTCCTGATGCAAGGAGACATCTAAAACACGCAGGACGGTGTGCCTCAAGGACCAGAGCTGGGAAACACAGTTTTAGAAATCTCACCAGCTTCTAATTAACACTCATTAACTTGTCATCAAGGTCCCCACAACTCTGTTGATGACGCAGCTACTTGCAGGACAGGGGCCTTCCAGGACCAGGGTTAGGAAAAACTGATTAACAGAACAGTTTATGTTTGAATCATAGCTGAAAACTAACTTGAATTTTGACACAGCAATAAAACCAATAAGTGAGTTTTAGTTTTTAATTCAGTCTAGTCTTGATTGCCATGAATCTACCTTCAGAGATATAAGTAGATACATGAGACAGAAGAAAGAGAAGCTGAACACCCATGACCTTTACTTGTTCTTAAATCTTTGAATGATCTGATATAAATACAGCAGGTTTTTGTACAGCTGCTCAGTCAGCTTGAGTCACTGTGTATCTCGAGCGCAATAATAAACAGCAGAGTCTTCAGTCTTCAGACTGCTCATCTGCAGATACAGCTGCTGTCTGTTATTGTCTCTGGAGGTGCTGAACCGGCCTTGAACTGACTGAGAGTAGTATTTGGTACTGCCAGTAGTATCAGCTGCAATCCACTCCAGTCCTTTTCCAGGAGCCTGTCTGACCCAGTGCATCCAATGGCTGCTGAGTGAGAATCCAGAGACTGTACAAGTCAGTTTATGGGACTCTCCAGGTCTTTTAACCACTGATTCAGACTCTGTTAATGTCTGACTATCAGCACCTGTCAATGGAAAAGAAAGTAGTCATAAAATATACTTTAACAACTTTATAAATACAGATTCAACTCAGGGTCAGTTAACATTTTCACCTGTCCAGCAGATAGTTAAAAGCAGCAATCCTGTCCTGAATCCCATCGTGTCAAGTGTGTTCTCACTTTTCTCTGGTGTTCACTTTACAGTCAGATAAATAGAGACTGGAGATCTCAGTTTTGCATTGACTCCTCCTCGAAAATCAAACCGGTCCAGACTGAATCAGTGATGCTAGTATCTGATTTATGACCTCATAGATTCATGCGTTTATATAAAACCTAAGGGGAAACTAAGGAGGCAACTCTTCCCTGAGTTTATATGTAAAACCTGAATTCTGGTCTAGTTCTGTTCAGAATCTTGTTTACACCTGTACATGTTGATGAAGAAATGTCTTGAAAACAGAGTAAAAAATGTGCATTTTTTAAAGTAAAAATCATTACTGAAAAATTGTGATTTATCTTCCACCCTTCGATTAACTCAAGTATCTTCAATAACCTTTTCCAACTTTTTCCAGATTAAAAAAATATGATTTCCATGTTTCAAGGATCATCAATAAAACGACCTGCTGTTTCTGACTTGTTAGTTTGAGCAGTATGTGGATAACAACTCTGTAACTCCCTCTAGAGGTCAAAAAGGGAACTGCAATAAATGTTGCACTCGAAGTTTTGTAAAAAGTCCTAAAATAAGCAACGTTGTTAGTGGTCTCCACATTTATTTAATCTCTTTGAGTTTTAGAGAGTTTGTTTTTTATGTGGAGCAGATACAACCTCAAATGTGTTTTCTGTGAGTTTACTTGCTCTTGAACTCATGAGCATCAGTGTTTATCTCATTTTAGTTCCTACGGCTGTGGTGGCTGGTGGTTTGTGTGGTCACCTCCCACTCAGAAGGTTCTTGGTTTGACTCTTGGCTGAGGTTTTTGCTTCTTTCAGGGTTACATCATGTCAGACATCTGATGTAAAGCATCCACCTCTGCTGTGGCAGTCCCTTCAAAAATTGGACTTTCTATCTTGTTTCTGCTGAAATGAACCAACACAGACTCAGAAACTGCTGTCTTCCGTCTGGCTGTGGGATCAATTACCAACAGTGCTGCAATAAGAAAAACAGTTCCTCAATATCTCTCACTCTTATGTTGTAATCTGGAAAAACCATATTGTGTCAAATTAAAGACGTGTAAATGTCAGGTTGTTTGTTGTTTTTATTATTTTATCCATGAAATACACATATAATAATTGTTAAAGTGGGAATAAATAACACTTTTCAGGATATTCGCAGGAGTAGACATTTGATACAAAAATTAAAAAACTAAAAAGCTGTCAACAACAGCCCCTAAAAGAAAAAAAGAGGAACGGTGGGTTTTTGTCCAGCTGCTGAACCAACTTCTATCTCTGTGTATCTTTAGCACAGTAATAAACAGCAGAGTCTTCAGTCCTCAGACTGTTCATCTGCAGATACAGCTGCTGTCTGCTATTGTCTCTGGAGATGGTGAACCGGCCTCGAAATGACTGAGAGTAGTATTTGCTACTGCCACCAGCGTCAGTTGCAATCCACTCCAGTCCTTTTCCAGGAGCCTGTCTGACCCAGTTCATCTGATAGCTGCTTAGTGAGAATCCAGAGACTGTACAAGTCAGTTTATGGGACTCTCCAGGTCTTTTAACCACTGATTCAGACTCGGTTAATGTCTGACTATCAGCACCTGTCAATGGAAAAGAAAGTAGTCATAAAATATACTTTAACAACTTTATAAATACAGATTCAACTCAGGGTCAGTTAACATTTTCACCTGTCCAGCAAATAGTTAAAAGCAGCAATCCTGTCCTGAATCCCATCGTGTCAAGTGTGTTCTCACTTTTCTCTGGTGTTCACTTTACAGTCAGATAAATAGAGACTGGAGATCTCAGTTTTGCATTGACTCCTCCTCGAAAATCAAACCGGTCCAGACTGAATCAGTGATGCTAGTATCTGATTTATGACCTCATAGATTCATGAGTTTATATAAAACCTAAGGGGAAACTAAGGAGGCAACTCTTCCCTGAATTTATACATAAAACCTGAATTCTGGTCTAGTTCTGTTCAGAATCTTGTTTACACCTGCATGTTGGAATACGCCTCAAGATGGTTTCAGACGAACAAGCTTTCCTTGAATATAAATAAATCAAATTATATTCTTTTTAGAAACGAAAACAATTTTTTTCCTGAGCAGGATTTAAAACTCCAAATTAATAATATTGAAATCCAACAAGTTTCATGTGTAAAATTTCTTGGTGTACTAGTGGATGAAAGATTGTCCTGGGGAAAACATATTGAGTATGTATGCAAAAAAAATATGAAGTCCTATGGTATTATTAGAAGAGTTTCTTTCTTAGTTAATCAGTCCTGTCTCATGATATTATATTATAGTCTAATTTATCCATACTTGACATATTGCAACATTGTTGGGGGCGCTTATTCTTTGTACCTTAACCAATAATTTTTAATTCAGAAAAGATTTTTGAGAATGATTTCATATTCTTCTCATCAAGCACCTTCTGCACCCTTATTTAGCAAATTTAAATTATTATACATTTTTTCTATTAAAATGTTTCAAACATGCCTGTTTATGTTCATTCATTCCAAACAAGACATTCCAGGCACTTTTCATAATGTTTTTCTGTTATCATCAGATATTCACTCTTATTCAGTTAGAGGTCGGAAGAACTTTCATTTACCTCTTTGTCGTACCTGCAGTCACCAATCCTTTATCAAATTCCATGGCCCTCAACTCTGGAACTCTTTAGATAGGTCTCTTAAGTTAGCGTCTTCCTTAAAAATGTTTAGGACCAGCTTGGTGGGGAATCTCTTATCTAGGCAAAATTAATAGGCTATTCTTATTTAAATGAAATTGCCATTTTATGGATATTTTTTTCTCTCTTTTCCTTTCTATTCTTTTTCTATTGATTGATTTGTTTTTGTGATTTTGTATTGAGGGGGAGGATTTTTTATATGCCCCTCGGGCTTCATTTCCTCTCCTGCACAATTATTTGTCCTTGTATGTTAAAATAATTACTGTGTTATCATTGTGCATATGAATAAAATAATAAATAATAAATAATAAAGATGTTGATGAAGAAATGTCTTGAAAACAGGGAAAAAATATGTATTTTTTAAAGTAAAAATCATTGCTGAAAAATTTTGATTTATCTTGCACCTTTCGATTAACTCAAGTATCTTCACCAACTTTTTACAACTTTTTCCAGATAAAAAAAATATGATTTTTCATGTTTAAAGGATCATCAATAAAACGACATTCCAGACTCTCCATGGCGCAAACCGTAAGACACGCAACACCTCATTTAAATACTGCGGTTTGTATGGGGGTATTATTGTTCCAATATTATTTGTGTGTGCGTATCTCAATCTGTGTGTGCGTAAAAAGATTCGTGTGTCTGTATTCAGATTTGTGTGTGCGTAAAAAGATTCGTGTGTCTGTATTCACATTTGTGTGTGCGTAAAAAGATTTGTGTGTCTGTATTCATATTTACGTGTGCGCAAAAATCAGCCGGGAGCTCTCGATTGGCTGTCTTTGCACACGTGGATTTTGACACACTTCTGCCGCGGCAAATCTGTAAAAAGATCTGTGTGTAAAACGATTTGTGCGTCCGTAACTTTTCCTTTGCCCTGAGCTCGGACTCACAGGCTCACGCCAGGCTACAGCAATGCAGCCTTCACACCACTAGTCGGCGCGTAGCTCTCAGTCAGTACGTTTACCTGCAGCAGTTCCATCAGGTTTCTGATCATATTAGGCATTGTTTGGACTTTTAAACTGCATGCAACACCTGAACCCCATCTACTTCGGACCTATGTCGGACACTTAGTAATCGGGTTGCATATGGAGTAAGATAACTTCCAAAAAGATGTGTCCATGTTATAACTATTCATATTCGTAATGATAAACATTTGTATGTAAATAAAAAAGTTGTACCCAAAATTCTGCTGTCACACACATGAGTCTGATAAATTATTAGAGTTAGGATTGTTTTTATATGAGTAAGAAATTAGGTAAGAAATTGACCTTTTACGTCTCATTTATTCATTCACACGCACTAATATACTTGGGAAACAGTTAGGCACCAAATATAATATTTTTATTTATTTTTTATTTATTTTATTTATTTATTTTCTCAGATGGCAAAAATAAGAACTTTATTGATCCCACATAGGAGTAATTCATGTTATATCAGCTATAGTAGTAGTGCTGAAAAAAAAACAATAGTCTATCCCCCCTCACAAAAATAAGAATAGAGAAACATATTTTCTCAACAACAAAACAAATTTACATTTTTTCAAATAACAAAATAACACATTTGAACCATTTTTCAGACAATAAAAGAACTGAAAAAATCTAAAGAAATGTTACTAATTTTTAAATATGTTTATGTAAAATATGCTTTGTTGATGAGAAAATATATTTTTCTTATTTTTGTGAGGGGGGATAGGCTATATATTGTTTTTCGGCGCTACCTTGTTCTCTATAGCTGATATAACATGAATTACTCCTATGTGGGATCAATAAAGTTCTTATTTTTGCCATCTGAGAAAATAAATATATTATATTTGGTGCCTAACTGTTTCCCAAGTATATTAGTGCGTGTGAATGAATAAATGAGACGTAAAAGGTCAATTTCTTACCTAATTTCTTACTCATATAAAAACAATCCTAACTCTAATAATTTATCAGACTCATGTGCGTGACAGCAGAATTTTGGGTACAACTTTTTTATTTACATACAAATGTTTATCATTACGAATATGAATAGTTATAACATGGACACATCTTTTTGGAAGTTATCTTACTCCATATGCAACCCGATTACTAAGTGTCCGACATAGGTCCGAAGTAGATGGGGTTCAGGTGTTGCATGCAGTTTAAAAGTCCAAACAATGTCTAATATGATCAGAAACCCGATGGAACTGCTGCAGGTAAACGTACTGACTGAGAGCTACGCGCCGACTAGTGGTGTGAAGGCTGCATTGCTGTAGCCTGGCGTGAGCCTGTGAGTCCGAGCTCAGGGCAAAGGAAAAGTTACGGACGCACAAATCGTTTTACACACAGATCTTTTTACAGATTTGCCGCGGCAGAAGTGTGTCAAAATCCACGTGTGCAAAGACAGCCAATCGAGAGCTCCCGGCTGATTTTTGCGCACACGTAAATATGAATACAGACACACAAATCTTTTTACGCACACACAAATGTGAATACGGACACACAAATCTTTTTACGCACACACAAATGTGAATACAGACACACAAATCTTTTTACGCACACACAAATGTGAATACAGACACACGAATCTTTTTACGCACACACAAATCTGAATACAGACACACGAATCTTTTTACGCACACACAAATCTGAATACAGACACACAAATCTTTTTACGCACACACAGATTGAGATACGCACACACAAATAATATTGGAACAATAATACCCCCATAGGTTTGCACCTGTTATCAATTGCGCACGCAATCTTAGTTGATCACCCGCAAAACACACAACAACAGCACGTGCAAACTTTTTCAGTGCACACGCAATTTAGTACTCTTTATTTAGGATCTTAGTAAATCGGGCCCTTGGTGTTCAGTCGTCAGTAATCAGGCTGTTTGATGTCTTTTGTCATTTCTACATTAACTATAAAATAATTCCATAAAGAAAAGTGTTCAACTATCCAAAAATATTCCAAGTTATAAATGATAATTAGATTTTTTTTCATTTTTTTGTCCCAAATCAGTTTCACATTTACACTCACATTAAATAAGTAAACATATAAGTAAAAAATTATTAAGTAAATAAATAAACTCTTGAAACGTTGCTTTCTCAAGGAACTCTTTTAGAAACCATATGTCATTGTGTGGGTTTATGATTGTGAGCAATTTTATTTTTGTTTCGTGAGTGCAAAAGCTAATGCAACATTGTTTCATATTTTGTATCATTGTTTTAATTCCTATTTTATCTCATTGATGTCAAATAATGATTTCAGTTGCTGTTCATTTAGACTCCTTAGCAAAGGAGAGATTGTGATGGACTGGCGACCTGTCCAGGGTGTTCCCCTGCCTCTCACCTGAAATTGGCTGGGATAGACTCCAGCAGACCCCCGTCACCCTGCAAAGGATAAAAGCAGGTATAAAAAATGGATGGATGGATGGAAAAAAGGAGAGAGAGTGTTCATCATCCTGGAGCTGGAGATGAGATGTTGATGCTCCACACAAAGAAACAGATCAGTCAGCAGGACAGAAGTTCACTACAAACTGTATTTGCATCAGGATATCAGGGGAGGAGATGTGTCAACCGTCCAACTGTCTCTGATTATCATAATTAGTATTATGCTTTATGTCAGTATGAGCCTTTAGTTTAATCCAGTCTTCAAAGCCACACTAGAAAAATCAGAGAGATGGCATGTCATTTTGCCAGATACATCACATTGGTTAGATCTCCACATTTGAACATCATATATAAAAAAGATTTTAAAGTTATCATTTGTTTTGAGTGTGTAAATTAGCGCTACAAACAAGACTTTTCATCTTGGACTGATTTAAAATGAATAGTGATGCGAGGGCTCCTCCTGTGGTGGATTCATGTGTTCAGGCTCTGAGGTTTTTGTTCAGGTCTGCTGATGTTTGTGTCACTGTGGTATCTGGCACAGAAATACACAGCAGAGTCTTCAGGCTGCATGTTCTGTCCATTCAGAGTCACTGTTTTACTGGAAGTGTCCAAGTCAATACTGAACTTGGTTTTCAGTGAGTCTTTGTAGTAAGAGTTACTAGTATATTTCATCCCGATCCATTCCAGTCCTTTCCCTGCTGGTTGTCTGATCCAAGCTGTGTAGTAGCTGCCGAGAGCATAAGAGACCTGACAGCTGATGGTCAGACGATGACCTGGCTGCACAGTCACAGAGACCGGCTGATTCAGCTGTTCACACTTCACACCTGGGGAAGATAAATATCAATGTGTTGAATATAGACGGAGCGTAAAGCAGCTATCAGTCATATCATCAGATGTCAGCTTCTCTGTCTCAGTGAGACTCACATCCAGCGGCCAGCAGCAGCAGAGCTACAGAGAACATGTTGTTGTAGTGACGGTGATCTGACGGGAACTTCTCTGGTTTTACTGCAAATGACAGCAGGAATCAAGACTTTATATGAGACGTAGAGGAAGTTCAGTTTGCATGAGGAAGAACATGAACACATTAAACCTCCCAGCACAATTCCAGCAGCTTTGATGCAAATGTTTACAGAGACACATCAATGAAATAAGTTAATCCTGAAATGTTTCATCTTTTCATGTACTTTATTCATAATTTTGCATACAATTTAATAAGGTAATGATATAGGTTTTATTTGGATAAATATGATATTATTATTAAGATTTTTTTGGGCTCTAGTGGCCCTTTATTGAAGATGCAGACTGGAAAGGGGTAGAGACACGCAGCAAAGGTGCGCAGGCCGGGATTCGAACCTGCGACCGCTGCAGGAGGACTGTAGCCTCAGCATATGAGCTGCTGCTTAACCCACTGCGCCACCGAGCGGCGGAGCCCCGGAGCTTTTTTTTACCCTTTCCATGCATGTGTGTGTTGTGTGTGTGTGTTGTGTGTACTGCTGCTGCACAAAGCGAATTTCCCCACTGAGGGATGAATAAAGGACAATCTAATCTAATTCAAGTACAGAGACCCATCACAAGATCTGTGATTTGTGATAACTTTGAGCACACAAATATTATATAAAAAAATATATATATATATTTATAAGGTTTCTGTATCACAAGACAAACATTTTTCACATGTTATTACAAATACTACTAATGAAATGAAATGAAAACCATAAACTTCTTGTGTGCTCTCTAACATAACTGAATAGTTTGGGAGGATTTTGTCCGGCTGCTCCACCAACCTCAGTCTCTGTGGGCCGAGTGTCGAGCACAGTAATAAACAGCAGAGTCTTCAGTCTTCAGACTGCTCATCTGCAGATACAGCTGCTGTCTGTTATTGTCTCTGGAGATGGTGAAGCGGCCTTGAACTGACTGTGCGTAGTATTTGCTTGTTACATCATGCGTGGCGACCCACTCCAGCCCGGTACCAGGAGCCTGTCTGACCCAGCCCATCAAGTGGCTGCTGAACGTGAACCCAGAACCTGTACATGTCAGTAAGTGAGAGTCTCCAGGTCTTTTCACCACTGGTCCAGATTCTGTCAGAGTCTGACCATCAACAGCTAGAAGGAGGAAAAACATACATTTAATTTTACTTAAAAAAAGACACCTGCCAAAATAAGCAGATAAAGGCTGATTAAAACAGTTTTCTATGAAAATCTGTGATATACCTGCACAACAGATATACAAAAGAAAAATCCCTGTTTTGTAATCCATGTTGTTAAAAGTGTCTGCTGTCTTCTCTCAGTCCCGCTGAAGTCCAACTTATAACAGTGGAGGACGAGTTTGTTTTGCATGAACTCCTCCTCACTATAGATTTAACAGCAATGATACGAAACATGTTCTCAAACAATCTTGCAAGCTAACTGCTACTAATACTACTACTAATACTACTACTAATACTGCTACTAATACTGCTACTAATACTACTACTACTACTAATACTGCTACTAATACTGCAACTAATACTACTACTAATACTGCCACTAATACTACTGCTAATACTACTACTAATACTGCTACTAATACTACTACTAATACTGCTACTAATACTGCTACTAATACTGCTACTAATACTACTACTAATACTGCTACTAATACTGCTACTAATACTGCTACTAATACTGCTATTAATACTACTACTAATACTGCTACTAATACTACTACTAATACTGCTACTAATACTGCTACTAATACTACTACTAATACTGCTGCTACTAATACTACTACTAATACTGCTACTAATACTGCTACTAATACTGCTACTAATACTGCTACTAATACTACTACTAATACTGCTACTAATACTACTACTAATACTGCTACCAATACTACTACTACTAATACTGCTACTAATACTACTACTAATACTACTACTAATACTACTAGTAATCAGTAAAAGTTTAGTTGTGTTGATAAAATAATCAAATTCAGTCAATCACAGCTCACTGTTGAACACATCTGTTAAAGTCATCTGTTAAATACAAAAACTGGGAAATATTGATGATGAAAGAAACAACTGCACACTTATTTAATCCTCTGTGATTCTCAAAAAGATTATTGTTTATTATTAAATAATAACTATACAGAAAGTAAATTTAGCTTTAAACATCAAGTTACTTCAAACCAGGTTATCAGCTGATTTCATGTCATTAAATGCTTTAGTAGTTAATAATGTATGAAAACAATGCAATAACAATGTAATTACGTTTCTGTTGTTGTATTTACGTAGTAACTTCAAGTGTCATCATGTGTTAAATTAGAGTTACTTTGTTGTTACTTTGATGAAAAAAATCCCAACTTGTTTGAGCTTTTATGTTCTGACCAGAACACTGACGTCCTCAAACCAGTAATTGTTGCTCATTCCTCCATCCAGACTGGAAAACAAAGGTGAGTCTTTTCAGCCGTGAACGTTGACCTGTAGAACACTTGATCTTACTTCGTAGGAGCTGGACGGAAACGTATCATCTGAAAACATCTCAAAACCCTTATTTTACTATCTAGCGTTCAGTCCTGGTTGAATGAGATATTTTAACCTTTAATGTGTAAACAAGGTACATTTATATACGGTAACTGATTTCATCTCTCTACTTTTGGTTGATGTTTTGTGTATTTCTATTTATTTGTCTGTATATAGTTTCATGATTGTTGATACAGTTTGTACAGCATTTTCATCAACTGCATTTTATGTCAACAAACTGAAATTAACTTGACTGCTGGTGAAAAAACAAAACAAAACAGATATTTATCAGAATAAGTACAGTATGATGTTAAAACTGCAAAGATCCGAATGACGATGGAAAAAAGAGGAAGGAGTTTTTGTACGAGTTTCCTGCTTATGTCTCTTACTGTGTCTCTTCTGGCACAGAAATACACAGCAGAGTCTTCAGGCTGCATGTTCTGTCCATTCAGAGTAAATGTTTTACTGGAAGTGTCCAAGTCAATACTGAACTTAGTTTTCAGTGAGTCTTTGTAGTAAGAAGCTCCAGTAGATTTCATCCCGATCCATTCCAGTCCTTTCCCTGCTGGTTGTCGGATCCAAGCTGTGTAGTAGCTGCCGAGAGAATAAGAGACCTGACAGCTGATGGTCAGACGATGACCTGGCTGCACAGTCACAGAGACCGGCTGAGTCAGCTGTTCACACTTCACACCTGGGGAAGATAAATATCAATGTGTTGAATATAGACGGAGCGTAAAGCAGCTATCAGTCATATCATCAGATGTCAGCTTCTCTGTCTCAGTGAGACTCACATCCAGCGGCCAGCAGCAGCAGAGCTACAGAGAACATGTTGTTGTAGTGACGGTGATCTGACGGGAACTTCTCTGGTTTTACTGCAAATGACAGCAGGAATCAAGACTTTATATGAGACGTAGAGGAAGTTCAGTTTGCATGAGGAAGAACATGAACACACTAAACCTCCCAGCACAATTCCAGCAGCTTTGATGCAAATGTTTACAGAGACACATCAATGAAATAAGTTAATCCTGAAATGTTTCACCTTTTCATGTACTTTATTAGAATTATGCTTACAACCTTATATGCTTACAGCTTATAAGGTAATGATATAGGTTTTATTTGGATACATATGATATTATCTGTTTACTTCTGTGACTGTTAGATGAGATCCTGGTGTTTTCTGAGAGAAGTTGCAGCATTTGATGACTGAAGATTAAAAGATGATGATCCCTGTCAGAGCCCTGGAGCTTTTTTTACCCTTTTCCTGCATGTGTGTGTTGTGTGTACTGCTGCTGCACAAGGGATGAATAAAGGACAATCTAATCACAGAGACCCATCACAAAATTGTCAAATGAATGACAGAAGAAAAATATCATTGTGTGACAACAAAGACTTGATTCGTAATGTCTGTTCAAGAGACAGAATTCATAACAAAGGTTTTAAAACAGAACTTGTAAAAGACAAAATAAAATCAGTTACAGTCATGATGTAAAATAATCGCTTATCTTCTTAAATGAGGGTCTGAACCAAAGACAAAGTTTGTTTTTTCATCTTACAATTTAGAAGCAGTTAAGAAGAAAAACCTTTATCAAAGCAACCTACATATATGACTTTTGAACATTTTAGTGAACTTTGAACTAAAAAGACCAAGCTGCAGTCAGATTCATATGAACCGTTTCTGTGAAAGTATGTCAGTTAAACAAGACTGCACCGTTTAATATCATTAGACGTGATAAAGATTTTTACTGCTCACTTTAACAGCATGTGATCATTAAAGTGGTGTGAGAGCTCTGGTGGATTCATGATACAAGTGTTCAGACTCTGAGGTTTTTGTTAAAGTCTCTGTTGGTGACGCTGTAACAGTCTGGTACAGAATTACAGGGAAGAGTCAGTTTAGAGTCACTGTGTCTCTGGAAGTGTCGAAGTTGATGCTGAACTAAGAAAAAGATTTAAGCAAATATATTAGAGCAAAGAAGATCCGATACACACATTCCCAGTCCATTTCAGCCCGTTCACAGCAGGATGTCTGATCCAAGACGTCCAGTAGCCCAGAGAATAAGAGACCTGAGAGCTGATTTCAGACTATGACTCGACTGCACAGTCACAAAGATCTGTTATGTCAACTTTTTACACCTGTGGAGGAAAGTGTGCTGAATATTGAACAGTAATCTGTCAGTGTTGTGCGATGATAATGTCAGTATTTCTGTCTCAGTGAGACTCACCGGATCAGCAGCAGCAGCAGATCTAGAAACATCATATTGTTGTTCTGAAGTTGATCTGATGTAATCTTCTCTTGTTTTACTGCAAATAACATCAAGATGTCAAAACTTTCTATGAGACTTAGAGGAAGTTCAATCTGTAATCTCCAGCAAAACAGTTTCGATGTTGTCAAATAAAAATATAATTTACACAGAAATCTTTTGGATTTCTGCAGTTTTATTTTTGTCTTTGAGTGTTTTGATGATGTTAAACTGGAGTTGGTACATGTGACTGTAGCAATAAAATACTTGGTTTTAATATTAAAATCCAAAACATAGATTTACTATTTTACTATAGATACATAGATCTACTGTTTCAGATCAACTTCACATCCCTCTAATCTGTAATATACCCAGCATGTTTTTATTATTTAATACTAAACGATTGCTTTATTCATTCTTACTGTTGATTTTCTGGTAATACTTATTTTCTTGAGATCAATAACTAATACAGACAAAGACACACATACACGTTGCAGTAATTTCCATCAAATTTGAACATGTAACATGTCAGTCTGTGGGAGTCTGTTAATGACTTTGAATCAGAATGTGCTGAAGCAGAGACACATGTAAAACATGTGGGACGGCTGCACTCGAGGACCAGGGTTCCCCAGCCCTGTTGTATGGACATGGAGATGTCAGACAGAGACAGGCAGCCTGCTGGACATGGTGTCCTGCTTTTTCTTTGCTGGTTTCCTGACCCGTAGACTGGCAGCAGCTGTGACTCCATCCTGGCAACGCCATCATAGATCTGGGACGGATACCACAGGGTTCCAAACCAATCTGGACATACTGTCTTCCAAATCATCCCAGAGGCGTCCAACAGTAAAACCTGATGTTCTGTCATCTCTTTAACATGTGAATTCTTGTGACTCCACAAAGTACCAAAACGCAGACAAAACAGTGACTTTGTGTGATATTATATAGTTAAAATTAGAGACCAATACAAAAGCTTTTAACAAAGGACTCAAACAGTGGTTAAAATCTAATCAGCAGTGTACACATGAAAAGTTCTTAACTTGTTGACGGCTAGCTTTGTTGTCTTTTTATGTTTCTAATTGAAAATTGTTTGTATTTCTTTGATTTCCTTTCCAATTGTTTTGTTGTTTGTTTGTTTTTTTAATTTTTCATTTATTTATTTTATTATTTTTACTATTTTTTTTTCCATTCTTGTTATCTTAATATATTATTGCTCTCTATTCTTTTCAAAAGCTGCCTATGGACAAGTGTTGCGAATTAGCACTTGTGCTAAAACACTTAAACAATGCATCTGGTTTGTCCAATGTAATTGCTATGTCCATATCAAAAAACATAGATAATAATAATAATACACATAGAAATGAGAAAAGTTGCAAACATCTCTTGGCTTTCAAGTAAAGTTTACATATATCACTAGGGTTGCCACCTTTCAGAAATAGAAATAAGGGACACCCCGATTTCAGCAGCGCAGGCACCAAAGAAAGGGACATCCCCAAAACTTCTAAACTGCATAGAAATGTATTTATTTTATATAAAAAAAACAAAATGCTTTGATTTAAAGTTTAAAGTTATTTAATAGCATTTAACTTGCATGACTGTACAGACAGCCAACCATACTAGCAACTGAAATAGCCTCCCATGATGTGTACGTCCATCAGCCCAGATGTAGAATATAACCTACAGGTGAAGGTCGGAAAATTAGAATATGGTGTAAAAGTGAATTTATTTCAATAATTCAACTTAAAAGGTGAAACATATATATTACATAGTCTCATTACACGCAAAGCAAGATGTGTTAAACCTTTATTTGTTATTATTTTGATGATTTAATTGTTTATTGATTTCATAATATAGAGATTTTTTCATTTGGGGTTTTCATAAAGTGTGAGTCAAAATTACCAAAATTATAACAAATAAAGGTTTGAAATATCTCACTTTGAATGTAGTGGGAAATAATATATTTGTTTCACCTTTAGTTGAATTTACTAAGAATGAAGTTTTGCAATATATTTAAATTTTCTGACCTTCACCTGTATATGATGACATTAATAAATAAGAGCATAATATGTGTCTGTATTGGTTCAATACGGAACGCAACTTTTAATTCCCAATTACGTAACAATTCCGTATTTTAAGGGACGGGTGGCAAGCCTGTATATCACCGCCATAGTACAATATTTTCAGCTTGATCTGCAGCTTCAGTTGACATTTGTCCTGTTTCACACAGAGGTGTCGCTGCTACAGTTGTGGAGCTCTGTCTCCCTCTTGTGGACTACTTGGGTATTACATGTGAGTTTCAATGGGACACTGCACTGAAGTCCAGAGATAAAACGTCTTTTCATGGAGGCATGTCATCATTCAATTGATCATGAACAGTGATTATTATTACAGAAAACTGTGTTGTCTTTACTTTTCTCGATGCAAAAAGGAAAAAATAGGAGAGCGAGAGAGAGGGAAAAAGAGAGAGAGCGCTTGTCAATTATATTTTTGTTTTATTAATGATTTATGTAATACTCAGTTTCATGATTTTTACATTCATGTAAAGCATGGAAATATGTGTATACAGTATAAACAGTTCCATGCCATAGAGAGAGAGAAAGAAAAGGACTGACCTGAACCTAATTAATAATCATCAGTTTATCATCAACAAGTCTGTTCATGACACAGACATTTGTATCAGGGTGTGTTGAAGCAGGGATACATTTAAAACATGCAGGACAGTGCTCCCCAGGGACCAGCGTTGGGAAACTCTCTATCATACTCCTTTCTTCAAGGGAGAGTGGTGAATATACTGATCGATGCGTTAATTGTGTGCGTAAAGGATGCGCTGGCACATCACGCCAATGGTCGGATGAAGATGGACAGTTTGTAGGGATAATGAAAAATTCCTGGCCCGTCTTCCTCCATGAGGTCCCATGCAGAGAGTTAAAGAATAAATAAATAAATAAATAAATAAATAAATAAATAAATAAATAAATAAATAAATAAATACAATTATCGTGAAAGTGTAAGTTCCTGATGTCACGTGTACATCGATGTGTCTGTGTGCGTGATGATGACGTACATGTGCTAGTTTCCGCGTCAACCCTGGAATGTGCACATTCTTCGAGTCATTGTGACGTCATAGGTGATGCATACAGATACGGTGACTGGAACCCTGACAGACGTGGAAAACCTTTTCATGAGTACGACAGAACCTGGACCAGATTCTGCTGGAACCCTGACCCTGCAAAGGAAAAAGCAGCTATAGATAATGGATGGATGGATGGATGGATGGATGGATGGATGGATGGATGGATGGATGGATGGATGGATGGATGGATGGATGGATTCAGGATGCTGCAGTTTTATTTATATGAGTTATTCATACATTCAAAAGGGCCAAAAATCCCAAGGTGGATACATGGAGTGGGAATTGTCGTGTAATGGTCAGCATGATAGTTGTGTAAAAGGTTTGACCATTAAAATACCTGATACAAAATTTTAGAACGACAACATTTGAACAGAGCAGGTGTTAGAGGAACGCGGTAGCAGAACCACCACCGTTGAAATGGTAATGAATAGATGGATGAAAGGAGGGAAATTGTTGGAAAAGCCCCAAGAGAGTGAGACGTTAGATTCAACAATCGTATTACTTGTACAAGGATTAGACAGGCAGCTTAAGCTCAAGTGTCAGATTCCTCCTGACTACTGAAGTTAATACAGTCGTAAACCATATATATACTCCATATGCTACGAAATCAATGACATTGAAGGCATCCGGTCGTCTGATTCTATCATGTTGTTGCAATCACATTCCTCTAGTTCAATTCAATAGGTCAAAAGTTGCCTCTTCCAACACACATTTCCACTTGCAATGCTGTGAGCATAATGATAGTTACAGACATTACAACATAGACAGAGGTGTCAAGTAACGAAGTACAAATACTTCGTTACCTTACCTTAGAAATTTTGGTTATCTATACTTTTTAATTAATCTCTTTAATCAGGCTTTTAACTGACTCATTTAACTCTTTTACATTTCTTATGCTCACCCTTATTTTTATTGAATCTTACTGCTCTGTTTTATATTTAGTTTATCCTTTCTTATCGTATTTTATTTTTGTTTAATCTCAATGTTTTATCTAAATATTTTAGTTGTTATTTATGGTCTATTTTATACATTTTACTGTTTTATTATTTTAGTTTTTAATGTCTTACTTTCTAGACATACTTTTAGGATTTTATGTTTGTATGTTTTATGTTTTTTATAAACTCCTTTAGTGTATTTTATCCTGTTTTCTTGTAGCTTTTATCTCCAGTGTTTCCTCATGGGGAGCCTCCATGCTGGGAGTGACTCTGGCCTGCAGGGGGTCGTCCTGGGGGTCGTTCTGGCCTGGATGGTTGTGGAGCTCTGCACCACGGCTTCACCGCTGTGGTGTGGACTCCTCTTTCCGTCCGGGCCGGAATGGTCTCTGTGGGCCCCCCCCCCTTGTAGCTGCGGGCTATGAGACCTCCTGGCGTGGACGGCTCCCTGTTACCGTTTCCTCACCTGGATCCTCTGTGCCTAGCCATGTCTACACCATGTGTCTATGGAGCTAGAACAGTCTCATAATTCACAAATGCACAGGACAAGTTTTACAAATGCACGGACCGATTTGCAAATACACACACCGTTTCACACGTGCACAGGACAAGTTTTACAAATGCACAGACCGATTTGCAAATACACACACAGTTTCACACGTGCACAGAACAATTCACACGTGCGTAGGACAAGATACACAAATGTATTTTTGATGCACACACAAATATAACCTGATTTACACATGTTTTTTTGTCTGTGAGCTGCGCTGGATTTGTGTGTGAGTTTTGAGACTCTCCTGACGTGACAAGATCCACACGTAGGTTTTTTTTAACACGGAAGGATCTGCAACCAATCAGATTAAAGGGGCGGATACACCTGCTGTTTGAACTGCGTTAGCGCTGGTTTGTCGGGCTGATCAACCAGAGCCGTCAGGAGACTGCACTCCAAGTCCTGCCGATGCAGCAACTGATGATGAAAAACAGCGGAGATTTTTATATATTTGCTCCGTTTGGTTTCACGAAGTATTACTGTCCCGCTGATTCATCTCAGAACCAGACAGACAGCAGAGAGCTGCTGCGCTGCCTGGCGGGGACGAGCAGCGGCCAGGTGGAGCAGCACGCGCATGTCAGGAGATTAATTTACCCAAATATCTGGAGTAACGTCGTATCAGTCGACTGATAACCGAAGAACCTCTGTATCAGCTCAGATGTTTGATGATCGGTGGACTAAACCCCGACCAGCATCATCACGGCTGCATCTTCCCATGCATGACTCTGCACCGGGAATGTGTTGATCTGCCACCGCTGTTTTGACACACGTTTGTCTCTGTGTGGTGGCGATGTCACATCATAAATGTGAGGATAACAGCTGCTTGTTTCTGACCTCCGTGTCTGGTCCCTGGTCAGCTGGTCTGACCGGGACCAGCGCCACCCACGGCCAGAGCCAGAACGAGACTGCAGCAATATTCACCCCCGTCAACAGGCTTGTTCTCCTGAAAGACACCTGTAGTTCAAATATATATATATCTCCGCTGTTTCTCATCAGCTGCTGCATCGGCAGGACTTGGAGTGCAGTCTCCTGACGGCTCTGGTTGATCAGCCCGACAAACCAGCGCTAACGCAGCTCAAACAGCAGGTGTATCCGCCCCTTTAATCTGATTGGTTGCAGATCCTTCCGTGTTAAAAAAAACCTACGTGTGGATCTTGTCACGTCAGGAGAGTCTCAAAACTCACACACAAATCCAGCGCAGCTCACAGACAAAAAAACATGTGTAAATCAGGTTATATTTGTGTGTGCATCAAAAATACATTTGTGTATCTTGTCCTACGCACGTGTGAATTGTTCTGTGCACGTGTGAAACTGTGTGTGTATTTGCAAATCGGTCTGTGCATTTGTAAAACTTGTCCTGTGCACGTGTGAAACGGTGTGTGTATTTGCAAATCGGTCCGTGCATTTGTAAAACTTGTCCTGTGCATTTGTGAATTATGAGACTGTTCTAGCTCCATATGTGTCTGCGTGCGTGTCTGTGTGTGTAATTTAGGAATTTAGGTGAATTGTAGTGTGCTTTTGTCTGCGAGGGGGGGGGGGGGGGGGCATTAATAAGTTTTATGTTTATTTGTTTTTTCTTGTTTTTTTTTCTGTTAAGCACTTTGTGTTTCATTATTTGTAGGAAAAGTGCTATATAAATAAAGTTTGATTTGATTTGATTTGATACTTCACTGGAGTAATTATTTTTCAGACCACTTTTTACTTTTACTCCTTACATTTTCATGCAATTATCTGTACTTTTTACTCCTTACATTTTAAAAACAGCCTCGTTACTCTATTTCATTTAGGCCTTTAAAAAAAACTATCCAGTTGAATTGCCCCATCCGGATAGAGTGAATTTGGTTGTTATTGTGGCTCAGATTTTCTTGTCCAGTTTTGTTCTTACATCCGTTGCCCTCAGATTCTTGCAACTAAACTTCCAATAAAGGTTAGGATAAATGATAACATGTCTCTGAAGTTTGACTTTTTGCACCATTACAATACTTATATACAACTAGTCATCATATCTCCTGCTCTCTGAAACACATGTTAATGCTCAACAGTACACATATATGCTTCTTTAATATATTTGCATTATACTAAGATGCATTCATTTTCAATGGCTTTTGTCCTTAATGGCTTTTTTCCCCCTTACATTACTTTTACTTTTATACTTTAAGTAGTTTTGAAACCAGTACTTTTATACTTTTACTTGAGTAAAAAACTTGAGTTCATACTTCAACTTCTACAGGAGTATTTTTAAACTCTAGTATCTATACTTCTACCTGAGTAATGAATGTGAATACTTTTGACACCTCTGAACATAGATCATTTTGCATAAATTTTTATAACAGAGGTGAAAGACATGTACCACTTGTGCAGACATATGAAAGTGAAAAATCCTTCTCTTTTTTTAGGAAAGTCGGCGCTCGGGGTGCAGATGAGTCTGACTTGTGAGACCCCGAATTCACCTTCCCATACAGGATACAAGGTGATGTTTGGAGCGACGACCCGCAGCTCTGTGACAGAAAAGAGATGACAGGTCTTTACACGTTTCCTGCTTTGACTGTTTGAAAAACACAACCTGATTTCATTTCATTCATACGTACCTTCAGATTTTGGTTGGTAACCAGTTGACATGAGTCTTAATTCTAAGTGTAGTGTGTTTGTTTTCGGGTAGATGGCAGAGTTGTGGTTTTACAGAGTTTGGTTTTGTAGACGTGCAGAAATGGATCTGAAAGTCCGTTGCACAGATGTTGAGCTTGACAAGAGTGATCAGGTTGTACAGAGAGGAAGCTTTGTGTAACACCCAGGTCCAAAAAGGAACCAAATACAGAAGTGAAAGCACACAAAGAGCAGCAGAGCATTGCAGACAGCAGGTGTGAGGTGCGGTTATGCCAGTAAAAGAAACAGAGAGCACATTTAAATATCTCATGTTTGTTTACATAAACCATCAGATGGACTTCTTCTCATGACTTTGCCAAAGGTTTTAGTTCAAGTCCAGTAATTATAGAGCGAAAAGGTAACCAACTGTGAAATTCCCCAGTTTATACAGGGAGACGAGCATGATCCATCGTCCAATGTAAGATCCAAAGTGTTAAAAACCCTGATTGGTTTAATGTATTATTTAAAGCTACAACCAAAATCAAGGAATGTGTAAAAACATATTTTAATTGAAACTTCTGTTTTAATAAAGGATACAAAAACAATTAAAGAGAAGTAACATTTGTGATTATTTGAATGATTACATGCAATGAATACATAAGGAAAAATATAAAAAATAACGTAAAGTTTCTCACAGATTCATAATTCTCATGGTATGTTTTATTGATTTATTTTCTTTGACAGAATATAATTCTTCTCTAAACCTAAAAAATAGAGAAAAAGAATATTTAACAACAGCGTATTTTTTATTGAGTTCAAATTTTATTGCAATTCCTTATTTTTACAGAAATGACTGATCTGCATGGAAGTTCCTCAAAAATATAAATATAAACATTTGAAACATTATAAAAACTGAAATAGAGACCGAGATATACTTACTTTAAGTAACTTTAACCATTGTGCCTTTTACCATCACATCATCACAGTTAACATGTGCAACATCCAAAAGCTTCATAGACAACAATGATGTCTAAATGTTTTACAGTTAGACCTCAGTGAGCTGTACCTGTTGTGAGAGTGACCACTCTTTCTTTTCCCCCAGTAATAAAACACAATCACACTATGATATGTGAATATTTGTAACATGTAACAACTTCAGCATGAAGACAAAAGGCTTTGTTTTGTTTTTTTACCTTTTGTGACAGTAACTATTATTCTTTTTCCCCAGTAGTCAAAGTAGTTGTCACAGTGACAGATTTTGATCATGCTTCAGTGCAAAAATATCTCACACACTTGTAAATCACTAGGCTTTATAAGTACATACCACAACATTTATCCTGATATTTTATTGTTGCTGCAGTTTACATCCCAAAAGTCCTCATATGAAGAATGAAGCCAATAAAAAAATCAGAATACAGGTTTTTTGACAGAACCATGCCGTTCTTTACTATTCTTTGAGCTTCTCCTTTGAGATATTTATTTCCTGTGGTTTGAAATGGGTGACGTGACACCTGCTTTCCAACAACTACAGCACAATTCCTCTCTGTCAGACATTATTTCCAGCTCCATTTCCAACAGTTCACATGCCTGGCAGCCAAGGGCGTAACCATGATTGGGAGACACTGCTCAAGCTTCATATGATACCAGTCTCTTTACTTCAAGCTAACTTAGCTATCTCAACTAACAAACTGAGCCCTTTTTAATGAGTTAAATATTTCAAATTAATTCAAATATTAACACACTCAGTTTGACAACATCACTCCTCTTTAGCTATGTAGTTGCTTACTGTCTGAAAAAAACGTCGTATGTCCTGCTTTTTCCGCTTTTTCGGTAACGAAGGACTCATTGCTCCCTCCACGGTTTCACACAACGCTGTCTATTGTTTCCTCTGTCATTTGGCGGTCGGAGCCGGTGGTTCAAACCGAGCAGTGGTGGACAGTAACGGAGTAAATTTACTTGAGTACTGTACTTAAGTACATATCCAGAGGATTTGTACTTTACTTGAGTATTAGATTTCTTTGATACTTATTACTCTTACTTGAATACATTTCCAAGACAAATATTTTTACTTTTACTCGAGTAAATTTCTAGGAAGGCTGAAAAGTACTCGTTACTTTCAGGTCTGCTCTTTTTTCTTCTTCCCTAAAATCCTATTGGACACGAGCTGTTTTTGTCAAAGGAGGAGACCTATCAGTGCACGCTCTCCACTGGGATGTACGTAAAGCGGAAATACGTCAAGCCTCCTCAAAACGATACCGCCAAAGTAGCCTGCGTTTGTCAAGACAGAGCCGCAACAATTAATTTAGAAAAAATATAGTAATTTACTGATGTGGAAAATAAGAAATTTAATCTTACTCTTACTCTTACTTTTACTTAAAGTAAATTTAAAAGCATTTACTTCTGGATACTTAAGTACCTTTAAAAGCAAGTACTTTTCTACTCTTACTCAAGTAATATTTTGACTGAGCTACTTTTACTTGTAACGGAGTAAATTTTGACCAGTAGTATTTGTACTCTTACTCAAGTACTGGGTTCGAGTACTCTGTCCACCTCTGAAACCGAGCCGCCGTTACATGGACGCAACCAAGTGTACAATTGGGAGGGGGGTGGTCACACACTTTAGTTTTCCTTATAAACGGAAATAAATTGATCGGTTAATTAACGAAAATAACAAGAGACGGACTGTTGAGCCAGGTTTCATAAAATTAGGAAATATTTAACAAATTTGTACATAATATTATTGGGGGGGACAGATTGGTATTTTCCCAGTATTGGGGGGGACACGACCCCCCCAAAGAATGCATGGTTACGCCCATGCTGGCAGCCAATGTAAGTCAATAATAACAAACTTGTTCACAAGTCTTGATTTCCACAATGTGAAATATACGGTATCAGTTGTGTTCTTGGATTCCTCAATTGCTCTGTCATAACTATTTCAATCACCTACACTCTAAAACATCACAAGTATTCCATTTAAGCCCATTAAGTATTGAATATATTTCGACTAAATTAAAAGCTAAACCTTTATAATGTTTCAAAATTCAATTAATAAATCAAAGACACCCAAGGCAGTGTTTTTTATTTATTTATCCCTGCAACTGGGATTAGAACAGTGGTTATAATGTGAATGGATTATCATTTCCATGTTAAACACTTTTTTATGTAACCTACTTTCATTATCAGTCTTGTTTAAAATGTTGTCTTTCAGTCCAAAGTGTCAGTTTGCCATCTGGATGCAGACGTATCTGCTGTGGTGAAGACTGCTTCCTGTCTTATATAGATTTTAAACAAGTAAAGATGTTGAGAACCAAAAGTTCATTGGTGCACAGGATGTTCTTTTACCAAACAGTTTTGAAAGTATCACTCTCATTGGTGATCTACTCACATCTGAAGCAGAAGCTTATCAACATAAAATCAACCCTATTGTTATGAGAGGCCGTTTAGGAAATAATTCATATTTGCTCTCACATGACACATTATACTCTCTTACAAACACTAGTATAGTCACGCACACATACTATCATACTCTCACACACTTACTACTATAGTCACACACACACATACTTACTATCATACTCTCTCACAAACATTAGTATACTCACACACACTTACTACTATAGTCACACACACTAACTATCATACTCTCTCACATATACTAGTATAGTCACACACACTGACTATCATATTCTCTCACATATACTAGTATAGTCACACACACTAACTATCATACTCTCTCACATATACTAGTATAGTCACACACACTTACTAGTATAGTCACACACATATACTAGTATAGTCACACACATATACTAGTATAGTCACACACACTTACTAGTATAGTCACACACACTTACTAGTATAGTCACACACATATACTAGTATAGTCACACACATATACTAGTATAGTCACACACACTTACTAGTATAGTCACACACACTTACTAGTATAGTCACACACACTTACTAGTATAGTCACACACACTTACTAGTATAGTCACACACATATACTAGTATAGTCACACACACTTACTAGTATAGTCACACACACATACTATCATACTCTCACACATACACTAATATAGTCACACACACTGACTATCATATTCTCTCACATATACTATCATACTCTCACACATATACTAGTATAGTCACACACACTGACTATCATATTCTCTCACATATACTAGTATAGTCACACACATATACTAGTATAGTCACACACACTGACTATCATATTCTCTCACATATACTAGTATAGTCACACACACTGACTATCATACTCTCTCACATACACTATTATACTCAAAATGACTAAAACAGGAAGTTAGTTTGTTTAAACAGGAAATAGGCTACTATAAGCTCATTCCTTCATTGGTGTGCAGCTCTGGGAGCTTACTGCTAGCTAAATAAGCTGTGTGGGAGAACTGAAATCAAGAAGGCAACTTTATCATTTTGTAAGTAACTGCAGTTGCAAATATGATTTTTCCACTAATTTACCTTCTTTTTCAAAGCAACTTTTTGTTAGCAGTACATGGTAATGAGGAGAGTATTAGGACTTTTTTCACTAATGCAATGAGGTGCCTTCAGCACATTGCAAGGGAAACTGACAGAGGTGGATATGACAGCAGGATTTTGGATCGGTTATTCTTTGAGCTGAATGGATATGCAGGGACAATTTTGTTTTTTAGCCAGCAGTTTGACAGAGGTGTCGATCAAGAAAGCTTTGTAACACTGGAGGCCCTACATTCATGTTTTTGTTCCATCATAAATTCATTTCAAAACTCAAGATCGCTGCAAATGAGCCAAAGGGAAATGTTGACTTCAAGAGGCCCACCAACCATAATAACTGGCCGCCCTGGTCGCCCACAGTACAATATTCTACCTGAACAGATTACGTATTGTTTATCCCTGGGAATGAGCTGGCAAAGAATAGCTTTATGCTTTGGTATCAGTAGGAGGACATTGTACAGCCACAGACACAATTTTCAAATTGGATCACTGGCCTACACAACAATGTCCGCTGACGTCTTGGGTGATATAGTCCGTGACATTCTTCAAACAACCCCAAATGCTGGAGAAAGATATATACATGGAAGCCTTAGATCACGGAACATCCGTATACAGCGGTGGCGTTTAAGACATTGCCTGCAAGAACTTGACCCTATAGGAAGGGCCCTTCGTCGCCGCCGTGCAATTCGGCGAAGAATATATAATGTTCAAACTCCCAATCAATTATGGTGAGTATTTTGGTTGTTACTCAAAACATTTTATTTATTACTCAGCTCTTGTTAGTAATTTCTAACTTCTTCTTAACTTCTTAGTTTCCCATTACTCCCTAAACTCTTGCAAATACCAAATCCTAACTGTTTGTCCAGTAAATGAACCATTAGAGGATATTAATAAACTTTGTCATATTGAAAAGTGTGTCATTATTTCAAGCTTGCTTACTGCAGGTCAACATGCAGCCTAATGTAGGTAGGCCTAATTTTTTTTATTTCTGTCTATAGAAATGTCTGTTTTTAAACTGTACCCATTCCTCGCTTTATTCTTGATTACCGTATTTTCTGGACTATAATCCGCACCTGCATATAAGCCGCATCCGCTCTATTTTCTTTTTTAAATTATAAAAAAAAAAAGATATACAAGCCGCATCCACTCTATTTAAAAAAAAAGATATGCAAGCCGCAGATATTTATGTTGTTAGATTAGATATTTACTACATGTACAGAAGGATTTTGAACTGTAAATGATGTACATGTTTGTACCTAAATAGATCCTTTCCTAACAGTGACTTTTAACACGGCAGCAACTTTGCTGATTAAAACGGGACAGAGACAAGAGAAAGAGAAAATAACCGGTATTTATTTATCTATTTATCTGTTTGAAATCTGCTTCTACCTACTTCTATCTGCTAAAGAAGTAGTAGTGTATTCTTCTTTGCATTTATTTTTTCTTATTTTTGATTCTAATTCCGGTTAGAGCGCCCCGAGCGGTGAAAGAAAAATCCACAGAATAGCCGCACCTTTGTATAAGCTGCATGGTTCAAAACCTATGAAAAAAGTAACCGCTTATAGTCCAGAAAATACGGTACTTACTTTTTATCTGGGACCTGGGTACTTGACTTACAGACAGGGAGCAACAACCATGTCCGACCTCTCCCAGGTTTGGATCAATAAAGTCTATCTATCTATCTATGGAATGTAGTTCATTACATCCTACCAGTTTCGCACATCTAATTTGATGCTCTGTTACTTAGCCAACAGTGTGTCGTCTTAGTTAATTTAAGTGGCTTTTTACACATGATCCATTTCAATCTCAGGGCTACACTTAAGTAATTATTTCCTATTTTTCTCCCCACAGGCACATAGATGGAAACCATAAACTGGTTAGGTGGCGAATGGTCTTCCATGGATGTGTGGATGGCTTTAGCCGAACTATAATATACTTACAGTGTCTCAACAACAACAGGGCCTCAAGTGTCCTGGGACTGTTCTGTACTGGAGTACAGACCTTTGGTCTCCCTCTAAGGGTACGTTCTGACCACGGTATGGAGAACACAGGGGTTGCCAGATATATGTTGGAGAGACGAGGGCTGAACAGAGGCAGTGTCATTACTGGTCGCAGTGTCCATAATCAGCGAATCGAGCGTTTATGGGCGGAGCTTAACAGAGTTGTATCATTCCACTTCATCAACCTGTTCAATTTCATGGAAAATGAGGGCGTATTGGATTCAACAGATGAACAACACCTGTTTTGTCTCCATTATATCTACTTGCCAAGAGTTCAAAGGGCAGCTGCAGAATTCCAAAATCAGTGGAACAACCATGGATTGTCTACAGAGGGAGGACAGACACCTCTACAACTGTGGCACAGAGGTGTTCTCCAGTCTGCTGGAGCTGGTGCTACTCGTGACATTTTTGATAGACATGATGCCTTTGCAATTAATGAAGAAAACCCTCCTGAGTTAGAAACTGAGAACAATGTTGTTATTCCGGAAAATAACTTCACTGTGAATTCAGCAGTTATGGACAGGATTCAACATACAATAGATCCATTGAGTGATGATGGTAATCATGGTATCAATTTATTTTTAGGCGTGCTACATTTTCTTAATCAACATTAACAAGGCAACATAACACTTGTTGTAGTTTGTGAACAGAAGTTTACTGTATCACCCTGTGGCGAGCTCTTGTGTTTTATTAAATATGACTGATTGATGTATATGACCTCATCTTTGCGTTATGAAAACAAAAAACAATACAAAAAAAAGATTACGGTATGTAACTGTCAAGTAACAAGTAAGAACAGTAAGGAGCACATTAACTGTAATAAAATAAACCACCTCAAAATCACATCAATCAGCCCGGAAAATAAATGTTCTCAAAAAAAATATTTCAACTGACCCTCCAAGGCAAAACAGGGTTCCTAAATTCAGTAATATTACTCTCCCCTTGGTGTCTATAATACCCTTGGTATTTTCTAAATGAAAGTCCCCAATGTCTTTGAAATCAGTGTAAATGTGAAAAAGTGGCCATCTATTATGTGTTGGCCTAAACTATGATGTAACTGTGAGGTAGCAAGTAACGTTAATTGGTACACAACTCTACACAACATTATTAAAAACTTCACTAACATTTATCACTATTCTGCTTTATATTCTAAAAGCAAATAAAAACAGCTAAAATCATCAAATAATATACTCAATGTCATATCCCCAAAATATGAATAAATGAAATGGTCTCAGCAAATTTTCAACGGACCATACGAGGGAAAACAGGGTTCCTAAATTCAGCATTATTACTCTCGACCAAAACCCTGAGTATTTTCTAATGCATAGTCCATACTGTCTTTGAACTCAGCGTATGTGTCACAAAGTGGCAGCTTCAGACAGTTGATGCATGTATTGGCCATAGGCAAACAGCGTCCTGGGGTTACAGACTGGTCATGTAGGAAATCAATTGTTGGTTGAGGAGAGAAGCCAATTGGTGGGACGATGCTTGCACCAGTTGCAAAGGCTAAGACATCGCTTAGCTTTGAGGCTCCGGCCTCCTCTAATACACGGAAAAAAACAACAAAAAACAATGTCAATGTACAGAAAATATCACACTATATTGTCATGAGACAGAGCCATATCCAACACCAATATTTACCCTCAACATCCAGCAAGTAATCTCTCCAAAATGGCACAACACGTTCCTCTGCCATTCTTTTGTTGCTTCCTGCTACAGACAGTCTAATTTGGAAGAGCTGATCCATGGAGTTGGCTGTGAGTGGAGGTGGTTGATGGCACAGCAAGGGTCTAAATCTCTCCGGGTACATCCTCATGGCATCCAGGACACCAAGGGTTTTCAGTCCCTCTTTAAATCTGCAAAGATTAAAAGATGACACAACAAAATATATCCTTCAAACTACTAATTCAAAATGCCAGCAGAGGTTAAATGACATCTAGGCTGCTAAAACATTTGAAATGTTTAAATTTACATTTCGTCAGTCCGTCAGAATCTGAAATAATTCACAGAATATACGATCAATCATCATTTTAACCTTTTTAACTCAAGACACATGAAAACAATTAATTATTATTCTCTTTTAACTCACTCTTTCTAATGAATTGCTATGTTAATATATGAAAATCATGAACTATCATTTTAATCAGGTCTTTCCATGAACTATGATTATTTTCATTCAGTATATCCTGTTTTAAACAACATTTTATCATATTCAGTATTATAATCATGACAGTCTTTTTAACCACATTTTGCCATGAACTATTATTATGCTCAGCCATTAGCTCTTGGTTAGGCTTAGCTTTTTATCATGTTCACTCTTATAACCATGAAACTGTTGTAAAAACCACCTGTCATCTTTATACTAAAAACTTTCTGAATTGCATTACAAACCTTTCAAATGCCCCAGAGACTCTGTGGACCGCCTGGAACATGACAATATCTTGAACCAACAGATATCTGTCTTCAATGCATTTTAATGGCCTGAGACACCCAGCATTTGCCAGATAATCTTGCAGTGGTTCTGTGGCACGCATCAGATCCTCAAAAGATGTACTTTCAGACACCTAAAAGCAGCACACAATATAAAGACAGAAAAAATTAGCCATAGCATAGCAGAACATAATGTGTATTTATTCACTATATATTCTGACCTTTTTTACTTTCTCGTAGAGGTCTGCATCAGCAATGTCCTCCAGAACAGGCTTTATCGTGGAACTGCCACCAACCAGATGGGAGTACAGCGCTGGTGTAAAGAATCCTGGTGGAGGACCGCCATGTACCAGGCTTATAGCAATGGCCTGCCCAGCAATAAAATATCGATCCTCTCTTAAAGCTAGAACAAACATGGCATAGAGGGAGAACATCGATAAAAATATATGGTACAAACTTACAGACATAAAATATGTTCAGTAAAAGCTGTGTGACATCCAGTAGGTGGCGGCACAGGACAAGAAATGACTGACACTTCACAAAAAAGAGTTTATAGCCACTTCCACAGCAGAACTATCTAGAATATTTAGTTCCTGCACCCTCTCGACCGCAAACTACAGGGTTTCCTGTGTTGTCTACGTTTGCACCATAGGAACATGTTCGTGAAACATTTTGAAAAGTAGACAATTTTGAAGATCATTCCAATGGGACAAAATTGACAGAAAAATGTTAATATTGCCAAAAGATATAAAGAGTACTTAAAGGTTAAACACAAATAATAATGTACAGTAGAAGCTACTTATAATTAAAGGATGGAGTAATTAGACTGCAAAAAAATGGCATAAGATGTGAGCATAATAATGAAAAAAGATTCAAAGAACAATAAGCATGCAGAGTTCCCAAAATACATATGTGTTTTTATCACGTACCTGTGCTGTCCAATGCTAGGTTCAATCTCCCTGCCCTCCCCTCAAACATTGGTGACACTGCAAGGGCTTCCATAAGCAACCGCAAGAATTCCCTTCTCGGGCCACCAAGGTCCACAGCCTCTTCACTCAGTCCCAAGTCATCAGAGAACTTGATCTTCATCTGATACTTGGGATTGTAGGATAGCCTCTTGAATGCCCGAAAAGCACCATCCAGCACTGAGGACCTGTTGATGTTGAATCTGCATATCTGGGTGGGATCAATTTGAGATGCAAGACTGAGGAGGACTTCTTGTGCTGATTCTGTGTTTGTTTGCTCAGATACCCTGTTGAGTGAAATAAAGAAGAAAGAAATATCAATAAAGTGTAACAATTATCTAGTTTTCTGCATAAAATGTGATAAAACAATAAAAGTTAGTTTCTTCAAAGATAGCCACTGCATCTTCAGTGTTAGTAGAATGTAACACTGTGGCTAACTATACAATTTATCAGAACAGAAAGTACTGTTTGATGTAAAAATTATTTATTATGTAGAATGAAAAAGACTGAGATCAATGATCATTGATCAGGTCTTGTCCTCAAAAAACAAGCTGTCAATGGCATGGTTATCTAGATATAACAACTACAAATTTGCATCTCTTAACCATCTGAAGCATCTAGCTTCTAGCCTAAATGTTTATGAAGAAACCAATTGAACAATATTTGATTCATGGGCTACATACACATGACTCTGAAGACTAGCCATTATAGCCTGGTTAAGATCCTCATCATCAGAAGAGAGATCTGAGGTTGAACCCATGATGGACAGGTAGGCAGCATAGTGGTCAGTCCTCCCTGCATCACCACTGGGTGCACTGGGTGCTTCTGGTGGTTCAGCTTCAGTCGCAATTTCAACCAATGCTTGTGGTGCAGAGAGCAGTGTAGCTGTCGCGGCGGTGTCACTGGAAGCATGTGGGGTGGCAGGAGGCTGAGTTGAAATTTGGTTTCCCCTGGACCGTGTACACATATAGCCTCCAGCT
This sequence comes from Cololabis saira, assembly GCF_033807715.1. NCBI lineage: Eukaryota > Metazoa > Chordata > Actinopteri > Beloniformes > Belonidae > Cololabis > Cololabis saira. The sequence goes on from NC_084598.1 coordinate 9,363,120, forward strand.
TGGAAGTTGTTGGATGCTACTGTGGTGTTAATCTCCACACAGTCATCTGAATCTGTGCTGTCAAACTAAAACAACAAAAAATACAAAATGTTGGAATTATTCTAAAAAATGACATCTGGATAAGCATTCATTTAAAATCCCTTACCTGAAATGGAAGATCCCTTCCTGGCCGTATGTACAACGCTTTTGCTTTAAAGACTTTATGGATAATGAAGCCATTCAACTCCTGGCCATCGCGCAGCTTTGGTGACACCAATTTGTTGCCACATCCCATCAACAGTTCAACACTGGGAAAATAATAAGAGAAGAATAAAGAAAAATAGAAAGAAATAGGAGTCAATTACAAGGCCAGTTTCAATCCATCATGTAAAATTATAATAAGGTAATACCTGACATCCTCTGGAATTTTGTTTTGGAATGCCTCTCGAATCTCTGCAATGACTGTCCTGTTGTCCCATGTTTTCATTATCTCAGGCGCTTAGAATTAAGCCATTCTCATGAAGTTTTCTTTTTGTTTTGTGTTTACAAACTTCATCCCATGCAGAATGGGGTAGCAGGATGACATCTTTGTTGAAACTGGGATGGTGCTGGGATTTAGGCCTGGAAGAAAAAAAAGGAAGAGTGCACTGTAATTGCATGTTGTCAGTAAGACAATATTTTTGTTTTTTGTACATATTAAATTGGTGAATAATTTCACCTTAATATATGGGTAAGCTTATGTTTCACTTTCAGATGATTGCCTGGAAGTGGAGCAATTCTAAAGCCTGGAATACACTGTACAATTTTGTAAATGTACTTGTTTAATGCCAACTCACACTGTATGAGTAAATCAGCCATGATGTGAGGCACAAGTGTAGCAGTTGTGAAATGGTTGTGTTGTCATCCTTCAGCCTATAAGCAACCATTTCACAACTGCTACACAAGCTCATGATTTCTGTGCTCACACTGTACGGTGCGATCCTTGGGTGCGACGTCATGCAATGCTCACACTGGCATTAAACAGGAACATTTGCAAAATTGTACACTGTATTCCAGGCTTTAGAATCGCTCCACTTCCAGGCAATCATCTCAAAGTGAAACATGAGCTTACCCATATTAATATGAAATGATTCACCAACTTATGTGCAAAAAAGTCAGCAGAACAAAAATACAATGGATTTTTTTACAGGATAGGCAATGTGTCTCATAAATCCAAAAGGAATGAACAAGCAAGCAATCCATAGGCTACATGAAAAAGATGTCTGGTTTACTTAAGTCGAGCCAGGTTTTCAATCATACTGAAAGACTGAGGTACAATTTTACATCTTTTTTTTTTTCAAAAAAACCTGAGCTTTAAGAACATGCATGCTGTGATGTCATGAATGTAGAAAAATTGATATGACCAAATAAATTTCACACATATGGTAAACATAAAAAAAATATTATTACGTTGTGTTCTTTTAGGTCTTGAAGATTAGAGGAAAGATAATCAAGGCTCTAACTATGATATAAGATATTATTTACAAAAATTGCCCACTAGCCTGGTAGGTCTGTCATGAAAACAGCCTGTTTGCAGGGAGGCAGAGCCACAGCACAACCCTGACATTCACATGAGGTTCAGACAATTTTGTGAATGTTTTATGACGTAAACACAGGTTCTCCTTCATCTCAGGCCCATTTAGTGGCCTCAACTTGCATATAATGCATAGGCTACATGGTAATTTACGCATTAGGCTATTTATTAGGATCTGCGGTAGATTTAGATTTTGCGAGTTGATAATTTGCAGTGCGAATAGAAAATGACATTCAGTCATCAGTGCGACTTCGACAGAAACTGTAGTAGCCTGCATCTTTCCGAAGCGGAAAATGAGAGCGATGCAAGTCAGGACAATCCTTTTTTTTAATGAAAGCGGGACATTTCGGCCGCTTTCAATCAAGCCGTAGGATCGGGTGTTAAATCCTCCGCTGATTGATTTTTAACCACTGAATTCCTTAAAAAATGCGCACGACCGGGAGGTTTACCACAGTGGACCACAGGTGCCCTTGTGTTATAGGCTGGCCTACTAGAGACAAGTTTTAATGTGGCAGCAAAAACATTGCTGATGCTAAAAACAGACCCACGTGAACCGCAGCTCGCGCTTTAATGTTATTAAGCAGTCCATTAGGCTCAATTAATCCACTAAATGAAATGATCTTACCTTCTCCTCGACCTGCTGGAAGCCCATCCGCCGAAGTACTGTTGTGTTTGAAATCGAGGTTGATTTGCTTGGTTCCCATTAGCCCGAGAGGACCCGCTCTGCCCGGACACACCTGCAGCTCCAGGTCTGAAGAGCCGCAGCATCTGCTCATCCACCGCGCTGCCTGACGGCTGTTGGTTGCGGTTCGAAATGTCCGACATTGTGGTTATCACATCTGAACGAGTTAAAATGTTATTTAAAAGTCCAATTGCCACATTGACACGGTCCTGGTCGACCATTTTCACATGTTAACCTTGTCGTTGAGATCCAGCCCCCGGGTCTGGCAGTCAGAAGGCGCGCCGATTTTTTCCAGTGGCCAGCCGCGGTACTGCAACCAAAAATCCCATGCGGCCCAGAAAGCTTTTTTCCCATAGACCGCAATAGTAAAAGAGAAGCCTCTAAAACTGTTCACAGGACGCCTCCAGCTGTAATCACCGGCAATTACTAATCTTTGTATTCTATATTTTTAAGTCATGGACTTTATATCCGTCAAAAATGTTTTATAACGGCCAGAAAAGTAAAAGAAAAGTCTCTTTCTGGGCGTGACGTCACGGCTGACGTCACAGCTGTGTCCGTGCATTCCACGGATGTTTTATATTAATATATATTATGTAATTATATTATATTAATACATTAATAATATATGTAATGCTATACATGTAATAATATACATTAATTAAGATATTATATTAATACATATTATATTTATAGACCCCTTTCCGTGTTTGTAAACAAGTATGACGTAGGCATGCTGCGCGCGCATTGTTGCGGCAGAAAGACGGAGTTCATAACAGTTTACACCAGCCGATTGATGGAAAAAGATCGTGGAAATTACGTTACTAAACTAACTTTGGCGGATGGAAAGCAACTTCCTTCCCGGAGGAAGATATCACAAAGTGGCCCGATGTCCAATGGCCGGATATTCATCTGTATTTGGTTGAGAAACCTAGTGTTTACACTCAGGAGAAGCTGCGACACTGTCAGCAGCTGTCACAGCTGAAGTTTGTAAAGAATTATGACAGTCAACTGAATGTATTTTATACACTAGACATTTTAAGTTATTTTATTGTTTCATATTTATTTAATTTATCTCATTATTTTTGTTAATTTACTGTGTCCCCTTTGTTTCTTAATGAGTTTCATTAAGCATTTTCTTTGAATGAAAGCCATGTCATGTGTACCTTTGTCTGTGCTGAATGAATGAAGTTGATAGTTATTTAAAAAAAAATAAAAATTAAAAATTATATGAGCTTTTTTGTCCATCCTGCATCTCACATTATCACCATTAATTCCCACTAATATGATAAAAAGAAAAACATTAAAAGGCATATAATGCAAAATACTGTTTTTTAAAACTTAGTTCATTATTTTTAGGTAAATTCATTATTTTTATTTGAGGGTTTGTGGGGATTAATATATCTATAATATACCTGAGTTTGATATACAACACATATAGTGAATATATGTATATTTGTGCAGCATATTTACAGCTGTGGAAGTTGGATGTTTGTAGCTTTAAAAAGAGAAAATAATCAATACATTTACACAATCAGTGAGAAAAAACAAATAACTCCGGTAGTTTATTAGCAAAATTTTAATAGTCAAGTAAATCATTAATGGCTGATATTCAATTCCTAGTCACAGCTCCAAATCACTGATGAGAAAATAAAAAAATGTCAAGACTTGATGTTATTATTCAGAACCCTTATTTCTAGGATTTTTTCGGAACAACACTTTTGCTAAGGTTTGTGAGACTAGCACACACAATAACAATATCATCATTATTCCTCTGGGAATTGCAAAAAATGTATGTTCCGCAGGATTTCGATTTGTACACCCGTACACACAACAGCTGGTGGACATGTTGTTCTTCTATAACGTTACTGCAACTCCAAAAACGCAACTTAAGAAACAAATCTTCCCTCGCTCCATTCAAACTCATACAACTTCTACCGCTCTTCTGCCGCAACAATGCGCGCGCATCCTGTGATGACGTAGGCTGGAAAGGGGTCTATTAATACTCGCGTCATTGCCCCGGGGCATCATGGGAGGCCCCAGAGCATCATGGGAGGTGACTCAACTGCGCATGCTCTATGGGCCGCTGTATGCGGAAGTAAACCCGGAAGTCAGAGATTTTTTCGGCTTATGCGCTGGCTGAGCAGAATGCATTGAAATGAATGGGCGGCCATTTTTAGTCTCCGATCCAGTTTCTATAATACATCCATGTTGAGATCCCACTGGAGAGATACATCCGGTAGACCCGTGAAGAGCCAATCAGAAAACTGGAAATTCAAGTTGACTTCCGTTTCAATCAAACTCTCACACACACACTAGTATACTTGCACACATCACATATTATTCACTCATACATTCACTATCATGTTGCTCATACATTCACTATCATGTTGCTCATACATTCACTATCATGTTGCTCCATCCATAACAGCGTGTAGGAGAGTTTGAATAATATAATAATATTAATAATATTAAATAATTAAAATTCATATAAATATATAAATAATATAAATATCAAATATATATATACATGTAATAATAATATCAAATTCATATTAAATTAATTTAATGTATATATAATAAAATAAAAATAAAAATGTATGAATTTAATATTACATTTAATTATTATGAATAATATTAAATAATAATATAGTATTAAGTGTGTGTGTGACTATACTAGTATATGTGTGTGATACTAGTAAGTGTGTGTGACTATACTAGTAAGTGTGTGTGACTATACTAGTAAGTGTGTGTGACTATACTAGTAAGTGTGTGTGACTATACTAGTAAGTGTGTGTGACTATACTAGTAAGTGTGTGTGACTATACTAGTAAGTGTGTGTGACTATACTAGTAAGTGTGTGTGACTATACTAGTATATGTGTGTGACTATACTAGTATATGTGTGTGACTATACTAGTATATGTGTGTGACTATACTAGTATATGTGTGTGACTATACTAGTATATGTGTGTGACTATACTAGTATATGTGTGTGACTATACTAGTAAGTGTGTGTGACTATACTAGTATATGTGTGTGACTATACTAGTAAGTGTGTGTGACTATACTAGTATATGTGTGTGTGACTATACTAGTAAGTGTGTGTGACTATACTAGTAAGTGTGTGTGACTATACTAGTAAGTGTGTGTGACTATACTAGTAAGTGTGTGTGACTATACTAGTAAGTGTGTGTGACTATACTAGTAAGTGTGTGTGACTATACTAGTAAGTGTGTGTGACTATACTAGTAAGTGTGTGTGACTATACTAGTATATGTGAGAGAATATGATAGTCAGTGTGTGTGACTATACTAGTATATGTGTGTGACTATACTAGTATATGTGAGAGAGTATGATAGTTAGTGTGTGTGACTATAGTAGTAAGTGTGTGTGAGTATACTAATGTTTGTGAGAGAGTATGATAGTAAGTATGTGTGTGTGTGACTATAGTAGTAAGTGTGTGAGAGTATGATAGTATGTGTGCGTGACTATACTAGTGTTTGTAAGAGAGTATAATGTGTCATGTGAGAGCAAACATGAATTATTTCCTAAACGGCCTCTCATATATTGTGACAATAGTGACAACTAAGCTCAGTTCAATCTTATATTTGGTATTTGTTCATTTATATGCTGCTGTTTGGAACAACCTCATAACGTTTTAGATGACTGTTTAGACTTGTTATCATTAACTTCACCATCTTCAGAGACTCTCCAGTCTTCTGCTGTCAAACTCTCTCAGAATTCAGGACACATCTTATTAAATTATATTGAAGAATCTTGCATCTGTTGCATCTCCCAGTCCACTTGAGCATGTTCACAGGTTCCTGTGTTATCCAGTTAATATGACAATTATGCAATAAAATGAAACCTTCACAGTCTCTCTGGAGTTTTTTCACTTAAGAGGAAGACCTTTCTGACTGGAAATAGCAACTATGTTATAGTTACATTGCAAGCAATGATACTTCTTATTATACAGTATTCTCAGTGATATGAGAAAACTGGTGTCTTTGATCTATGGTATTATCGGTTCTTACATCATTAATGACAAAAACCCATGAACATCAGCTCCTTTGTGTCACTTCGTGGTTTTAGATATTTGTCACATTGCCCATCCATCCTTCACTGGCAGATGCAGCTGCTGCCACATCTGACTGTGGAGTTTTCCTGTGTTCAGATCAAGGAGATGAAACTGCACTGCAATAATTCTTATATTCTCTTCAGTCTGATATCATAAAAGAATAACTTGTTATATTATGAAACTAGAGATATTGCTTTAATTGTAATTGTATACACAGTTTTGTGTGCAGTCTAGTTCTGTGTGGGAGCCAAAGTGTTATTTAGGTGCTTCTACTTGATTTTTGTTGGTTTATTAGTTAATGTTAAAATAAATAAATAGTTAATTTCATTGAATAAATAGATCATTAAAATAGGTAAAATGTTATTAAAATGTTAATTTAAGAGAGGTTAAGAAAGCTTGTTTTTGTAACTGCTTGAGATTTACTTTCATGTTACTGTCGCTTTAAGAGAGCAGAGCAGAAGGAGCAGAGGCTGTTGAGGTTTTGTTAGGATAGAGCCAAACAGTTTTCTTACCGTAGTGCTTTTTGTTTTGGAAAACTGTGGAATAGGATAACTCCTGTAACTAGATGCCGTGGAAATTAAGGAATAAATCTACTTTTGATTCATCTTTTTACATCGGAGTCCTGTGGATGTTTTTTCCATGCTGTGAAAGCACACGAGTCAAGTCTACTCTGGTTCAAAGCTTCAACTCCCACATTGTAAGAAAACTGGCTCAACTTGGATGAATGGAAGGATAAAAAGGACTGGATGCCACAAGGAAAGAGGAATCACCTACAACAGGATAAATGGTCGTGAGTAGAGCCAAAGGAAAGTCAAGAAAGGTGCTGAGTAACCTGCTAGTTAGCCAATTAGCGGCAACAACATTGCTAACGGAGCAGCATGCTACTTTGATAGCTTCAATCTTCAGACTGCAGATAATACACTAGCTGTTGTGTAGTTTGTGGACAAGCTATGGAGCACAAAGATAATGATTCAGACTCACTTGTGGATGTTAGAGCAAAGAAATTCTCTGTGAAGGCAATGGAGGAAAAGCTGCAACGTGCTGTTGGCACACGCAAGGCCAAGCTGGCTAAGCTAACAGGTAAAATGAACCAGATTCGTCATGCTATGGATGAAAAGGGTGACAGCAGCTTAGCAGTGGTTCAGACCAAAATGGTGGAGTTTAACAGACTCTTTGGAGAGTTTTGTGACTTGAATATCAGTGTTAAAGAGACATTACACCAACTTTCTGTGGAAGACATGAAAGAGGATCAAGCTAACTGGTTCCAACCTAAGGCTGACAGCTTTAAGGAATTTGCAGAGAAATCTGAAGCTTGGATAATGGAAGCTCAGCTACGTGTTGAAGAAGCTAAAAGATACAATGAAGCAGTTCAGCCATCTGACAGCATATCCAGTGCACCTTTACCAAGATTAAAGGCAAGTTCTGCGCATTCTTCACGCACATCATCATCAGCTTCATCTACTCGGCTAAAAGCAGAATTGGAGAGAGCTACATTGCTAGCACAGGCTTCCGCTTTGAAAAGGAAACAGAGTTTGGAGGAGCAGGAAGCCAAGCTAAAAATAGAAAAGGAGGAATTAAAGATTCAAACTGCTTTAGCAGCATCTGATGCTAAAATCAAGATCTTGGATGAGTTTGAAGCTCTGCGTGTGACATCCAGAGCATCAAGTCGTGATGGAATGAACTCTTACCTTGGTTCAAAACACTCATCACACAAAGACAAACAAGGTAACAAAATTCAACCTTATGTCCAACCACCAGTCGGTGCGGTCACTCAACCACAAGCACAGGTGCCAGAAACTTTGCATGGTTTTGCTGAAATGTTAACAAAGCAACAGAGACTAGCTTCACTGCCCCCACAAAGTATTCCTGTGTTCAAAGGAGACCCCTTGGAATATCTGCTGTTTAAAAGAGCGTTTGAACATGGAGTCGAGAATAAGACAGAGAGCAGCAAAGACCGTCTCTATTACATGGAGCAGTATACCGCTGGACAACCGAGGGAGCTAGTAAGGAGCTGTTTCCATATGGAACCTGATCGTGGCTACTATGAAGCTAAGGGACTCTTGGAAGAACATTTTGGAAACGCTTACAAGATTTCAGTGGCATATATTAACAAGGCCCTGAACTGGCCTCCCATTAAGTCCGATGATGGAGAAGCTCTTCAGTCGTTCGGCCTCTATCTCACAGCATGTTGTAATGCGATGTCTGATGTGGAGTACATGGAAGAGCTCGATAATTCAGTAAACTTGCGTGCTATCATTGCCAAGCTCCCCTATAAATTGAGGGAGAAGCATGGTCTGTAGAATTCAGGACTACGATTGTCGCAGAGCAAAGTTCAAAGACTTGGTGGAGTTCATTAACAAGCAAGCAAAAGAAGCATTGCATCCACTGTTTGGAGACATAAAAGACTCAAAGAGTTCAGCTAAAGGTCAAATGAGTGAGAGGTTGCATCGGCCAAGTGACAACAGGAGAGGTTTCGTCACAGCAGCAACTACCACAAGCAATGAAGCAAGGAGGCCCGTAGACCAGCCAAAGAGTAAAGCTAATGACAGCCAAGCGCACGCATTTGCGAAACCCTGTCTTTTCTGTCATGGCGCAGAACATTCAATGGAACAATGCAAGAAAATGAAAAATTCTCTGCATAAGGACAAGATTGACTTTTTACGAGCCAAAGGTTTGTGCTTCAGCTGTCTTAAGAGGGGTCACATGAGTAGCTCGTGTACTGGGAAAATGACTTGCCAAGTTTGCACGCAGTCACACCCTACAGTATTGCACATGAAGGCCAAAAACGGCATTTCAAACAGAGACACAAGCAAAGAACATGAGTCACGCAAAGACAAGGAAAGGCCGTCAGATTCAGTTGTAAGTGGGTTTGTGGACACCAGCACTACAACTAACGGAGAAACGAGTACTGAGAACGTGGAGAGTATACTAGCTATAGTTCCAGTTCAAGTAAAGACCAAGAAGGGCCAAAAGGTGACAACGACATATGCCTTTCTCGACCCTGGCAGTACTGCGTGTTTCTGCACTGAAAATCTATTAAAGGAGCTTAACCTCACAGGCAGAAAGACACACATCTTACTGAAGACCATGGGAGAAGAAAGGATTGTGAGCAGCGATGTAGTGTATGGCTTGGAAGTGAGCAGCTTGGACTGTAATGATTTTCTGGAGCTCCCTGAGGCATATTCTCAAAAAACCATTCCTGCAACAAAAGGTAATATCCCTTTACAAGAAGATGTCAACAAATGGCCACACCTACAGGAGGTGTCACTTCCAAAAATAGAAGCAGATATAGGGCTGCTTATTGGGACTAATGCACCAAAGGCTATTGAGCCCTGGCAAATTATTGCCAGTGTAGAGGACGGTCCATACGCTGTAAGAACACGCCTTGGTTGGACCATTAATGGACCACTGCGAGAGATCACTGGCCATAACACCACGTCCGGATTGATGCAGGTTCAAGCAAACCGAATAGCAGTTACCCGATTGGAGGAACTCTGGAATCAACAGTTTCAGTGTGACTTCCCTGAGTGCAACCAGAGTGAGAAGCTGGAGATGTCTAGGGAAGATCGTCAGTTTCTTAACATGGTCACACAGTCAGCCAAACTTGTGGATGGACATTATAGCATTGCTCTGCCATTGAGAGACAAAGAACTAAAGATGCCGAACAACCGAAAGGTAGCTGAGCAACGTGCTCTGAACTTAAGGCGGAAGTTTGTGAAGAACCCAGCGTTCCACTCAGAGTACTCAGCATTCATGGACAGCATTATCAAAAGGGGATATGCTGTGAAGGTACCCGACAAGGATATCAGCCGGGACGATGGTCGCGTATGGTACTTGCCACATCAGGGGGTGTATCACCCGAGGAAAAAGACACTTAGAGTGGTTTTCGATTGTGGAGCGTCATACCAGGGCACTACTCTAAATGAACATCTGCTGCAGGGACCAAATCTCACCAGCACTCTCCTTGGTGTGATAACCAGATTTAGACAAGAGGAAGTCGCAGTCATGGCCGATGTGGAAGCGATGTTCCATCAAGTAAAGATGCCTGATGAGGACTCTGACCTTCTCCGGTTCCTCTGGTGGACATCAGGTGATATAACTCAGGAGCCAGTGGAGTACAAGATGGCGGTGCACTTGTTCGGTGCAGCTTCGTCTCCAAGTTGTGCCAACTTCGCCCTTCGAAAATGTGCTGAAGACAGCAGAACGCTATCAAATGCACAGGCAGTTGACACAGTGCTCCACAACTTCTACGTGGACGACTGTCTCAAATCAGTCCACTCTGAAGAGGAGGCAGTATCGTTGTATCACACCCTACGAGCTGTGTGTGAAAAAGGTGGATTCAGGCTCGTCAAGTGGATCAGCAATAGCAGGGCCGTGCTGTCTGCTATACCAGAAGAACATAGAGCAACTGAGGTTAAGGACCTTGACCTGGATCGGGATATGCTTCCTATTGAGAGAGCTCTAGGAGTTCATTGGTGTATCGAGTCTGACAGCTTCAGGTTCAAGATCATCTTGCCAGACAAAGCAGCCACCAGGAGAAATATTCTCTCCCTCATGAGCTCAGTTTATGATCCATTGGGTATCTTGGCGCCCGTTGTGCTCTCAGCAAAGATAATTCTACAAGAGCTCTGCAGATTAAAGATAGGCTGGGACGTCCTGATACCTGAAGAGCTAGCTCATGAGTGGTCCACTTGGAAGGCTGAAATACAACTGCTAGTGAACGTCACCATTCCTAGGTGTTTCAAGCCCGCAGGTTTTGGTGAAGCAGTGTTTAATGAGCTGCATCATTTTGCTGACGCCAGCGAAGAAGGTTACGGAACGGTGAGCTACTTGCTACAGAGGAATAGCAGCAACGAAGCACATTGTGCATTCGTCATCAGGAAAGCTAGAGTGGCTCCACTCAAGCCCATGACCATCCCTCGCATGGAGCTCACTGCAGCTACTATGGCTGCACGCATGGACCAAATGTTAAGATCGGAACTTCACCTCCAACTTGAAGAATCTGTATTTTGGACAGATAGCACCACGGTACAGAAGTACATCAGGAACAGAACAAGCAGATTCCGCACATTCGTTGCTAATCGTGTGGAAACCATCTTGAGGATGTCTAGTCCTCATCAGTGGCGGTATGTCAACACCTCACTGAACCCTGCAGATTATGCATCGAGGGGTCAAAGGGCAGAGAAATTCATCCAAAGCCATGCTTGGTTACAGGGGCCGGAATTTCTCACCAAAGACACAGAAGATTGGCCCGAGAACCCAGACCTCCCTGTAAACTTAACTATGGAAGACCCTGAGGTGAGGAACACTGTGGTCTGTGCTACTGCAGCGGAGGAACAAAGAGATGCAATGCTGGAGTTAATGCAGTACTTTTCTTCATGGCATCATCTCAAGAAAGCAGTCGCTTGGATACTCAAGATTAAGGGCACTCTACTGAGCTTGAGTAGAAAAAGGAAGGAGTTGAACACAACTCTTACTCCAACTGAAGTTGACAAAGACATGAGTAACTTCAAGGCAAGTGTTTCCAGAGCAAGTGCTGCTAAGCTCACGGTGGAGAACCTTAATGAAGCAGAGCGTGAGATCATCCGCTACTGCCAAGGAAAGACTTTCAAAGATGAAATCACGGCACTCTTAAAGGGTGAATGTGTAAAGAAAGGCAGTAGTCTTTTCAAGCTTGATCCAGTTCTGCAAGAAGGCCTTGTCAGAGTAGGAGGAAGACTCAGCAGAGCTGAACAAACAGACAACGGAACAAATTTCGTTGGAGCCGAACGTGAGCTAAAGAGAGCCATCCAGGAGTGGAATAGCTCAAAGATTCAAAACACTCTACACCAGAGAGGCATCCAGTGGATATTCAATCCTCCCACTGGCTCCCATCACGGAGGGGTATGGGAGAGGATGATCAAGTCTGTAAGGAAGATCCTGAACGTCACCATGAGACTACAGAAACTTGATGAGGAGAGCCTGTATACCCTGCTATGTGAGGCAGAGGCCATCATCAATAGCCGGCCTATAACTAAGGCATCCGATGATCCTAACGATCTAGAGGAACTTACTCCTAATCATCTTTTGCTCCTCAAGACAAAGCCATCTCTCCCACCAGCCCTATGTGACAAGCAGGATCTCTATTCCCGAAGGAGATGGAAACAGGTCCAGTACATGGCAGACATGTTCTGGAAAAGGTGGACAAGAGAATATCTACCGCTGCTACAAGAACGTCACAAGTGGTCCCGCCCATCTCGCAACTTTGTCATAGGAGACATTGTGTTGGTCGTTGACGACACTGCACCACGCAACTCCTGGGTGATGGGGAAAGTGATCCAGGTCATCCCTGATAAGTATGGACTGATACGGCAGGTCCGTATAAGGACTAAGACCAGTACACTGGACAGGCCGATTACAAAGCTTTGTCTTCTCGAGGAGGCTGAGTGAAATCCTCCAGTTATGAAAGAAAGACTACTTAAGTTAAAAACACTTTAATTTATGGCTCCTCGTTTATATATTGTGGTAATTGTCTCCAGTTAAGAGTACAATTCGGGGCCGGTATGTGGGAGCCAAAGTGTTATTTAGGTGCTTCTACTTGATTTTTGTTGGTTTATTAGTTAATGTTAAAATAAATAAATAGTTAATTTCATTGAATAAATAGATCATTAAAATAGGTAAAATGTTATTAAAATGTTAATTTAAGAGAGGTTAAGAAAGCTTTTTTTTGTAACTGCTTGAGATTTACTTTCATGTTACTGTCGCTTTAAGAGAGCAGAGCAGAAGGAGCAGAGGCTGTTGAGGTTTTGTTAGGATAGAGCCAAACAGTTTTCTTACCGTAGTGCTTTTTGTTTTGGAAAACTGTGGAATAGGATAACTCCTGTAACTAGATGCCGTGGAAATTAAGGAATAAATCTACTTTTGATTCATCTTTTTACATCGGAGTCCTGTGGATGTTTTTTCCATGCTGTGAAAGCACACGAGTCAAGTCTACTCTGGTTCAAAGCTTCAACTCCCACATTCTGTGTAGCATGTGTTTTTGTTTCCTCTCAACAATCACAGTGATTGCTGTTTTTGTCGTTTTATGGAAGAATAAAATTGTATTTAAAAAAAAGTACTGAATACTGTAGATATCTGTTGTGTTAGAGTGCCTCTGCTGGTGGTTTTATGTAAAAATTGCTCTTTTTGCAAGAGTGCACTGGTGGTTTGTGTGATTGTGTGTGTAGCTCTTTAGCACAGTAATACACAGCAGAGTCTCCGGGCTGCATATTCTGCCCATTTAAAGTGACTGTTTTACTATAAGATTCTGAGTGGAGACTGAATTTGGTGTTCAGTGACTCTTTGTAGAAAGTGCCATGTCGAATGTGTGCACTACAAATCCCCTCCAGTTCTTTCCCTGCAGGCTGTCTGAACCAGTGTGTTTGAAAGCTGCTGAGAGAATAAGAAACCTGATAGACAGACGATGACCTGACTGCACCGCAATGAAATTTGCTGACCTAAAGCATCTAAATCAAAACAAAGGCAAACACTCGCTGCAAACTTTAACGTGTTATCGTCACAACACACCAGCTCTGAACCTTCACTTGGTCACATATGACAGCAGCTTCACTGCTGCCTTCTCTTTTCTGTTTAATCCTGCGCTGTTTTTTGCTCCTACAATGCCTCCACCTGGACAAAAGGCAAAAAGACCATGGAACCTATAACAACAAAATCAGTGAAACTGACAGGATATCAATCCATTCAGCTACACAACAAAAGTGACTGTGTACTAATTTGATTCGGTATCAGTTAGACTGACAACAGCTGAAATATTTCCAATTTAAATAAGTCAGTCATCATTTATACAGATCATCATTTTTCATAACATAATAGGAATCCATGTAAATATTATCACTTAAATCCTTGACATATGGGAGACATATGCTTTCATCATAGGTTATAATGAGCAGAACTGAGATATTACTGCAAAAAATGTCATGCCTAGAAATAATGTGTTGAGTGCTTGTACAAAAATCTATTTTCCCTGAAGGTTTCTACAAACTTTCTTGGGCTCAGGTGTGGTTCCAGAAGTACACATGGGGGAGAAGTAACTATTAAATCTTTGGATCAAATGTTCATATGTTGAGTTCAAGTGGTATTATTATAGTTATTTGTTGACCCATCAAAGCAGACAAAGTCTTTGTGTGTGTCCACGTGCAACTTGACAGCTTACTCCAGAAGCACTAAAAGTACAAAATATAGCTCGTCTGGCTGTATATAAACTATCAATGGGTTCCAATATTCCCCTGTCTTCTTCCTAAGAATAATCTTTAAAACGTGTGTATTTCTGGCGGATTAGTTTTCAAGTTTGCAATAAATATGTATGATTCATAACCAAAAGAATTATTTTAAACTTCAGAAAATTGACATGTTCATACAGACTCACTCCAGTCTCTATGACGTTCAGTAGTCCTGTAATTCAAGGTTTTAACATCTTTCTTTTGTTTTTTCTTAGAAAAACATCCAGAGGAAGTTCTACGTATAGACAAGTAAAACTCATGCAAGAAGCATCACAGAATGACCAGTATGTTTGGCTTGAATGTATTTATGTATTTGTATAAATCCTCCTCACTAAACTGTATATGTTGACATTAACTTGTCCTTCAGGCTTCTTCAGGTGATACATTTACATCAGTCTTAAACAGTGATCCATGGAAAGACCCAGGGAGAAGATCTTACTCAATGAGCAGCAGACTAAACGTATCTCAAACTGAGGACAAAAATCATCTGACACAGCACTTAAAACCAGTATAAATCCTGTGTTTGGTGAGGTCACAGTAAATGTTCACTGTTCATATTAGTTATTGCTCCAAACCACACAGCTGTGGAGCTACAACGTTAGTGAGCCCCACAGAGGCCCAGATGGAAAGTTCAGCATCCAAAGCCACCTTCATCTGTCCCAGGTTGACTCCCTACCCAGGGTGCTCCTCACCTGCAGGGTGACACATGAAAACAACACCCTGTCCCTCCATTTTTCTAACCCAGGTACTTTTCATCCTCATTTTTCTTTCTTACACTTTATTGAATGAATATTTTACCAGAATGAGGTTTTTTTTTCTCTCAAATAACAGATTTAATTTGTCCTCTTTCACAGACACGCTGGAGCACTGTAATTTCTTTGATGACATCATGCATGTAGATGTGAGCCAAGACACAGTGATGCAAATTTGGTACATGGCTTTTACTTTCCTCCTCTTGTTCTTCACCACCATCATCTTTTCTGTCGTCACCATGGTCATAAAGGTAAGTTTCAGCACTGATGATTCTCATTTTGTCCAATGTTTATGTTGTTCTAAATGTTTTATTTATTTTGGAGTCAAATATGTTTTGCGCAACATTGATCAGACATTCCCCTTTCAGACCAAATGACAATCACAGGACAGATCAACTCTACCTGGACATCTTAGGATGTCTTACTGCAGATGGCCCGACTTATTTCAAAGCGTTCCTAAATAATTCTGCTCCTTTTATTTCCGATATTGCATTGAACTGTTTATACTATATACATGTATTTCCATGATTCACCATGTGTTTAATAAATCATTTTTAAAAACATAATTGAAACTTCTCTTCACTTTTGACTTTTGCACTGAAAAAAAGAAGTTTTCTGTAATACAGATCACTGTTCATGATTAATTGAATGTCATGCCTCCATGAAAAGATGTTTTCTCCGGACGTCAGTGCAGTGTCCCATCTAAACTCACGTGTAATACCCAAATGTTCCACAAGAGGGAGACAGAGCTCCACAATAGCAGCGACACCTCTGTGACAGAGTACCAATACACCGTGCACGTCGGTGATCAGAGATCGTTTTTAGAAACTTGACTTGCGCTCAAACCATTTAAATGTCTCAATGTTGCGCTCAACGTTTAAAGCTCATTTGAAGATCCGTCATGATATTTTCTTAACACACCCATGTAGGTACTTCAGTAAATGCTTGTAACTGAAATTACTGCAATTTTCCTCCTACTAACTAGGTAGTAGAGGTACCGCAATGTTGAAAAAAATACAGGCAATTTGCCAAGTAGCCAGTTCTTTATGAATGTGAGAATATTCTGAGTACCAGCTGTCTGCCAATGTCTAGTTTAAAGTTTTATGCATTTGTTTCTGGATCACACCATTATATAACTTCAGACATTTCACAGGCGGCTACTCATGTTGAAACTTTTGCAGCCATTAGAAACTATAGTTACTCCAGAGAGATGGCAACTAGGGTTCAATGGGCACCAAGGTTTACAAAAACAGCTTCAAAACCATTACTGAAGTTAGAACAAATCATCTTTTATTAAATCACAACTTCAGCACCCTGCTTTCATCTGGCTGTGGGGTGGGAGTGGTTTGCCCAGGTGGATGCCCACCGTCAGCCCAAACTCCTTGCTGTCATGCTCCTTGTGTACTTCAGGCTTCAGCTGGAAAGCCTTGTCATCAAAGCAGTCCAAGGGAATGAAGGACAGAGGCTTCTCCTCCAGGAGACCTTGCAGACGTGTGCGCCAGCCCTCCAGCATGCAGCCGCGGGCTTCAGGAGTAGCACAAGAAGGAGCCCAGAAGACCTGAGGGGCCACAACCTGGAAGCCACAGTAGTGCAGGATCCCATTCTGACCAGAAATGAACATGCAGGTTTAGTCATGTGATGATCTGCAGGAAGTCCAGAACATTTCACATTTGTACCTGCAGTGGCCAGAGTGTGACGTTCATGTCTCCATTAATCCCAGTTGAGCTGAACATGGATTCAAGAGACCCAGTGGTGAAGGACAACATGGCCTTCTTGTCCTGCAAGGAGTAGAGTTCAGAACAGGGATACCAAAGCTAATGTAAACCCCAGTTCAACCCTTACCTTGAAGACTCCCTGGCTGTAGCGCTTCTCTTTTGAAAAGGCGAAGCCGCTTGTGAGCACACGATCAATCCAGCCCTTCATGATTGCAGGAACACTGAACCAGTACATGGGGAACTGGACAGAGAAGTTCTAGTTAGTACGACACAGGGTTTACTTCATTGGGTAGACATGACTGACACCCAGATTACCTGGAAGATAACAAGGTCTGCCTCCGTCAGTTTAGATTGCTCCTTAGTGATGTCATCTGACAGCTTCCCTTCCTCACATGCCAGTCTGGTCTCCTCCAGATAACTGAAGTTTTCAGCATTCTTCACATCTCCTGAAAGAGTGGATGGGTTCATTAGGGCCTGATAGTAAGATTAAGACAACCTTTTAGTCCATCTGTTGGTTTGTCATATACCTTTGATGTCCTCTGCAGTAGCAGTGGCTTTAAAATTCATGGCATACAGGTCGGATACCTCTACTGTGCAGCCCTGAGCAGTCAAGACCTCCACAGCCGCATCTTTAGCTGCAGCACTGAATGAAGCAGAGCTCTGATGAGCGTACACGATCAACACTTTCTTTGCTGTCAAGACAGGAAATGAGATTGATTAAGTGGACATCAGATCAGAAACAGTCAAAGATTCAGTAAAACAGAAACAAGTCTCTGCACATGAGCACAAATTACAAACATTCAACAAGAACTACAAGACAAATCATTACCCATTCTGAAGCAGCGGCCTGACAGTAAACAATAAACTTTTCAAACAGCTGGTTACACTAAAAACAAATGCTGCTCATGCTGGATGAAACTCAGCATCCTGTTTTTATACGCTCTTTGTATTCAAGCTCTCTCAGGTGTTGTCAATCAACAATCTGCTGCCTCGTTATGGCAAGAAAACTGGGACATAAATGACACTGCCTGACAATTTTATCAAACATAGAAACAGGTGGTTACAAGACAAATGGAGCACAGAACCGGAAGAGAGGAGATAGTTATAATGATCTAAGATTAGGCATACCGGACTAAATAATATTTTTTACAAGATGAGGAATTGCCCATCTTTTTTTAAGTTATTTATTTATTTATTCATTCAAAGGGACAATGCACATTAATGAACATAATCACCTGCAGCGCAAAAATAGCTCTAACATCAACCTTAAACTGGACATCTGTATCCGTGTTCTTTAATGGGAACACCAATCCTATACCTTGCCACTCTAAACCAGTAAAACTCCTGGAGAACACCAATTCTCTCCTTTTCAGTTAAGTTTAAAAATGAATGCCAGTTAAAAAGAAATATAAAAATGAAAATGAAAAAAAATGCACTAAGCTCATAAAAATATTTTTTTCTCTTTCAGTTCTTAGTTTGCATTTAGAAAAATGTCCTCACAGTAAAATACAGTATATCTATATAATTACTACACATAGCAAAACCAATCAAAATAATGAGAACCTTCGCCTGTGGTTCAAATCAAATACATTTATTTCATAACAGGGTTCTAAATGCTTACTTGATACACTTTCTTAAAGTACTTTACGTAACGTATATATAAGTTATATATGTTATTTTGAGTATAAATGCATTGTTAATACATAAATAACTGCTTCCATTATAAATCAGACAATAATTTCCTCTTTTATGATCATGAAAGAGTAAAATAAAGCAGGGCAGCCCGTTGGTTTCAGGGTTATGGTAGTTTTCATTTGCAGAGCTGCAGCATGTGTTCCTATAATGATTTGCTGCCACCAGCTGGTCAAAGAAGGAATTTAATTGAATAGAGTTGAGGCTTCCACAAGCTTTCAGCACAGTTTTTGGACAAGTTTCCTTATCTTCTTATCCTATCCAAATCTACTTATGTGGGTGCACAGCCTTTTAACACCATCCTGGCTCTTTTTTATTTTCTATTGTAGAAAAACAGTACACATAAGGCTAAACTACACAGTTTTACCTGAAACAATGTTATGTTTTTCAAATAATTTTCATTTGTTCCAACATAACCATATTTTTAAAGGAAGTGTTAGGATTGTTAGAGGGTAAAGCGGGATGATGTTCAAGTTTATACATGGACGTAGGCTAGTAGCATTAACATGTTTACAGTGAATTTGTCTCTATTAACTACTGTTGAATGGTAATAATAATATAACTACACATATATCTGGGCGGCTCACCCTGCAAGGTGCAAACATGATTATTTCTGTTTTGCGCAACACTGATCAGACACATTCCCCTTTCTTTTCCCTTTCAGACCAAATGACAATCACAGGACAGATCAACTCTACCTGGACATCTTAGGATTTCTTACTGCAGATGGCCTGACTTATTTCAAAGCGTTCCTAAATAAGTCTGCTCCTTTTTTTATTTTTGATATTGCATTGAACTGTTTATACTGTATACATGTATTTCCATGATTCACCATGAAAATGAGTGTTTAAATCATTTTTTAAAACAAAACTTTTGACTTTTGCATGGAAAAAAAAAAGTTTTCTGTAATACAGATCACTGTTCATGATTAATTGAAAGACATGCCTCCATGAAAAGATGTTTTATCTCCGGACGTCAGTGCAGTGTCCCATCTAAACTCACGTGTAATACCCAAATGTTCCACAATAGCGACACCTCTGACAGAGTTCAATACACCGTGCACGTCGGTGATCAGAGATCGTTTTTAGAAACTTGACTTGCGCTCAAACCATTTAAATGTCTCAATGTTGCGCTCAACGTTTAAAGCTCATTTGAAGATCCGTCATATTATTTTCTTAACACACCCATGTAGGTACTTCAGTAAATGCTTGTAACTGAAATTACTGCAATTTTCCTCCTGCCAACTAGGGAGTAGAAGTACCTCAATGTTGAAAAATACAGGCAATTTGCCAATTAGCCAGTTCTTTATGAATGTGAGAATATTCTGAGTACCAGCTGTCTGCCAATGTCTAGTTTAAAGTTTTATGCATTTGTTTCTGGATCACACCATTATAGAACTTCAGACATTTCACAGGCGGCTACTCATGTTGAAACTTTTGCAGCCATTAGAAACTATAGTTACTCCAGAGAGATGGCAACTAGGGTTCAATGGGCACCAAGGTTTACAAAAACAGCTTCAAAACCATTACTGAAGTTAGAACAAATCATCTTTTATTAAATCACAACTTCAGCACCCTGCTTTCATCTGGCTGTGGGGTGGGAGTGGTTTGCCCAGGTGGATGCCCACCGTCAGCCCAAACTCCTTGCTGTCATGCTCCTTGTGTACTTCAGGCTTCAGCTGGAAAGCCTTGTCATCAAAGCAGTCCAAGGGAATGAAGGACAGAGGCTTCTCCTCCAGGAGACCTTGCAGACGTGTGCGCCAGCCCTCCAGCATGCAGCCGCGGGCTTCAGGAGTAGCACAAGAAGGAGCCCAGAAGACCTGAGGGGCCACAACCTGGAAGCCACAGTAGTGCAGGATCCCATTCTGCACAGAAATGAACATGCAGGTTTAGTCATGTGATGATCTGCAGGAAGTCCAGAACATTTCACATTTGTACCTGCAGTGGCCAGAGTGTGACGTTCATGTCTCCATTAATCCCAGTTGAGCTGAACATGGATTCAAGAGACCCAGTGGTGAAGGACAACATGGCCTTCTTGTCCTGCAAGGAGTAGAGTTCAGCACAGGGATACCAAAGCTAATTTAAACCCCAGTTCAACACTTACCTTGAAGACTCCCTGGCTGTAGCGCTTCTCTTTTGAAAAGGCGAAGCCGCTTGTGAGCACCCGATCAATCCAGCCCTTCATGATTGCAGGAACACTGAACCAGTACATGGGGAACTGGACAGAGAAGTTCTAGTTAGTACGACACAGGGTTTACTTCATTGGGTAGACATGACTGACACCCAGATTACCTGGAAGATAACAAGGTCTGCCTCCGTCAGTTTAGATTGCTCCTTAGTGATGTCATCTGACAGCTTCCCTTCCTCACATGCCAGTCTGGTCTCCTCCAGATAACTGAAGTTTTCAGCATTCTTCACATCTCCTGAAACAGTGGATGGTTCATTAGGGCCTGATAGTAAGATTAAGACAACCTTTTAGTCCATCTGTTGGTTTGTCATATACCTTTGATGTCCTCTGCAGTAGCAGTGGCTTTAAAATTCATGGCATACAGGTCGGATACCTCTACTGTGCAGCCCTGAGCAGTCAAGACCTCCACAGCAGCATCTTTAGCTGCAGCACTGAATGAAGCAGAGCTCTGATGAGCGTACACGATCAACACTTTCTTTGCTGTCAAGACAGGAAATGAGATTGATTAAGTGGACATCAGATCAGAAACAGTCAAAGATTCAGTAAAACAGAAACAAGTCTCTGCACATGAGCACAAATTACAAACATTCAACAAGAACTACAAGACAAATCATTACCCATTCTGAAGCAGCGGCCTGACAGTAAACAATAAACTTTTCAAACAGCTGGTTACACTAAAAACAAATGCTGCTCATGCTGGATGAAACTCAGCATCCTGTTTTTATACGCTCTTTGTATTCAAGCTCTCTCAGGTGTTGTCAATCAACAATCTGCTGCCTTGTTATGGCAAGAAAACTGGGACATAAATGACACTGCCTGACAATTTTATCAAATATAGAAACAGGTGGGTACAAAACAAATGGAGCACAGAACCGGAAGAGAGGAGATAGTTATAATGATCTAAGATTAGGCATACCGGACTAAATAATATTTTTTACAAGATGAGGAATGTCCATCTTTTTTTAAGTTATTTATTTATTTATTCATTCAAAGGGACAATGCACATTAATGAACAGAACCACCTGCAGCGCAAAAATGGCACTACAATTCACACATCCCTGTCATTCAATGGGAAGCACAAATATACAAATTGGCTCTAACATCAACCTTAAACTGGACATCTGTATCCGTGTTCTTTAATGGGAACACCAATCCTATACCTTGCCACTCTACAGTAAAACTCCTGGAGAACACCAATTCTCTCCTTTTTAGTTAAGTTTAAAAATTAATGCCAGTTAAAAAGAAATAAAAAAATGAAAATGAAAAAAATGCACTAAGCTCATACAAATATTTTTTCTCTTTCAGTTCTTAGTTTGCATTTAGAAAAATGTCCTCACAGTAAAATACAGTATATCTATATAATTACTGCACATAGCGAAACCGATCAAAATAATGAGGACCTTTGCCTGCGGTTCAAATCATATACATTTATTAAAAACTTGTTTCATAACAGGGTTCTAAATGCTTACTTGATACACTTTCTTAAAGTACTTTACGTAACGTATATATATAAGTTATATATGTTATTTTGAGTATAAATGCATTTTTAATACATAAATAACTGCTTCCATTATAAATCAGACAATAATTTCGTCTTTTATGATCACGAAAGAGTAAAATAAAGCAGGGTAGCCCATTGGTTTCAGGGTTATGGTAGTTTTCATTTGCAGAGCTGCAGCATGTGTTCCTATAATGATTTGCTGCCACCAGCTGGTCAAAGAAGGAATTTAATTGAATAGAGTTGAGGCTTCCTCATCTGACCAGCGATGACATGTTTAGTCGCATGCTCTCGCTCCGCCGCTGGTTGTCTCAGTGGTGTTCAGAAAACGTTGTGGACTTTATTGACAACTGGGAGACATTCTGGGGAAAGCCCAGTCTGATTAGAAGGGACGGCATTCATCCCACCCGGGATGGTGCAGCTCTTATGTCTAGAAATCTGGCCAATGTTATTAGACACTCCCCCTGACAATGCAGGGTCCAGGCCAGGATGCAGAGCTGTAGTTTAACACACTTCTCTGCTGCTTCTCGAGGACCAACGCCTGCCAACAAAACTGTAGGATTGCATTATGTAATTAGCGACTCTAAAACTGTAGGATTACATGATATTGGCGACTCTGGCCAGGTGCCTAACAAAATAGAAGTGGTTGCAGTTCCCCGCCCTCCAAAAGTTCACCAGGTGCAGCGTTATAGAGGCGTTAACCAAGATAACCTTGTAAAAATTAAAACCAATGTACATTTGGTACCAATTACAGACCGAAAAATTAGATGCGGACTACTAAATATACGATCATTAAGCTCTAAGTCTCTGTTAGTAAATGATATAATTACAGAGAGCAGGAGTGATATTTTCTGCTTAACAGAAACATGGTTACAGGAGGAAGAGTATGTTAGTTTGAATGAATCAACTCCGCCCGGCTACTTTAATCATCACATTCCTAGAAGCACGGGCCGAGGCGGAGGAGTCGCAGCAATTTATAACTCCGGTCTCCAAACAAAAATTGAACCTAAGTGCAACTATAATACATTTGAAAGCCTCATGCTTGGTCTGAAATTTCCGAGCTGGAAATCAGAGAAGCCAGTTGTGTTAGTGGTAGTGTATCGGCCCCCTGCTGGTGCTTATCTAGAGTTTTTGTCAGAATTTTCAGATTTCCTTTCTAGATTATTGATCAGCACAGATAAATTCATCATAGTGGGTGATTTTAACATTCATATGGATGTTGAAAGCGATAATCTTAAATTAGCCTTCGATTCTCTTCTAGAATCAATGGGTATCTCACAAAAAGTGGATAAACCGACGCACTGTTTTAATCATACTCTCGATCTCGTTCTCACCTACGGTGTTGAAACTGATGGTCTGTTGGTGTCACCTGTAAACTCCCTTTTATCCGACCATTACTTAATAACGTTTGAATTTAATTTTGTTGATGTTGAAGTGCAAAATAGGAGGTATTATTTTAGCAGATGTTTGTCTGATGAAGTTATTGTTAAATTTAGGGAGGCCATTGCTTATCTTACGACAGTGCGAAATAGTGATGTAGTCGAGGCCAGTGACCTGGGTTCTACCTCTGCAGATGTTGATTTCCTTGCTAGTAACACTGCTGATTTGTTGCATTCAGCTTTAGATGAAGTTGCTCCTTTGAAAAGGAGGGTTTCTAGCCACAGGAGCTTAACTCCCTGGTATAATTCAGATATCCGCATGTTGAAACAAAACGTGCGTAAAATGGAAAGGAAGTGGTACTCTTGTAGGTCTGTAGACTCTTATCGTGAATGGAAAGATATTCTAATAGTATATAAAAAAGCCATTCGCAAAGCCAGAACAGCTTATTATTCAACGTTGATAGAGGATAACAAAAGTAACCCACGTTTTCTGTTCAGCACTGTAGCCAGGCTGACAAAGAGTCACAACTCTGTTGAGCCGTGCATTCCTGCAGCTGTCAGTAGTGAGGACTTTATGAGCTTCTTCAACAGTAAAATCGCGAGAATTAGAGAAGAAATCAACCAGCCGGTTGTAGGTGTTTCTTCAGACTTCCCTACGCTCTGACTTATCTCTAGACTGTTTTGATCCTATAGACCTCCCTGAGCTGACCTCACTCGTCAATAGAGCTAAGTCAACCACATGTATGTTAAACCCCATCCCGACTCGACTATTCAAACATATTTTTTCTCTTATTGGTACGACAATACTGGACCAAATTAACCTATCCCTAAGTTTAGGATATGTACCACAGGTTTTCAAAGTCGCAGTAATTAAACCTTTACTTAAAAAACCTTCTCTTGACCCAGACACCCTAGCTAATTATAGACCAATTTCCAACCTTCCATTTGTATCTAAAATTCTGGAAAAGGCAGTTTCAAGCCAGTTATGTGACTATTTGTATAGAAATGATCTGTTTGAAGTCTTTCAGTCAGGGTTCAGAATGCATCATAGCACAGAGACAGCACTGGTTCGAGTCACGAATGACCTCCTTATGGCCTCAGATAAGGGATTAGTTTCCATACTGGTTCTACTGGACCTCAGTGCTGCTTTTGACACTGTCTAACCTGTGCAGTAAAATGCCATGATCTATACTATAGATCATGGCATTTTACTGCACAGGTTAGAGCATGTTGTTGGGATTAAAGGGACAGCTCTATGTTGGTTTAAATCATACCTATCTGACAGGTTCCAGTTTGTTCATGTACATGAGGTTTCTTCAGAACAGTCAAGGGTCTGTTATGGTGTTCCGCAGGGTTCAGTGCTAGGGCCAATCTTGTTCAGTTTATACATGCAGCCGTTGGAAAGTATAATCCAGAATCACGGCATACACTTTCATTGTTATGCTGATGATACGCAGCTCTACTTGTCTATGAAGCCGGATGAAACAGAACCGTTAGTTAAACTTCAGGCATGTCTTAGGGACATCAAGGACTGGATGTCCAGAAATTTCCTGCTTCTAAATTCAGATAAAACAGAGGTTATCATTCTTGGTCCAGAGCATCTTAGGAAGGGATTAGTTGGTGTTGTGATGGCTTCCAGTGCAACTGTGAGAAACCTTGGTGTTATTTTCGATCAGGATTTGTCGTTTAAACCATATGTTAATCAGGTTTGTAAAATAGCCTTTTTCCATCTCCGTAATATTGCAAAGATTAGGAAAATCCTCTCGCAGAGTGATGCAGAAAAACTAGTTCATGCGTTTGTATCTTCTAGACTAGATTACTGTAATGTGTTGTTAGCAGGATGTCCAAGTAATTTGCTGAATAGGCTCCAGCTGATCCAAAATGCAGCAGCACGAGTGCTGACAGGAATCAGCAGGAGAGACCACGTCTCTCCAGTGTTAGCGTCGCTCCATTGGTTACCCGTAAAATTCAGAATCCAATTTAAAATTTTATTTCTTGCGTATAAAGCCCAAAACGGCTTAGCTCCGCATTATTTGCAAGACCTGATAGTGCCTTATGTTCCTGTCAGAGCTCTCCGTTCTCAGAGTGCAGGTTTACTCGTAGTTCCTAGAGTAGCTAAATGTAGATTTGGAGGGCGGGCGTTCTGCTATCAGGCACCACTACTATGGAACCAACTTCCAATCTGGGTTAAGGAGGCTGACACCACCTCCACCTTTAAAACTAAACTTAAAACATTTCTGTTTAGTAAAGCCTATAGTTAGTGTTTAGTAAACCTCTAGCTGGTGTTGGTAAATCTCTAGGTAGTGTAAACTTTAGTGTGTCAGAGTCGCTCCTGTAGTTTCTTGTGCTGGCCCCCCCTTCTCCTCCCTTTTCTCTCTTTTGTCCATGTTGCAGCATCCTTTGCCGGACACCGGAACCTGCAGGTGGTCGTGGGTGGCTTGTAGCTTGCATTACGGAGCACAAGTCTTTCCCTGACCCTGCACCCCAACCTGGGACTTGCTGATTGGGCCGGAGCTTCGGGAGCTGCGTGCTGGCCTGCGGTCCCCACCCCTGGTCATCCCGTTGCTGCTTCCACCTGCCTGCTGTGCTGTTGCCGTCCCTGACCCACCAGTCTGGCCCTCGGCAGGAGGGTCCCCCCTTATGAGCCTGGTCCTGCTCAAGGTTTCTTCCCTCCTAAAGGGGAGTTTTTCCTTGCCACTGTTTGGCTTAAGGTTTTTCTCCCACTAGGGGAGTTTTTACCTGCCATTGTTTATGTAATAACTGCTCGGGGGTCATGTTCTGGGTATGGGTCTCTGGAAAGCGTCTAGAGACAACTCTGTTGTATTAGACGCTATATAAATAAAATTGAATTGAATTGAATTTAAAGCGGGATGACGTTCAAGTTTATACATGGACGTAGGCTAATAGCATTAACATAATGTTTACAGTGAATTTGTCTCTCTATTAACTACTGTTGAATGGTAATAATAATATAACCTCACATATATCTGGGCGGCTCACCCTGGAAGGTGCAAACGTGATTATTTCTGTTTTGCGCAACAGTGATCAGACACATTCCCCTTTCAGACCAAATGTCAATCATAGGACATCTTAGGATTTCTTACTGCAGATGGCCTGACGTATTTCAAAGCATTCCTAAATAAGTCTGCTCCTTTTTTTATATTGCATTGAACTGTTTATACTGTATACATGTATTTCCATGAAAATGAGTGTTTAAATCATTTTTAAAAACAAAACTCTTGACTTTTGCATGGAAAAAAAAATAAAATTTTTCTGTAATATAGATCACTGTTCATCAATTGAATGACATGCCTCCATGAAAAGATGTTTTATCTCCGGACGTCAGTGCAGTGTCCCATCTAAACTCACGTGTAATACCCAAATGTTCCACAATAGCGACACCTGTGAGACAGAGTTCAATACACTGTGCACGTCGGTGATCAGAGATCGTAAGAAAGACGTTTAGAAACTTCCGCTCAAACCATAATGTTGCGTTCAACGTTTAAAGCTCATTTGAAGATCCGTCCTTATATTTTCTTAACACACCAATGTAGGTACTTCAGTAAATGCTTGTAACTGAAATTACTGCAATTTTCCTCCTGCCAACTAGGGACAAGAAGTACCTCAATGTTGAAAAATACAGGCAATTTGCCAAGTAGCCAGTTCTTTATGAATGTGAGAATAATTCTGAGTATCAGCTGTCTGCCAATGTCTAGTTTAAAGTTTGAGTTATGCATTTGTTTCTGGATCACCATTATATAACTTCAGACATTTCACCGACGGCTACTCATGTTGAAACTTTTGCAGCCATTAGAATCTATAGTTACTCCAGAGAGATGGCAACTAGGGTTCAATGGGCACCAAGGTTTACAAAAACAGCTTCAAAACCATTACTGAAGTTAGAACAAATCATCTTTTATTAAATCACAACTTCAGCACCCTGCTTTCATCTGGCTGTGGGGTGGGAGTGGTTTGCCCAGGTGGATGCCCACCGTCAGCCCAAACTCCTTGCTGTCATGCTCCTTGTGCACTTCAGGCTTCAGCTGGAAAGCCTTGTCATCAAAGCAGTCCAAGGGAATGAAGGACAGAGGCTTCTCCTCCAGGAGACCTTGCAGACGTGTGCGCCAGCCCTCCAGCATGCAGCCGCGGGCTTCAGGAGTAGCACAAGAAGGAGCCCAGAAGACCTGAGGGGCCACAACCTGGAAGCCACAGTAGTGCAGGATCCCATTCTGCACAGAAATTAACAGGCAGGTTTAGTCATGTGATGATCTGCAGGAAGTCCAGAACATTTCACATTTGTACCTGCAGTGGCCAGAGTGTGACGTTCATGTCTCCATTAATCCCAGTTGAGCTGAACATGGATTCAAGAGACCCAGTGGTGAAGGACAACATGGCCTTCTTGTCCTGCAAGGAGTAGAGTTCAGCACAGGGATACCAAAGCTAATTTAAACCCCAGTTCAACCCTTACCTTGAAGACTCCCTGGCTGTAGCGCTTCTCTTTTGAAAAGGCAAAGCCGCTTGTGAGCACACGATCAATCCAGCCCTTCATGATTGCAGGAACACTGAACCAGTACATGGGGAACTGGACAGAGAAGTTCTAGTTAGTACGACACAGGGTTTACTTCATTGGGTAGACATGACTGACAGCCAGATTACCTGGAAGATAACAAGGTCTGCCTCCGTCAGTTTAGATTGCTCCTTAGTGATGTCATCTGACAGCTTCCCTTCCTCACATGCCAGTCTGGTCTCCTCCAGATAACTGAAGTTTTCAGCATTCTTCACATCTCCTGAAAGAGTGGATGGGTTCATTAGGGCCTGATAGTAAGATTAAGACAACCTTTTAGTCCATCTGTTGGTTTGTCATATACCTTTGATGTCCTCTGCAGTAGCAGTGGCTTTAAAAGTCATGGCATACAGGTCGGATACCTCTACTGTGCAGCCCTGAGCAGTCAAGACCTCCACAGCCGCATCTTTAGCTGCAGCACTGAATGAAGCAGAGCTCTGATGAGCGTACACGATCAACACTTTCTTTGCTGTCGAGACAGGAAATGAGATTGATTAAGTGGACATCAGATCAGAAACAGTCAAAGATTCAGTAAAACAGAAACAAGTCTCTGCACATGAGCACAAAATACAAACATTCAACAAGAACTACAAGACAAATCATTACCCATTCTGAAGCAGCGGCCTGACAGTAAACAATAAACTTTTCAAACAGCTGGTTACACTAAAAACAAATGCTGCTCATGCTGGATGAAACTCAGCATCCTGGTTTTATACGCTCTTTGTATTCAAGCTCTCTCAGGTGTTGTCAATCAACAATCTGCTGTCTCGTTATGGCAAGAAAACTGGGACATAAATGACACTGCCTGACAATTTTATCAAATATAGAAACAGGTGGGTACAAGACAAATGGAGCACAGAACCGGAAGAGAGGAGATAGTTATAATGATCTAAGATTAGGCATACCGGAATAAATAATATTTTTTACAAGATGAGGAATCGCCCATCTTTTTTTAAGTTATTTATTTATTCATTCAAAGGGACAATGCACATTAACTCTAACATCAACCTTAAACTGGACATCTGTATCCGTGTTCTTTAATAGGAACACCAATCCTATACCTTGCCACTCTAAACCAGTAAAACTCCTGGAGAACACCAATTATCTCCTTTTTAGTTAAATTTAAAAATGAATGCCAGTTAAAAAGAAATATAAAAAAAAAAATGAAAAAAAATGCACTAAGCTCATACAAATATTTTTTCTCTTTCAGTTCTTAGTTTGCATTTAGAAAAATGTCCTCACATTAAATCAAAATAATGAGAACCTTCGCCTGTGGTTCAAATCAAATACATTTGTTGAAAACTTGTTTCATAACAGGGTTCTAAATGCTAACTTGAAACACTTTCTTAAAGTACTTTACGTAACGTATATATAAGTTATATATGTTATTTTAAGTATACATGCATTGTTAATACATAAATAACTGCTTCCATTATAAATCAGACAATAATTTCCTCTTTTATGATCACGAAAGAGTAAAATAAAGCAGGGCAGCCCTTTGGTTTCAGGGTTATGGTAGTTTTCATTTGCAGAGCTGCAGCATGTGTTCCTATAATGATTTGCTGCCACCAGCTGGTCAAAGAAGGAATTTAATTTAATAGAGTGGAGGCTTCCACAAGCTTTCAGCACAGTTTTTGGACAAATTTCCTTATTTTCTTATCCTATCCAAAACTACTTATGTGGGTGCACAGCCTTTTAACACCATCCTGGATCTTTTTTTATTTTCTATTGTAGAAAAACAGTACACATAAGGCTAAACTACACAGTTTTACCTGAAACAATGTTATGTCCTTCAAAGAATTTTCATTTGTTCCAACATAATCATATTTTTAAAGGAAGTGTTAGGATTGTTAGAGGGTGAAATATGATTTTAACATAATATGACAAAGCTGCATGAGTTGTCATGGAACAGGTTAATCGCAAAGTGTCTTTGGCTGCCTCTAGTGTTAAATAACTATAAATCTGTCCATGCACCTCTCAAGTAGGCAGCTCAAAAACTGCACAAACCGCAGAGGATGGTGATGGAGATGAGTAGATGTGCTGAAGCCAGCCTCTAAAACAGTAGAAACAAAGTCTTTTCTACGATATTTCTTTGATATTTTGATCAAAACATGTCATTTTTTAGGACAAAGCTAACCCATATCCTTTGTCATAACCTGTAAATATATAAGCCTGTAAAATTTAAAGATAAGACTTAAACATGGTTTAATATTTTGTTTGATGTAATCAACACTGGAGACATACCAGGTGGTTTGATCACCAGAGACAGAGTTGAATAAGAAGAAAGCTTTTTGTATTAAATATTATATGTACTGTATATTTGGGGCACATAGAAATAGTCTTTTGTTGCTAACTTCTAGAGTTTCAGTTGAAAGCTGAATAAGGCAAACAGAAGTAAAACTGTGATTTTATTTTATCACACTTTGTGCTTGAAGCTTTATTTTTAATTATTAGATTGAAGTATTATTTTTTTATGTTTTCCATCATGATATCTTAACATAATTCAAAGAGGTGTATTTCAAATCTAAATACATGGAATCAAACCGTTGTTTTAATAATTAACTGTTTACAATAAAAACCCTAAATGTTTCTACGAGCCGTACACATTCTGCCTCCTTTCGTTACGTAACGAAAATGCAATTTACATCGGTTGGCCTCCGATGCGTGAAACCACGCCCACAACTAACTCCGCCGGCCGGAGCTTCCACCATTTTTTCGTAGCGGTGTATCGCGTCATTCAGGCAGCCAATCAGCACAGAGCCTCATTATCATAGCCCCGCCCACTCAGAATCCCACATAGATAATGAGGTTAGAGAATGGGAAGATAAAGACATGCATTAGAAGCTGAATTTCTCATTTATTTAGCAAAAGCAATCAAAAGCTTGTTTTTAAGACATTCAAAGCCTGTTTAAAATAGGTATTAGATGCCATAATAGGTCCCCTATTAAAAAACATTCACCAACGGAGACTGCAGATGGACGTTTGGATCTTCACGAGACTGTTAATGTGACTGTTAATTGTGAATGAGCTCCACGTGACTCTTGAACACACCGTTTTTACTCTCTGTCTCATACATCGGGGATGTAGGTTACCAGATATTCAACACTATATTTCACAGACGCTAAAATTAAGCGTTTAAAGAAAAGAAGATTAGACTGTGCTCTTTTGTCCGCATTTGTTTGTATGTATCTGCACTGCAATAAGAGCATCAGTAAAACTACAACACTGAAGTATACGCTTCGCTCTTTCTCTCTGTCTGCCCCTGGACGTCTCCCTGCATGCCGGCCTCCCTGCTGATTGATGAATTGTATCTATTCTATGTGGTAATCAGATCCTTTTCTTCCAGGGGTTGCCGTAAGAACCAGGGGGTGTCCGTAAGAACGGCCCGATCAAGAGCCAGCCTGCCAGGCATATAACTTTAACGGTGAACTGCACATATATGTATGTTTGTTAGAAAGAGAGACAAGAGTTATACGAGGTCTGTGTTAGCATGGATGTGCAGATTCATTAGAGCCAACAGACACCTACGCAGGCCAATCAGCGCTATAATCTAAACTAGTTCAGCACCAGTGAGAAGTGAGATCTTGGCATGTGAGTACACAGATGTGACTCTAGAAAATAAGCCTGCCATACCAAGGGAAAGAGTGGCGTTTAAAACTGAAAAACAAACGATGACTACCTCAAACACAGAACTCAAAAGCAGCATGTGTCGGCAGCACTGGACACGTGCTGTTGGTTCCCCAGTGGGACACTTTTATTTCCTTTGTCACTGTGTTTTGTTCACCAGAGAATGTGGTAAAACACCGCCTTGCAAAAAAGCCCATGCTACACGGAGTAACTGATGCAAAAACAACACACTGTAAAAATCTACAAACAGCCTCTGCATAAATTTGTTTGACATTTAGGAGGTCGGAGTTGATTGATTTGGTGAAAAGTCACTCTTTTAAAAAAGTCTTTAGTGGATAGAGATGTTATGGTTAACAGTGTTTTGGATATCTTTATGATCAATGACACTTGACTCTTCACTGTGGAGACTGTTAGACATGAACCATGCAGCAACCACATGTGAAGCAGAGTTCACCAAGCGTTGGATTGGTCATCCACGAATATGGACCATGAGATGGGCTTAGACTGTCATGAGACAGTTTACTTTTACCCTACTGATAATGTGCTGTTGCCAGTGACGACTGAATGATCAATGCTACCGGAGCGTTTGTTGTAATCTAAAGCCTTTGTGTTGTCAGACTGGGCTTTGACTTTGATGCAACGTATACAGTAGGTCTCTTACAGCTACACATGTCATCCATCTCATCGTCACACTCCTCTACTATGGGCTTCTTGCTTTTTATAGGTCTCTGTGTTGATTTGATGTGGATAGTAACAAAAAACAGTATTTATATAGTATTATTAAGCAATATTATACTATTCACAACTTAGCAGCAGAGAACTTGTAAAACAACTTCAGACAGCAGCAAAAATACATGATGATACAAAATAAACTGGGCAGCATTCATTTCAATTTATAAATACAATCAGAAAGTTAAAAAGGCTATCTGACAAAAGTAACAGTCATAATAATTATACCATCAATAATAAGTCTTGTCTATTAAGCACTCCTTCCAACAAAATTACAAATTGCTTACCCAGAAATGAGGGGACAAGGCAGCCAGATAAGCAGCAGTAGAATATGTAACATATTCATCAGAGGATACCAGAGGAGACTTTTAAAGACAGATTGAAAGGTATTGAGGGATATGTGCCTGAGCGCAGCAGGCAACAAAAGTTCCATAAGGTGGAGGTGAGGCCGCCATCTGTGGATCTCAGTGGTCTGGAGGGCACTAAGCAGGTCAATGTTAATCATGTTTTTTTATTGCTGTTAAGCACTTTGCTGCCAGTAATACACACTATCACATCGCACCTGCCGCACCCACACTGTGATGATTGTACTGTAAATTAGAGCTACTATATGACTCACAGTGCACAACAGAGTGTGTGATATGACCTACGACTCAGTGCAGTATTTTAACCTTTTTATATTCAACATTGCTTTTATCCTATCCTAGGAATTGTTCTATAAAGGAACTTACAACTGAATTCTGTCAAAATTCTGTATTATATCATTCCACCTAAATGTTTCTATGTGATCATTTTTATCTTTTATTTTTATTTGCTATTATTGTTTATTTCTCTATTTCTCATTGTTCTTAACATGTCTATATTCCTACTGTGAAGCACTTTGAGCTGCAATTCTTGTATGAAAGGTGCTATACAAATAAAGTTTATTATTATTATTATTATTATTATTATTATTATTATTATTATTATTTACATGCCTGAGACTTGAGTTGAAGCAAAGGGAGGCAAATATATGGGAGGTGTGGTCATATTTTATATATATATATATATATATATATATATATATATATATATATATATATATATATATATATATATATATATATATATATATATATATATATATGGTTGCATATATATACTGTATATATAGGACTGTCTCAGAAAATTTGAATATTGTGATAAAGTTCTTTATTTTCTGTAATGCAATTAAAAAAACTAAAATGTCATACATTCTGGATTCATTACAAATCAACTGAAATATTGCAAGCCTTTTATTATTTTAATATTGCTGATTATGGCTTACAGTTTAAGATTAGGATTCCCAGAACATTCTAATTTTTTGAGATAGAATATTTGGGTTTTCTTAAGATGTAAGCCATGATCAGCAATATTAAAATAATAAAACGCTTGCAATATTTCAGTTGATTTGTAATGAATCCAGAATGTATGACATTTTTGCATTACAGAAAATAAAGGACTTTATCACAATATTCTAATTTTCTGAGACAGTCCTGTATATATAGGCTATATATATATATATATATATATATATATATATATATATATATATATATATATATATATATATATATATATATATATATATATATATATATATATACAAATTAAATCAGTGGATGTGTACTGTCTAATATCTACTAAGTAGTAAGATGGAATAAAACCATTCTCAGGTTGTGGGCGGGGCTAACGGAGCCTACCGGAAGTTGTCTCGGCAGCCACCGGAAGTGTCGCAGGACTCCGTTACTGTTTGAGCTTGTTTCTCTCAGAAAGGTGAGATAGATGTTTCCGCTAGTTTTGATTTCTGTTCTCACTACTTTAATAACGGTTTGATCTTCTTCTTATTCACTTTCAAAGAGCTATATAACCTATAAATGTACGTACCGGAGCGGGTGGAGGTTCATGTCTGCTAGTTTGACACGTCTCAGGACCGTCTGTCATTGGTTAATGTACAGACATAATGTGTAACTTTAGACAAACATGGAAAGTAACCCTTTCAGTTGTCGTTTTATTAACTTGGTTTTGCGTCTAAAAGCGGGGTTTATCGGCAAACTGGACGTGTGCTTTGTTGGCCGTAGTTGGTTAACATGAGTGGTCATTTAAAAACAAGTCATCATTTTGACCGTAGACGTTGAAGAAACCCGAGTTTTTACAAGAAATGGTGTAACTTTTGACAGAGGTAAAATCTGCATGCTGAATACAGTACATTTTTGTAATACATATGAGAAAGTCTTATTCAATTAAAGCCTCTTGCAGTAAACATTTGGGGCATTATATTTTAAAAACGTAGTTTTCCGTGGGAACGTGAAGTGGACCCCTCGCAGGTGAGCGAAGGTTAGGACATGAGTGGACTGCGCCTGCGCAGACCGTCACATTTCCTCCTTCAGTCTAAACTGTCAAAACATTTTAAAAACATTGAGATTTCCTAAATGTAGTGCTCTGAATATTTTATCATGAATGGTGACAGAGAGCCCTAGACAGAATTAATTATACCTCATCTTGCGCCAAGCTGACACTGATTCAGTTTAAGGTCGTACACAGAATTCACATGTCCAAAGTCAAGCTTAATAGACTGTTTGATACAGGTGATAAATGTGACAGATGCTCTTTATCACCTGCTTACCATACACATATGTTCTTTTCCTGCCCAAAGCTGTGTTCATTTTGGTCATCTTTCTATAATACTCTCTCAAAAGCCCTTAAAGGGAAAGTTCGTTTTTTTACAACCTGGACCTTATTTCTGGCCTTTTTTAAAGGTCGTATACTCACCCAGGCAAGTTTGGTGTCATTTGGAGTCCTTCGGAAGATATTAGGGGGTTTTTTGCGAGCCGCTTCTCCATATAATGGTAGTGAACGGGGCACAGCGGGACACAGACGATGCAGCATCTAAATAACACATGATTGCCGCGAAACTCTTCATTTCTTTTAAGAATCACTAGATCTGCTTCCAGGACCTGTTGTCTACATCCGGGGCTGTGTGTGTAACAAATAAATCAGTTTGTAAACAAGACCTCTGAACTCATGACGTCATCTCTGTGCGCGCATCCCAGACCCAGCTCCGTGTACAGCTGGAGTTCGCTACTGTTAGTTTACTGTTAGTTATTTGAAACATGTCTGAATATTTGTCAAATTCTGAGGTTGTGGACGACGACTTTGAATATGATGGACGTCCTTACCGTTTTGAGCCAGAGTATACGGCTGAAGAGCTCACTGAACGGAGGACAGATTGCGTTAGTCTTTTTCTTATAATAGTCTTTTTAATAGTCTTTTACTTATATATATCTGTGTTGTCCTCCAAAAGATGTAGCCCTTTGAGATGATGGGATTTTTGATTGCATATTATCTGTTAATTATCTCATCATTTATATGTCACAGTAGATGGTTTTATAAACTTGTTCTTAGTTTTATTCCTATAATTACTATTATTTGTTACAATGGCCTTAATGATAAAACAAATATTTTTAAAATATAAAGAAATGTATTTTTTACTTGAAATAAGACAGGTTAAGACTGGGTTGTGAGGAAACGCTCTTACTTGTTCACTTTCTGTGCCACATGTCAGAACAAGATTACGGGACTGGTGACGACAGTGAATAGTTGAGTCTAATACAGAGCTGAAAGCAATGTGTAAGCCGTAGTTTTCAGGATTTAAATGTCTCTCACTATAATCTCTTCATCAGTACTTGGCACAAAAAAGCGGTTGTTCTGTCCAGAAACAGGCGTGCTGAACCTGTTGTGTTTGTTTTTCTCTGTTTTTGTGCCGTGTTAGGTTATTGTGTGTGGATGTAGCACCACTGGAGAGTTGGGATGCCCCTGGAGGTCAAATGGCCATTCCCACAATGCCCTGCCCTGTCATGGAGAATCTCAAGCTCACTTATTATGGGCATGGTGGGGTCCTATTCCTACTTTTGGACCAGTAAGTTGTAACTTCTAGAGTTGTATAAACTATGGAAACAAGCCCAACACCTGTGCAGAGTGCTAAAACAACAATATTTCCACATTTCAACTGATTTTCTATACTGATTTTTAATTGACTCTCCTTTGTGATCCCTTTGTTTTTTTTCTAATTTGACTTATGAGAGTACATGAACTACCTGACTGTCCACAACCAGGAGGTTTTGTTGAACCTGATTGACCAGAGACCCTCTGACACGCCCCTCATCACTCTGTCCAATCACCAGTCCTGCATGGATGACCCACATGTGTGGGGTAAGAACAGAGGAGCATTAGGCGTCTTGGTTATTTCAGTTGGTAAATAGTTTAATACGTTTTCTTATCTGCAGGTGTACTGAAGCTCAGACAGCTATGGACTTTCAACAAGATGCGGTGGTTAGTTTTATCCCATTAACATGTATGCTGCAATTAACCCAAATGTAATTTTAATTATAATGTCCCCTTCTTAATGATGACGTTCACCGTACAGGACCCCAGCGGCATCTGACATCTGCTTCACGAAGGACATTCACTCCAGGTTCTTCAGCCGTGGGAAGTGTGTTCCTGTCTGCAGAGGTTCGTATCTGAAGGCACCAGAATTTGTCCAATCAGTCGAGTCAGCCACTTATATTGTGTGTTTTCTCAAGGCGATGGTGTTTACCAGAAAGGTATGGACTTTATTCTGGAGAGGCTGAATAAAGGAGAATGGGTGCACATTTTTCCAGAAGGTATGCAAACCTCAGCCTCATATTTTATCACTGGCATCATGTTGTTCTTGGATTTAATTTGTTGTATTGTGCCTGACTTCACTCCTCATTTAACAGGCAAAGTCAACATGACTGAGGAATTCATCCGTTTAAAATGGGGTGAGTGCAGTAAATGTTTTTTAATATATGTGGGTGTAATATTAAGCCGTTTTTTGCTGTCTTATTAACATATATGTCTGTTAGCTGTGCTGGACTGAAAATAAATCAACCTGGTAATCTTTATTCAGGACAAGCCAGGTTTACGTCAAATCCAGCACCTTTATGTTAAACGGTAGTTTTGAAGGATATTGAAGGAGTTGTATTTATGGACAGAGCACAATGCAATGTTTCAATTCTGCTAGAGTATTTTCCTGAAACTCGCACAAAATCACAAATTATTGAGCACTATAAGAACTTAGAAGCAATGTGTGAAGTTTGCCAAAGCACATGGATGGAGTTTCAGAGGGCAAAGAGTAACTACGTGAATTATTGTCTGTGAAGTTGTCATTCTGCTCATTCTCGGCTATTCTGCTCCTCACTAGAGTTAGCCTCTTTCAGGCATAGGCGGTTTTTAATATGGGCTTAGCGCCCAGAGTTCACCCTGGCCCTCCCTGTACCCACAAGCGGAGGGAGGCGTACGAGCAGATTCTTTATGAGAAGAGCCGACTCCCACAGGAGAAAGCCGAATCTTCAGTCACTAGATCTCTGTAGATGATCCATGCAGGCGGACACAGGATTTTGTTTTGATAGGCACAACACGGCCAATCACACTCAAGGAAAGACTATGCTCACAACATGACGTGAAGGGGGTCAGACCCACTGAAGAAAGTGAATGTAGTGATTCAGACCAGGTAGGCACAGAGCAACAGAAGAGTCGGATTTGATACTGGAGAACGCAAAGCCAAGTGCAAACTTTGTGAAATGCAAATAACTGTTACAACAGGGTCAACAACTAAAAAGTTCAGTTGTTTATGATAAATATTTTTATTCAATGTTTTCATAAAAGCCTTAATTTTTTTTAACATTTGAATAAACACCCAAAATGTTTGTGATTGCTAAATTAGACTAAAATAGAAGGCACAGTGACACTGAATGAAGAACCATTTGGGATATGTAAGAGCCGGCTCTTCTAGAGCGGAGCCGACTCAAAAGAGATGAACGTTAAGAGTCAGATCTACATCACAAGAAAGTCTCATATACAGATGTTGGACGAATAGCAGGAGGTGGAAAGGCGGGGCTCATCATAGACTGAGGTCAGTGTCAATGAACCCAACTATCCTAGTTGTTAGTGCGGCTATAGTTAACGTTTTACACATTTGTGTCATCACTAATGTGTGTGTGTGTGTATTTGAGTGAAATACTTGAGAAAAATCTAATATTTATATTTGCAATTCCAACATTTCCTTCCCTTTTTTTGTGAAATGTCGGTCTGGACTGCCTCGGTTTATTTCCTGCTAGTCTGTTGCATTATTATTATGGAC
This sequence comes from Cololabis saira, assembly GCF_033807715.1. NCBI lineage: Eukaryota > Metazoa > Chordata > Actinopteri > Beloniformes > Belonidae > Cololabis > Cololabis saira. Next base: position 9,402,013 of record NC_084598.1, read on the forward strand.
GGATCATTTACAGTGACATTTACAGCGGTGAAATATATCCCTCCGCCCTGGTGGGCTGTTTAAGCCTGAAGTGGGCTCCCACCTCTTCGTCCACATCTTTTTGACTTCATTTTTCGCCACATCTCTGGTGGCTGCCCCGTGGCCAGCAGGAATTTATCAGAATTGCCTGATTTCCTTAGTTTTATAGACAAGTGTGCCATAGTGTGCAAGCAGCCTAACAGGCAACTCCCAAATATGCTGTGAAGTTTGGGGGAACATGTCTGTGTACGCATTTTTATCAGCTGAGCTTGTAGATGTGAGTGTGACCCCCTGATTAAATAAACACACTTGCAAAACAAAATTTGCTGTTTGATTACCAGATTTTACAAAAATGTCTTCAAAACTAAGCAGATAAATATTAGTTGTTCAGAAATACTCACAAAAATCAGGGTATTGGTATTGGCAAGATTTTATTTACTGTCTGATCCCAATTTTTCATTGCTGCTCAAAAACCAAAACAAGAAGTTACACAATCGTGCCCTGGAAAGTTTATTAGTTGCCATATGGAGAAGCAGTAACACATGAGTTGTGAGACTGAGGTAAATGTCCTTCGTTACTGTAGAGTTCGTTGTCCGAGATGATCAGCCCCTGTTGGTTTATAAAAACTGTTGAATTTGACTGCGTACTTGAACATCCATGGTACAGCTGTCCAGGTTGGAAATACAACTCTGAAACTGCTCTTTATTTCGTATATTCTTTAGCCAACGTTTATTTAAAAAAATACTGATTTTCTTTGTTTGTTTCTTTAAAACAAAAATAACAATAGTAACCCAGGTATTGGGAAGAAAACATTAATCTCAGAGCCTCAATGAAATAAATACAGGCACAAATTACAAATGCACATTTAAAAAAAAGAAAAAAGACTCTTAATTATACTATACAAGACTTGTTTTAAGGTACCTTTTTTTATATTATATACTATTGTAGTGTACACAAAGCCAGTGTACTCTGACGATGGGTAACAAGGTAACATCTCTGTCATGTTTTAGGCGTGGGTCGGCTAATAGCAGAGTGCTCCCTTAACCCCATCATCTTGCCCCTCTGGCATGTGGGTGAGTAATCCCAACTCAACGACAGACACACACACACACACACACACACACACACACACACACACACACGCACTGTGACCCCAGTACTGGTTATGATCTCCCAACAACTTCAGATCTCCTGTCCTGTCATTTCCACAAACTGCAAAGTGTTCCCCTGATTACAAATCTGTTAACTGAAGGCACCATTAAAGCCCTCTCATGAAACCAGTTTGAGACAGAATTGATCATGTGACATGGTGGGTAATAACCATTAGAAGCTGGTAAACTGGCCTTTAAGAGATGTGCACGCTCGGTATCCTCACAGAGACAGGCTGTGGCTCTTAAACCACGATTGTTGGTATTCAGTGGCCCCAATGTGTCTCAACAAAACGGCGTCAGTGCGGCTTGTACGTTTGACAAAAGGAAGGATGGCTCTGAATGAAACGCCTCCGCTGGTTCCTCTCGAGGTGGATTAGCAGCTCTGGCTTCGAGCCTCTCCCGAATTATGTAACTTCTCGCCCCATCTCAAAGAAAGAGTCCAGCCGGCAGAGGAAAGTCATTTTAGCCGCTTGAATCTACAGTCTCATTCTTTTGATCGCTACCCACAGTTGGTGACCATAACTGAGGGTAGGAGCGTAGTTTAATCAGTAAACAGGAAACCTTGCCTTTTTGCCCAAATGCTCTCCTCCCTGCAGCAGACCAGTACAGTCACAATCTGCGTTTCAGTCAGCAAACATTTGTCTCATAATGTGGACGGAGAAAGCCAAAACATTTGGAGACTGACACGGTTGCACAGATTCACTTAACGAGTTGTTCTTCCAGATCTCCACATATCCTTCCCTCATTTGCAAACCTTAGTCATGTAACCATCACCAGAAGACAACACACAAACTGTTTTCAGCCTTAAAGTGTAAACATAAATATTAATAACATGGAGGCGAAGCAGCACAGGAGGAAAGCTGTTAGTTTCTGATCTGTCTTCACCTGTTAGCATGGCCAGTGACCATGGATGACTTTGTGATGTATTTCCATGCTGGTGTAATGTGGATAGAGATCCTTCTCGACTTCGAAAGATTAAAAAAAAAAAAAAAGTATGCAATGACCCATTATCCTTTAAATTCACAAGTGCAATGAGGAGAGTTTTGAACGTTAAGAATAAATAGGCAGCTAAAGACAAAATACAGATTGTTTCATACTTAACTGAAAAATGCCTTCTTTACTTCTACTTTTGTCTCAGGTTTGACTGACGTTCTGCCAAACGTAAAGCCCTACATTCCTCGGATCGGCAACGTAGGACCCCTTCTACAGTATCTTAAGCCGGATTCACAGTGTGCGATTTTTGCTGTCTTGTAAGATCAATGCAAGCCAGGCTGTGCGACTTGCATCGGCTTAAGACATCAAGAGCGGTGTGTACAGACTGTACGATGGCGGCCTGTCGTGTCGTAGGCTACGACCTGATGCGGCGGGATGTACGCCCTGTGGTTAACAAACAAAAGTGAGAATGAACCAGTCTTTATCAGCTTTTATCTGTACCAAAAATGCCGCCTTCTTGGAGTCTGTCTTTGGTCGTAAGACGGTTTTATTCCTGAGATGTACGACCACCGTTTTTGATTTCATAATTGCACATTTTCCTCTGAGACGGCCAAAATCACACAGTGTGAACCCGGCGTTACCCTTCAATATTTTTGGTCTGGCCCTGTTCATCGCTGGTTTTTGTGAACCATCAGTGACTTTTGTGTTTACTTGTTATCTTCCTCCAGAGAATCACAGTCCTGGTGGGGAAACCATTCAGCGTCAAAGAACTTGTGGAAACCCTTCGAGCTGAAAACAGGAGCCAGGTAAAGACAAAATATCATTCATTAGTGTACAATTCACAATCTATGTTTTTATTAACACGGGTGACACAAACTAAGGACGTTATTGTACGTGGTGCATCTGCAGCACTAATTTAGGCCAAAACAAACAGCCAAAACGGAAAGCAGCGTTTTAAAGATCCTGTAGATCTCTTCATTTAAATAATAGGCTACAGGCACTTCTTCCTCATTTTTTGTGGGAGCCTTTTTTTTTTACTGAAGGAAATAATAGAAACTTTCCTGAGTGATGTTTATGCTCACACAGGCAGAGACGGTACAAAGGTTACTTTGCATTACGGCTCCTGAGCAATAAAAGTGAGGAACAAGAAGAAGAGATGCTTTTCATTATGATAAAAACATCAATGTAAAGCTGTATCCTCTCATGTGAGATTTGCTGTGCTAAACTTTTAAATATGAAACATTTTATTCTTTTAAGTACTGTAGAGATGTTGCGTTAACGTCCTTTAGATTGCAAGATTTCCAAATATGTACACAAGGCTGCCAAGTTTCATGAAAAGTTCAAAGAAAGTTTAGGATTAGGACAGAGGGGTGGAGGTGGAGTTAAGGTTGGGACGAAGGGCTGGGTGAATATTTAAGTAACTGAATATCCAAGAACTCTATGAACAGCTACCTCAATTTATCATGATCATGTAGATTTTTGTGTGGCAGTATATCCGTAAATCTAAAAGTAATGGAATACATGCAAAAACATGTATCCCAAATCCTATAACTTAATTTCAGTCTTTCTTTTTTGTTCAAGCAGTCATTTTTCCTGGATAGTCATTTTCCAGGAAGTTCCAAATATTTAGTAATTGACCAGCTGAAATGTTACTGTGAGTTACGGATCCTCTTTATCTGAAACGTTCCCACAGATGGAGATGAGGAAGACCTTGACTGATTTCATCCAGGAGGAGTTTTACAACCTGAAAGCCCAGGCGGAGGAACTCCACACGCAGATCGACACCAGATCCTGAGACGCAGCCTTCCTGTTTCTGCCTGCAAATACTTCTCACAACCACTAGGACCGAGGCCACTTTACCCTTAAACCGGGTATAATCCTGAAATATTCTTCCTCATCCGTCGTCTGATCTGGTTTGAATACTCAAAACATCCAGCCTGCTCAAGATTCACATGATTTTGGTTTATTTTGGTTTGTGTGCTGTGCTCTGAACAGAATGACGGTCATTAATGGTTATTTCTGGAATTTTGGATCCTACACAAACTACTTTGTGATTCAGCCATTTTTTTAAAAACAAATTGTGTTTTTAAGTATTTGAGCATATTTAGTTTCAGTGATAAACCACGACAAGCAGCACTGTAGGTGGATGGGAGATTAAATACTTTGAAAGTACTTCAGCAGCAGGTTAGTGATTCTCAATGTTACCCATGTCAATGTTTACTTCGGCTATTACCTCACTGGAATCTTGGGAATTACATAAATTTTGTATGAATCATTGCTTCACCGTTCAAGCTCAATGCCAATGTTCAGTGCCTCAGTAGGACCTGTTAAGTTCTTTATGTTTGGGTGTAGAGGTTCAGAGAGTGGAGAATATGATCTTTAGCCACATTTAAAGTTATAATCCTCAAGATTTCAGTCGTCCTTTTTTATACACACTTGCAGTTAGTGAAGATAACGGCCCATGAGTGCACTGCACAGATTTGAAAACTCTTTGTTAAGCAGGTACAATGGTTGTGTTGAAAAAAAATGGAGGAGAAACTCGTCTATGAAGATGCGAGAAAGTCAGATGAAATAACCGATTTCATGCTGCAGAAGCAGTTTTTTTAAAAAGCAGCATGACGCAGTGAAAGACGTTTGCAGGGGAGTTGGAGCTGTGAAACTTTATCTGACAGCTCACGCTCACTTATTTGGAAAAAATATAAACAATAGCTATGAATCACTTTGTTTCGCAGACGCTTTTTTGAATATCTTGATCTGCAGATAGATTAATAAAAAGTTACACCTGATTACATACTACATTTATTGTTTCTTTTTATGTGCAGAAATGTCATTTAATTTCAGTTTGGAAACAGTAAAGTCCCAAACTAAATGAATAGAAAAACACGATTTGTGATTATTGCCGGAAATTAATAGTTTTCTTCTATTTGATTTTGTAAAAATCTTAAGGATTATAACCTTAACTGTTACGGCCACAAAGTTTTCCAAGCGAGAACAAAAGAAGACGTGGTTATAAAAATAATCGTTTTAATAATAGTTTTGCAGAATCTTGCATTATTGATCTTTTTTAGGTGACACAGTTACACCAACCACCTCCCCCGTTTTCAGCAGGACTGTACACCAAGCTGCTCCCCATTGAATTACTACATGTTAGTATGTTTTGACATTGTGCTGCACTGTCATTTTTGTACTCTTCACCAGAACAAAGAGGACATAATTGTTCTAGTAATAAAATGGTTTTTGTTTCACCTTTAATGTGCAGGCCTTGTATCCTGCTCTTTTGGTGGAATCTCTTTTATTTTCTGTTGTAACTAAAGCTTCTTTTCACAGACAATGATGCTCTTTTTCAGGCTGGGGTCCTTCTTGTGAATGCTAACTCTTTATCTGGAGCGTCTGAACCTTTTCTTGGATCCCTCTCAGGTTGTTCCACCTCTTCCTGTGTATCTGTAGTGTCCACCTTCTTGTTATTCCCCCTTTTAGCTCAGGCACACCAGCTGTTGCCGCTTAACAGAAAATGCAGCTGCTTCTAATGAAGTTGCTGTTTGCAGGGCCTCAACTTCGTTATAATCATGAGGGGGCCAAACCCCCCCGAAAAAAATGTATGTGTGCACTTTTCCTCCACACAGACTGGAACTTGTAAAGGAAGAGTGTGCAGTGATAAATGTGCAATGATTCAGTCCTGATTTTTCATTTATCAGTTTTGCTAAAGGAGATTTTTTTCTGATTTTGCTTAGTTCTATTATCTAAAAAATAATTCATGAATGCATAAATTATAGTAGGTTGCTTATATAAAATTGCTGTGCTTAAAGGCTTCTTTATTTTATTTTTCCCATTCAACAGCTTTTTTTATGTTTGTGATTCCAGAACTGAGAAACCAAATGAAACTGATGATTTTCTGTCCTCTACTACGGTTCATTTCAGTAGTATTTTATTAATTTATTGATGAGTCTCTCGGCTTCACATTTGAGAAAACTGTGTTTGTAATCTTATTATTCTGGTTATTTAGTCGTGGCGCAAACACCGGTTCAATTCATGGCTAAAATCTGGGTGCAAACCAGTCGTGCATGTTTATAACGTTTTACATTTATTTAGATTTATTGAAGATGATGCCTGAGCACAGCTTCTCCAATCAGGAGAAGAGTGTGTGTATGAACATTTCTCGCTTATGTGCATTCACATTTTTTTTATATGAAACCACATGTACATCTGGCCACTGACTGATGTGAATCTTGGCCATGCTTAATCAGCGTTTGGTCCGGCACTTAAGATTGTTAAATTATCCTTTAAAGTGTAGTTTGTTTGTTTTTTAGCTTTTTGGGGGGGTTCCTCTCCTTACCCTTGTATGAATTCAATCACAACAGAGGAGGGGACATCTTTTATCTCTGGGTGGAGTGGTTTTGTAAAGGAGAAGAACCTCTGTGGTTATTTTATAATGTATTGCCTTACCCTGATTGCCACACTTTCCTTCTGTATTTGAATGCCAATAAAATATCTGACTTTTCACAAATTTGATTTGCACAGTTTGTATCTTTGCACAGTCATCACCAAAACATGCTGAACGTAGTAACAGCGATGTCACTGTGGTTACAGAAGACAGCTGGCATGTGACAAATGGATTAAGTAAAACATGTATGTGTGTGTGAGAAATTGCCAGTCACAAAAATGGATTCTGATTTCGTAAGGCCATACGTGATCAAGAAACATGCTAATGCAAAATTAGAATCATTAAAGGGGACTTTTAAGACTAAAATCATCTTCTCTCTATGAGAGCCTTTATTTGGATGTTTGTGGTGACTACCAATTTAAGATATATAACCTAACACAAACCTGTCACTTTGTTTGTGGTCACCTGAACCTGAAAATGTTCAGAGAACATTTTTCTAAATAATTTTTGCAGTCAATCAGCCATTAATAGGAAAAACCTACCAACGCCAGAGCAGGCTAGCATCCTCTGAAAAAAAAAAAAGACTATTCAACTTTGCTGTGCAGGCACCAAAGCTGCCAGTCAATATGTAAAACCTCCTTTGTAACATCACAACGTTTACTTAGGTGATGTTAGATGGCAGGTAACCTGAAGATGAAGTTATCTAACAGAGTATTTTAAGCCTTTTTAGCCTTTCTTTTGTGGATTACAAATATATTAATTTTACTTTCCTTTTCTGACTTGTGCTGCTACGCTTGGTTGATATTAGGCTGTGTTGCAGAAGTTGTTCATCTGCTGCCTGGTTTTGCGGTTTAGGTTTTTAAAGATAACACAAGACATGATGTTGCTGGTTTCCATAATTGACATGCAAATTACCATTCTTATCCTGAACTGATAGCAGGGATTTAACTGCTGACTCCTAAACCACATCTGGTTGTCAATGTGCTTGATGGAACCAAGTTCAGAAAATATTGCATTATCATTATTGTATTATCTCTGAGTAAGTAGTTAATACACAGCTAAATAGGCTGTGTCAGACATGATATTCTGGTTATATTTGTTTGTCTGACATGGCGAATCTGATTTGCTAAAATACGGTATAATATAATTTCCTTTCGGGCTCTAATAAAGTATTATTTGCTAGTAATAATTGAATGGCAACTTTTTTTTGTTCACTTTAATTTCTTTTGATGAAAAGCATTGTTGTTGGAAAACCTGAGAAACATATATATATATATATAGATGGCATCCCCCCTGAAATAAAAACGGTCCAAATCATCCCCCCCTGTAAAAACTGCCATCACATTATCAATGAATGTGGTTTTACTGCTATTTCAACATTTAGAGTCATCACCAGAAAAATAACTTATTTGACAATTTTCACCTGTTTCAAGTAAATTTTCCCCTTGAAATAAGTAGAAAAATCTGCCAGTGGGACATTTTTGTTTTTGTAATTGCATTACAGAAAATCACAATAGGCTATTCTATTTTTCTGAGACAGTCCTGTATATATGTGTGTATATATAAATAATGTGTGTGTATGTATAAGTACTGTAGGTCCACACGATTCAACATCCTAAATGAATAGACTGTATTATAATGATGATAACCCGCTGCAGAGCCTCGTTCTAGTCACGTGACCCTGACGTCACGGACGGCACCTGCTGTCAGATGGTAAAGATGGCGTCGTCAGGGACAGCGATCCTCCGCCGCATCTCTGCGTCTATGGCCCTTTTACTCGGTGTGCTAATCCTCCTGAGCACAGGGAGCTGCGATGAACAGGTGCCCCTCATCATGTGGACAAGCGAGGGGTGAGTGTCGCGGATATAGATGTATATATCTGTGTTTTTGTGCTGAGTGAGGAAAGCTAACCTGAGAGCTCAGCTCATGTCTTGGGGATGATTGGGACATTTGGCACCAGGAGGCTGTAACTCACACAACATGACACTGTAAAGGTAATCTGAAGGAAAATACCTCCTCACCTGCCGTCTAGAAAACCATTAATGATACCATGGTGATTACACCTGACTGCTATTATTGTGCTTTAGTATATACAGGACTGTCTCAGAAAATTAGAATATTGTGATAAAGTCCTTTATTTTCTGTAATGCAAAAATGTCATACATTCTGGATTCATTACAAATCAACTGAAATATTGCAAGCCTTTTATTATTTTAATATTGCTGATCATGGCTTACAGCTTAAGAAAACTCAAATATCCTATCTCAAAAAATTTGAATATTCTGGGAATCTTAATCTTAAACTGTAAGCCATAATCAGCAATATTAAAATAATAAAAGGCTTGCAATATTTCAGTTGATTTGTAATGAATCCAGAATGTATGACATTTTTGTTTTTTTTAATTGCATTACAGAAAATAAAGAACTTTATCACAATATTCTAATTTTCTGAGACAGTCCTGTAATGCAGTTGTCTTGGAGTCATCTTCCTCCGGTTTGTAAATGTGAATTAAATTTCACGAATACACAGTATATTGACGCAAACTGTGCACAAGAATATTGCTCAAGACGTTCAAGTTTGATCTGAAAGAGAGAGGGTTTCCTATGATTTGCTATCCTCATTGGAGAAGTGTGTTATTTCTTAAACATGCAGCTCTGAGCCTGCGTCTTTAAAGATAAGTAACCTGTTTTGATCTCTTCCTTGTTCACATTTACTTGTTATATCATCAAAATGATCACTTATTGAAAAATATCAATAAAAACCTTGGCAGAGGGATTATTACCAAATATTAAGACTAAAGGGCCTGCTAAAACAACCAGAATCGTGGCTCGCTCACTGAAATTAAAACACACTTTTCCACTGATTGGAAAATGATGGTTAAAGGATCAATTTTGAAAGATTAGACTGTCATATGTTCCGATGTAAACAATATCTTTACTAGCAGAGAATAGCTGTGATGTCAGTGATCGTCACTGCAGTCCCAGCAGTCTCCGGATGAGTGATTCTGCAGTTCTTTCCGTCTCCCTCAGTCAGTGGCCTGGAACGAGAAGAAACTGAAGACGTTACTGTTGTTAATGTTTATGTAGATGCTGCATTGAAGTACTGTCACCTGAGGAGGTTTTGCTGTCAAAAGAAACTCATGACTGATGCCAGTAACTTGAAAGACCTTAGTCCCAGTAGCAACCTATTATTTCTTGAGACAATAGTTTCTTCCTAGGTTCATTCTCACCTGTTTGACAATAACCAAGAACAATCCCAGTCCGGTTTCTGTCCCCACCATAGCACAGAGACAGCCCTGCTCAAAGTGACCAACAATCTTCTCATGGGTTCTGACTCAGAACTTCTTTCCATCCTCATCCGTCCAGATCTGCATCCCTTCACACCGTCTCACACAGCATCCTGCTTGATAGATTATCATCTATTAGAATAAGTGACACATGCTTCAACTGGTTTACATCATACATTTCTGGCTGCACACAGTTCATACAGATGAAGACTTCAGTTCACACTCTTTTCCAGTAACCACAGGTGTTCCCTGGGATTATGTCCTTGTTCCATGTCTTTTCATGATTTATTTACTCCCTCTTGGCCATATAATTAAACATCAACTTCCACAGTTATGCCGATGACATCCAGCTGGTCCCTCTTCATCCCTTCCACCCACTTCTCCCATTGATTGCCTCAGATATTAAATCCTGGTTTTCTTGCAATTTCCTGAAACTCAACAGTGAAAAAAACTGAGGATCTATTTGTTGGCTTTTTAATCACAATCGAAAAGACGACTGTCTCTCCTTCCTCAACACGCACATCAATAACATCACCTGCTCTGCTTACTTCCACCTTTTGAAATATCAACTGTCTTTGCCTGTTGCCGTGTCCTACAAATGTTGCTACTTTGGTTCATGCTCTCGTTACTTCTCATCTACTGTAACTCCTTCCTCAATGGTCCTCCTCTCAAATCCATCAACAAACTTAAACTAGTCTAAAACTCAGCTGCCCTTATTACCACAAGAACACCCTCAATTGATCATATTCCTCCTGTCCTGCAGCAGCCTCACTGGCTTCCCATCAAATCATGCATTGAACTTTGATTGGTTGCAAATATTGGCAGACTGTACTTTAATTTACCATAAATTATATTTTTTCTTAACTGTCTGCCTTACCTCCATTTAAAGAATTAGACTTGAAGTATGTACAACATAAACCACCTGACACTTTATGACATCCACTATATGGGCAAAAGTATTTGTTCACACGTGTTAATTATTGACTTTAGGTGTTTACAATCAGACCTGCTTCCACAGGTATATAAAGGCAAGCAGCGAGCCATGAAGTGCCTGCATTTGTGAGCATTTGTGTTCTAAAATAGCTCAATTTTAAGAGCTCAGTGCCTTTACTTATTGTACTCTAATGGGATGCCAGCTTTGTAATAACGGTTTGTGAAATTTCATCCCTGCAGGATATTTCACAGTCAGCCGTAAGGGATATTATTAGAAGGTAGAAGCATTTAGGAACAACGGATGCAGGTGAAGTCTCAGAGAGGGGTCAGCAACTCCCGACACAAATGGTGCATAAAAGTCTTGGAGGAAAGAGTTCTGGACCTCCTCTGGTTTTAATGTAAACACAAAAACTGCGTCACACAAGCATCGTGGAATGTTTGTTTGTGATTCAAGCAGCTCGGTACAAGCCACACAAGTTTTGGTGGCTGCTGGGAGAGCATACCTGCCGGACTGCAAAGTGCCAGCTGTCAGGTTTGGTGGAGGAGGGATAAGGGATTTTTCCCAGAGAAGGTTGCTTGTAATGCTTCAGAAAACAAGATGTTTTTTGACAATACTGTTCTTTCAACTTTGGGGCAGCAGTTTAGGAAACTGCCTTTTCCATTCCAACATGACTGCACCATGATGGGAAGAACTAGAAAGGCCCACACAGACCCCGGACCAATACTGGGCACTTATGGGATGAACTGGAATGGAGATTATGAACCAGGTCTTCTTGTCCAATATCAGTGACCAACCGCATAAATACTCAGAATGATACAGAATGATTGGCAACAGTTCCCACAGAAACACTGAAAAAAACCTGCAGAGAACCTTCCAAGAGTGTAAACGCTACTGTTATAGATGGACCAACTTAGGGAACCCCCCCCCCAAAAAAAAAAAAATCCCAAACTCATCAATGAAGTCTCTGTTGATGTGATGGTCAGGCCAAGTAGTAAGGTCAAGTACTTTTGTCCGTATAGCTTTAATGGATCAAGAAAGAAATTTACGAAGGGAAATAAATGCATTTCTATTTGAGCAGATGTAAAACGTTGTGAAGAATCTTGAAACTTTGAAATGTGGGACTGAGTTTTTAGTCTTATAGCCTCTTGTACTTTAGTATATGATGTTAATACTCCACCACCTGTGCTTTGATTCCCCTCCAGAGTTTCGATGCCTCATGAATCTCCTCCTCCAGCGGGGCACATCGTTGGGCAGCAGCAGCTGGCCTCTTACCTGGAGAAGGCTCTGAACACCGGCCCACAAAATGTAGTTCTGTTCCTTCAGGACAAGGTATAAGACACAGACACTTTAGTTAAACTTGCTCATTGAAATTATAAGTATACGTGTTTCATTTTGCTTCTCTTAAATCAATGTCAGTGGAATATGAATCCAACCCTTGCAAACATCTTACAACACATAGTTAATCACAGTTCTGGCACACACGCTTTCTCTTCATCTCCCAAATATACTGGAAGAATTAAAAAGGTATTCATACGTCCCAAATTTGTGTGGACCCCCACTCACACATCTGGTGCGTAATCAGCAGTGGAGCAATCATCAGCTGCCTCCTCCACATGGATGACATCGAGCTGTAGGGCAAGAAGAAGCCCCATATTGTTCCGGTGATCCACCTCAGCAGGACATGCATCAGTAATATTGGAATATTGTTCAGGCAGGATAAGTGTGCTTGATTTGTATCAAAGAAAGGTAAGCTGGGAACAACTGAGGGGGTTGAACTTCCAGAAGGCAACATATTAAAATCTGATGACACAATAGATAATTTGATGTTTGGAACAACTACAAATACTTTGAGATCCTGTAAAAATGTGGCAACTACCACAAGGCTGCAAGGAAGTTGGCGACACCCAATTACCTCCAAAAGAAAAACACAGAATCTGAAGAGATGAATGGAAGGAACAAAGTCCATGCCACCAACACGTAAACCTGCTAGTCACAATCCAGAGAAGGCTTCACTCCAAGTCCAACACCATGAGACTCAACACGGGACTGAGAGCAGGAGAAGGGAGGCCGGGCTTTTATGAGTGTCAAAGTCACAATCCAGGATGAAACAAACGTCTAGAAAATGGCAACCAGTGATGACGTTCAAAGTATATTTCTCAAGAAGGAGAAATCCTGAGGAGGAAGAGGCGAGAGAAAGAACCATCGTGGACACATGCTGTGGCACGTACCATCGACAGATCAAAGACAGGAGAAACTGGAGGAGTAACAAGGGTTTTAATACCAGAAGCAGAAATTAAATTCTTCTGGTGCAATTTTCAAACACTTTCTAAGTTGTCGTTACTGCTTCCTCCTCAAAGTCAGGTTCTTACAGGACTTTTCTCTCTGCAGAATTAACTGCTCACATTTATTCAGGGACAAACTGCAGACACAAACCAGATGAGTTAATACACCTGTCTATAACTATGACTCTCTGTGTGTGTGCTTTTTTATTTTATAAGATGAGCATAGAGGACTTCACCATGTATGGAGGAGCTTTTGGAAATGAGCAGGACAGCGTTTTCCCCAACCTCAAGGTAAGATCATTGTAATCTTAGAATTAAACCTAGGAAAAAAAAAGATTTATAAAAGTTTGAGTCACAAGTACACATTAAAGAAAGGTAAGAAACTACACTGTTTGTGTGAATAACTGACCAGCAATTTCCATTTAGTAACAGTCGCATTAAAAGGAAAGGGAAATAAACACACTTAAACTCTCTATGTCCTCGACTAGATGATACTAAACAGTGTAACTGATTTGATATTCTTCCTGTCAAAACGTACCACCTGAATTTAACAAAGCAAATGGGTCAGAACGTCCCACTGAAAAAGTACTGTTGTGATTAAATTGTTTCTGTTGTCAGAAAGTTGTTTAACGCTAACTGGTGTCGTGAGAAGCCTCTAGTTCCTTAAACAAACATATCAAAAGATGTATCCTATGATCATGTCGTTCCTTGACAGGAGAGTTGAATTATCAGCCTGCAACAAACAAAACAACTAAGGAACTTGCTCCAACCATAACTGTTGTCTGACACTTTATTCAAACCTACAAGGATGATGGGGAGCCATCATCTTCCAGAGAGGAATGTGTTCAGAGGAAGAAAAAAAAGTTGATCGTGATCAGGGATCACTTTTTGGTGAAATCTAATAGATTGAATTTTACGGAACAACTTATCGCAGTGCATGTTAGTCTGGGAAGAGAAGTGGCAGTATGGGGACTAAAACAGCTGTGCAGCCCTAAAAGACAAGCAGTGGATGAAGTGATGCACTCATACTGCCTCGGGTCTGCAGTACACGCTTGTCAGAGTACAGTTTTATATGAGGTCTCTTCAGTTTGTCAGGTTTTGGTTCAGCAGCGTTCTATCCAACAAGTGAGGGCAGCTGCCTGCTTGAATAAACTAAATGAGAAGGTTTTTCATATTTTTACTCCCCCTACCAAGATGACGATGCTACGATTCATCTTGCTCGAAGCGTTATTCAGGGTTTATGTTTACTCCTGGATTGGCCACTAGAGAATTCAGACCTTAACCACACTGAGATGTGTTGAGCCGTGCTGTAAAAGGTTTTACTCTCCGATCATCAACACATGATCGTGTCACTGGCTGGTAATGAATGTTATTGCATAAACTTATCAAGCCATGCTTTGATGGGTGTGTGCAATAATCAAAGCCAAAGGTGCTCAGAGACCACAGTGTGATCATTTTCTTTCTGGTTCTGCTCCCGTACAACTGTGCAGAAGTTGTAGGACTATTTTCACTGAGTATTTTCAAAGCAGTTTTTGCTGCTAAAGGAGAACAGAGTATTTACCGTGGTGTTACTTGGTTCAGCTGCTATATTCACTCATTTTTATTTTCCTTTTTTCTTGCACCCCAGGGAGCTCTTACGTCATCGTCATCTCCTCTGGTCTTGCCTGCCGTGTCTTGGCCGGCCTCCAATGCAGTGATCGGTCAGCTGCAGGATCAGTTAGAAACCACCCCTCTGTACATGGACCCTGAGACCCTGAGTCAGCTGAGACTTAACGCCTCCTCGCCTGCTCTGCTCGTGTTCAGGATGCCCTACAGCATGGGGTACATACACCCAACGTACACGTTAGAGACCATTGTTACCAAGATATAAATCTATGTAAAGATTATTTTAAGGGACATTTTTGGACAATACAGAAACGTATGTTTTGAAAAGGGAAAAGAGAACAAAACCTAACTTCCACATGGACCAGTAGCCTTCCACGTAACGTGAAAGGCTACCGGTCTGGGGAGGATCGTGGACCGGCTGTGCCGAGGAGCCTTCCCAGTGCAGTGGGGTGTTTAGCCACCCTTTCTTGGAAAGACTTGACTTATCCATTACAGATGGCTTTCATTTTCTTGGCCTCATTGTGGTTTAAAAATCGGGCCTATTTGTGGTTTGTTTCTAAAAACTAGTTGAACATTTTTCAACTAGTTTTGCTTTCCCAAGACTCCACGTTAAAAGATGACCAATCAAACAATAGATGAACAGTGTTTTTCCTCTGGGAAAATGACAATTATGCATCCTCAAATAACCGAGGAACATATAGTCTAAATGTGATCATTTTGCCAAATCCCTGCTTCCTCTTTTTATCTGTGTTTCATTGTTTCCTCGTCTGACTTCATTGCAGGGCTGATCTTATATCTGCAAAGGAGATTCTCAGTGGAAATGGTGAGTCTCCATGCAACCAGTCTACTCTAAATGGCTCTGAAGCCCCTAGGATGAGGGTTATAAATCATTTGGGCTCATTTCTCTACTTATCTATCAAACCTTCTCAAATAAAAGGTAGAAGCCTTGATTTATGTCAGCTTTTTGACAACACCCCCTCTTCATACTTGGAGCAAGGGTTTCCTCAAAATTAAGATTATGTGGGTTTGTTCTTTAGTTTTTTGTTTTATTTCTTAATTTCCATTGATGATCTGCTCTTTAAATAATTCCATAATAGGATTACAGTTTTTTTGTTCAGTTTTTATCTCTTACAGTGTCCTGGGATGAACCTTTTATTGCTTCATCCAGCACAGAAAAATGTACAAAGTAATAATCTTTCATTAAACCGATAACACGACAGTTGTAAACGTAACAAGGTTAAGACCATTATAAAGCCAAATGTAAACCTAGTTTTTGTTTTTTGTCTTCCATTATATCTTGACTTTGTCAGTTGTCTGCATGTTGTTTGTTTGGAAGATGATTGTTTTTTGTGACAGTTTTCTTGACGATGTCATGTGTGCATATGAATGTACTCTTTCAGATGAGGTGGTTGGTCAGGTGTTGAGCATCATGAAGACCCAGTCTGTTCCGTACACGGCCATCTACACAGGCCTGCGCCCGTCCAGGGTAGGTTAGGGTGGAGACTGGTCACATTTATACGTGTCTATTACTTTTTTCTGTTGTGAGTCAATATGTCGCAGCAGCTCATTTCATTATACGGTCCGACTGACTGACCTGCTCTTTTTGTGTCTCTACAAGGAGGTGGCGTCTATTTCTGTGGAAGTAGAATTGGGTGGAGGCCGCTCTCTGCTGCAGGCCAGAGGAGGATACAGGGACAGGCAGAGGGAAAGAGAAGGGCAGCGGAAAATCATGGAGAAGGCTGAGATCTACAGCCCAGTGGAGTTTAAGGTGTCTTACCCCCCCCCCCATAGCTTAAAATAAAATTACAGAAATACAAGAGACAACCATTTCAGGAAGTACACAGAACGATTGATTTAAAGGATAATGCAACAACGCCCAAAGAAAGCCACAGATATGTGGAAATAAGACATTCACACAAAAAAACACAAACTGTTGAGTAGGTCTAACACATTCATAGAAATTGTTGACAGGAAGAAAAATCTTAAACTGTAGCACCTTTTTAAATTGAAATGTTAATATAAACTTTAATCTTAACTCCTCTGCCTTCTCCTTGGACAGAAGGGAGACGAGACGTGCATCATGCTGTGGGCCAAAGGCCTGTCCGTGAGCATCCTTCAGAAAGGTCGTTGGGAAGAGCATGACCTGGCCCCGTCTACCTTCGGTGAAGGTGTAAAGCCCAGTCTCCAAGGTTCCAGTTGTGACAAAAGCAAAAGCAGGTGCTAAATCTGTCTAATATATGACATCTAATGAGAGAGGGTGCTTCTGAACAATTCAGTTTAAAGTCATGCCCGTTGGTTTGTCGGCACGGACCTGTTAAGACAGATGTTTGTAGATAAGAGCAGAGATTTGAAACAGAAATGCCAACAACAAATATTTGGTAATTTGACTCAACTACATCTAAATATACAGTTTAAGGTCCATTTAAACAATTTATTGAACTGAGAGGAAATATGTTGGTTTGAGATGGATGGATGGATGGATGGATGGATAAATGGATAAACCCTCAGCTATATACATGATGGTTTCTTAGTGGATCATAGCGGATCTTAGTATTAGGGCAATACAGCCTCAAACAAGATCACTGTCCCGTTGAGTGATCCAGTTTAGACCGATGGCCTCAGTTCTGGGTCAGCTCAGTAACAGCAAGGTGGCTGCAGAACAACCTAAATGATCACCTTTCTGACACCATGCTTGAAAGTGGAAATGTGCTGTTTCTGCTGAAGTACTGTGTCTGTTTTCCTCAAACGTAGTGCTGGGCATTCAGGCCACACTGCTCCACTTGCTCTTCTCCGCCCGCAGGAGATTGTTGCAGAAGTCTTGTGGTTTTTTCAGATGTAGTTTTATCACTCCTTACTTCCATGGTGCTTCAGAGGCGTTTCTTCTGGCAACATTTGCATGTACACTTTTAGTGATTTTATTTAACAAGGACTTCAACATTAATCATGCTCAACAAGGCCCCCAGTGTCTAATATGTAGCCTGCTCTCTGTTTGTATTTTTTTTCCAAAGCTCGTCAGACCTGTGGTTTAATTTTAGATTTTAGATACTCATACCTGGGAAGATTGGCAACTGTCTTGAATGATTTGCTATTTTGAACTCTAAATGGTTTTCTAGCCTTTTTCCAGACACCAACAGTTGCTTTGCTAAGATCGTGGCTTATGTCTTTCCCTCTTGGCACTAACACATACCTGACCTGTCAGAATATCTGCTTTTATAGCGGTCTGCACACCTGTTGATGCTCCGTCATTAAAGGCTCATGATTAGCAGCCCATGGCTGCAACTCACTCTTTTAAATTATTTTGACCATTAAGCTCCCATTTGTTACTTTTTTAAGGCTAATAATCACACTGTGCATTTAGATTCTGAGTCATATAGATCATGGTAATCCTCATGCTCAAGTCCCACAGGAAGTGGACCTTTACAGATCAAGCGGGGAGGAAGTCATACGTGAGAATAAAGCAGTGTGAGTGGGTTCTGACTCGTACATGAATATTACATCAATGTACGGAGGACATGGGTTAGTATTTGGTCAATAACAAAAGTTAATCTCAATACTTTGTTGGTAGTGACAGAGGTCAAGCGTTTTCTGTAAGTCTTCACCAGGTTTGTGGCTGCTGGGAGGTTTCCGGCTGTGCTCTGTGTGGAGACATTCACACCCTTCAAGTTGTTGTTAAATGTGTAGTTACCTGTAACTATTCGGCCAGTGACAGCCAGGACGGAGTCAACGCATGCTTACATACAAAAGGTGTTTCCACTTCAGTCATGTGCTCACTGGCCCTAAAACCTGAGTTAAACTAGTGATAAAGCTGAACACAGGGATGCAGGACCTGTAAATGTGTTCCTCTTTGTGACAGTTGTGCAGAAAAGATCTATTAATATATGATTAAGGTGTCTTAAAAAAACAACATTTGAATCATTCAGGCAAAAACCTCTCCAGTACATTATTGGTTATTACAGTAGCCTCTTATCTCTTAATTGTAGTTGTATTCAGTTGTCATTTGAATAATGATCTTTCTTAATTTAAGTTTCATCTTAAAAACTGGTTCTTTTCTCTCCACGTTTGTTTTTTTTGCAGGTTGGTTCTTAATTATGAGAATGTCCTCGGCTTCCGAAACTTCAAACTGATGTAAGTTACATAAATGTTATAAACAAATGCACTGCCTTGCCAAAAAAAGCTCACACAGTCCACCTTTAGCTTTGATTAGGGCATTTTGATGAATCCTGGCATCCTCATCTGCCATCAGGTGAAAAACTATACATTGATGGAATAAGCTGGTTACTCAGTATCTTCAGGTAGTCAGCTGAGCTCATAACGCTGCTGAACCCTGACCTGACCACCTGCACCGCCCCATGGGCTTGTACAGTAGGCACTAGGCATGATGGCAACATCACTCTGGAACTCTGGGTAAATCTGGACTCATCAGACCACATGACGTTCTTCCACTGGCCCAGAGTTGAATCTTTATGGTCCCCGGCAAAGTGAAGCCTTTTTTTTCCTGATTATCCTGCTACACAGCTGTTTAATCCCTTAAGTTCCCTTGGCATTGTGTGTGTAGAAATGCTCTTACTTTCACTTTTAAACATAGTTTAAATTTGATTTCCCCAAATTATTTAAGTGATCGACAATCATAACCATTCAAGATTTTTTTACTGACCACATTTTTCCCAGGAAGATGATGGTTCCCCGCTATCCTGCTAGTTGTTAATGCGTCGGGCAGTTCTTAACCCAATTTTAGTATTTTCAGCAATTCCTAAAAAAAAGATTTTCTGCTATATGCCAATAATTTGACTCTTCTGAAGCAGATAAATATTTTCCATTGCAACAGGATGTCCTAACTGCATCAGTCAGGGTTAAATAACCTGTTGGCAGCTGAAACATAATCAGCCAAGCTGTAATTTTGTGGTGTAAGGCTCTCCCCTCTTTGCTTGGATAAATCCACGTGGTAACTTTTTTTTTTTGGACGGGCAGTGCACAAATAACACTCTGAGAAGTGCTAAGACACAAATCAACACCTGTGTTTGCATTTTCAGTCTTGTTATGAGCCAGCGTCACTACAAGGTGTCTGCACGCCGATGGTTCACCCTGGACAATGTGGAACTAGAATACGATGGGAAGACGGCAGCGTTCAACGGCAGCAGGCACATCTACGCCCCTGCCGAGTACTCGTACCGCTGTGAATCCGTCACCAACTTCCGCTGGCCCCTGCTCATCCCACGCTCAACCAAAGACCTAGCCAATCAGTGGAGGGTCTCTTTTGAGGACTTTCAGGTAAGATTGATCCATTATTCTACATTCACAGCCTTATAACTATCATCTGTCAGCAAGTAACCTTGGTGACCCTTGCAGTGGATTGTGCTGGTAGCTATGCAGACTGAAACTAAGTGGCAGCCTGTTTATTATATAGAGAAAAACAATTCTCATTGTAACATCTCTTTCTACTCAGTCTGACCTGCATGAAAAGTTTATAAAACAGCTGGAACGTTATGACCGTGGATGGGTAAAGTGATGCTGGTGTCGTCTAATCTGAAAACCAATTCATGTCCAGTTTTAGTTCTGTGTCAGCAAATATTTCTGTCCACACTACGCCACCTTAAACACATGACAGAGCTGTTTCTGCTCGCTGGACAGGAGTGAAAATGGGAAGTAGATTGTTTACCCTGCACTTGAAAAGGTTTGGACCCGGTAGAACTAAGAAGGACAGTGGCAAGGGAAAGGTGATTTTATTTAACCGTTAACTATTTCTATTTGTTTATTTTTGATCTCCATTAATGTTGAGGTGGAATTGTTCTTGGAAGTAACAAACTGAAGTGCTGCTGTGAAGGTTGTAAATATCAATTAAGGCTGCAAGCGGCGACGATCGAGCCCTCGAGCGTGCAATTTTCACCAATAAAGGTCAAGGACTCAAAACTAAGTCCGATGACACCACCCACGACTCTTTATATCAAACCATTCAAAAGTTATGGCAGAAAGTAGGAACTATCAAATATCGACCAATCAGATGAAGGGTGGGCGCTCTTTCTGGCGTCTAGCGCCGGCACGGTAACGCTTTTGACTGAGAAAAGTAATGCACGTCGTCGCAGGATGGAGATGCACATTTTGATGTATAACACACCTGGGTGCACATTACGGTTCGGGCCGCATTAACGGCCGACGAAATGGCATAAATTGTGCCAAAATTACACGATTAATTCAAAATGGCCAACTTCCTGTTCGGTTTCGGCCATGTCGCCAAGAGACTTTTCTTTAAGTTGAAAAGACTTTTCTTTTCGTGCATGTACGTCAAACCGTATTGTGGGGCTTGAGGCACAAGGTTTTCTAGAGGGCGCTGTTGAGCCATTAGGCCACGCCCATTAATGCAAACCATGAAATATCACATTTTTCGCCAGGCCTGGCTTGCGTGCAAAATTTGGTGACTTTTGGGGCATGTTTAGGGGGGCAAAAAGGCCCTCATTTCGTCTGAAAAAAAATAACAAGAAAAATAAAAACAAGAACTCCTACAGATACATTAGGGCCTTTGCACTGTAAGTGCTCGGGCCCTAATTAGGAATTGTATCCACACGGCACCAGTGTTTCTCCAGGGTCTGATATAGACATAGATGCCAAACATAACCATAACAAAAGTTTAATGTTTTAAAGAGAAACCACACGAGTGTCTGTGAAGCCTGAATAACTGCTCATGTGGATGCAGAGTCTTGACTCCGCCCTAAATGTTTCCGCAGCCCATAGACCTTCCCCACATGGGAACAGGTTCAACAGATGCACCCATATGTTACTTGTTCATGTCTTGGAACTCGTCACATTTCATGTGTCATTTATTGTGCATATTCCAACATTCCAACGTTTTTTTTTTTTTTTTTTTTTTTTAAATCCCTAACTTTGTGCAGATCCAGGGCTTTAATTTATCCGGCACTGAGTTCTCCTATGCCAGCGACTGTGCCGGCTTCTTCTCCCCCGGCATCTGGATGGGTTTGATGACCAGTCTTCTCATGGTGCTCGTGCTCACGTACGGCCTTCACATGATCATGCAGCTCCGCACCATGGACCGTTTCGATGATCCCAAGGGCCCCGCCATCTCCGTACCGCAGACAGAGTGACAAACTTCCCCCTAACTTCACCTTCCATTTGTCCTCCTTTCCGTCCTGCAGATGCCTCCATGGCTGCAGCGCTGCCCTTCACATTCCACTCCCCTTTTCTATGTAGTTATATTCGTGGCATAAAGCTGACGTCAGTGGTGTTGTCATAATTTATCCGTCACTGCACAGATGTTGCAGTTAGATGTGCATCCTGAGAAAGAAGAATACACTTTTCAGATGATCCCATTTTTTTTTCCTCTCATGTAGGTTTTTAATTTCAGAGCATTATTTAATAGATCTGGAGACGCATCAATATTTCCAACACGTAAGAGGTACAAACTGGGTCCAGTCCAGTCAGGCTGCCGTTTACCAACAACAGTAAAGCATTAAAAGGGAAAAGTACAGGGATTATTACAATTTATGAAAAGTTAAATGAGTTATTAGATGCTATTTATTGTCGGAACTGCTCTAATCTGTATGTGAGGATTGTGTTTGAATAGAGTTGTTGAATGAAGGAAATACTTTGGATTAAATGTGTTCATGCTATTTATTGTTGAAACTGCTGTCACTTGTGTTTGAATAGATAAGTGAGATAAAGTTGTTGAATGAAGAGAATATTCATTAATGCATTCATTGCTGTGTTGTGTTGCTGTTGTAACTCCAATAAAAAAGAGAAAAGAGATGTTTGGTCTTTTCTGGTTTATTCTGGTGACTTTACTTAAACATAATTTGATCATTTGAATTTGTCTGTTTACAACTTTTGAGGAAATGTATCAGATTTTACACTGTATGTAGGGAAACTCCATCATCTATCCATCCATTTATTCACTTCTACACTAACTTCCTCAGGCACCCTCACCTTCCTCAGGCATCTTAACCACAAAAAAAAGATTGTGCAGATTGCTGTCATACTGGCACATGTAAGCAGTTGCAGCATTATAAATGTAGTATTTATTTGCATAACAGCTGATACCAGGACAATAAAAGCACAATGACGGAGTAACTAGTTTGTTTTTTTGGTTTTGTTTTATTTTAATCCACATTACATTACAATTCATACTTTTTATAAACTGACCCTAGTTCGGTATCAGATCAAAAATGTTCAGGTTTTAGGGATTGGTCTTGCTGAAGTAGCATGGACACCAGTTGTAAAGGTTTAATGATTTAAAATGCAGACACACTACTGTGGATGTATCCCCAACCAAGAGGTGCAGCAGCAACAAGAGAGGAACTTTGTTGGTGGGGACGGGATTACCTTACGGGTGGTAAACACTCTGTTAATCGTTTGACAAAAAAAACAAAACAAAATTACACCCTAACTGCTACCACAGGAAATTAGAGGGTTAACAGGCAGTGATTAACAGTGCTGTTAATCAAACATGATTAATAGATCCTCACAAAGAGTGCGTGTATATAGAATAAAATCATATAAACCGCATATACAAATGTAAGGAAACACAGAGGGAGATAAATATGTCAAAGCCATGAAAATGCATCAAAATGAACATATCAGTGTCTGTAATTAAATCAGACTTAAAATCAGCTATTCAATATGGAATGAAAGAGACAGTGGGAAGAAGTTATTTCTTTAAAATTCCACTTAACTGAGTTTTGGTATAGGAATGGAAAAAGTGCTGATTTCCAGGTTACATTTTACTTTAACCACATTATGTCTAACATTGATAACATTGATATGGAACCTGGATTTAGTCATCAACGGCATCCTTTCTAGTGGTCTTCCACCCCGGTCCTCAGGACCCCCAGTCCTGCAATGTTTTACATGTTTCCCTTCATCATCACACCTGATTTTAATTAATGGTCCTAATTAGCTTGTTATCAAGGTCTGCACAATTCTGTTGATGACACAGCCACTTGTATCACGGTGTGCTGAAGCAGGGTAACATGTAAAACATGCAGGACAGTGTGCCTCGAGGACCAGGGTTGGGAAACACTGCTTTAGACCAGTGGTCTTAATGGTCCTCCTCAGGACCCCCTGTCCTGCATGTTTTACATGTTTCCCTGCTTCAGCACACCCTGATAAAAATGACTGTGTGGCTGCGTCCGAAATTCCACACTTCCACCCTAATGAGTAGGAAAAACAGTTTGTGAGATTTTTTATTGCATCTGAAACATTAGTACGTACACAATAGTATGTGCTATCCATACTCATTCCGGAGAAATGTATTAGTATGGATTGATGCACAGCAGAAACTTCCCACAATGCAATGTAGCAGTGTTTGGTTGCTAAGTACTGCGTATAATATAAGTATAATATTAAGTATAATAATATTATATAATATTAATATTAGTATATAATAATATTATATAATGTCATGTTGTTTGGGCCAGGATAAACAGGAAAGAGCGGAGCGGTGCTGCTACTGCTGCTGTTACAGGAGTTGTTACCATGGTAGCAACTTCCCCTCCCAACGGCAGGAAGAGCCGTGTGTCTCTGAGTAGTACGTCCCTATTAATGCAGACTACTGATATTTACTCAAAGGTTTGCAGAACTATAATATATATACTGTTTAGTATGGCATTTCGGATGCACTGTGTGTCATTAACAGACTTCTGCAGACCTTGATGACAAGCTGATGATGATGACGATGATTAACTAGAATCAGGTGTAATGATGGAAGGCAACATGTAAAACATGCAGGACAGAGTCCCGAGCGGCGAGCACCAGGGTGGAAGACCACTGCTTTAGAATAAGATATCCTCTTAACGGATAAATTAATATAAAACTTCTAACAACAACAAAAATTGATTTTATTTACGGAACCTAGCCGCGTAAATTAAATGAGTAGTTCGCTGAGTTTGAGTATCTGAGTACAGGTAACTCAGGTGCAGTACCGGAGTTACACTCCCGGCCACATGGTGGCGCTAAAACACCACCGGCGCTGATAAGCGGCGCTGGTTTTTCAGCCAGAGAAGAAGAAGCCGCGGAAGCAGGATAAATTGGCGCCATCCCGGCGCAGTCGAAGAGTTTTTACCGTTTTGGACGTTTTTATCCGAACAAAGTGAGCGTTTGTTTTAAATTTGAATGTGTTTTTTAACAGCACATTAATCCCGAGGACGAGTAGTGTTTGTGTTTAACTGCGGTCAGTTTGCTGAGAAATTGATGTTTGTGTTTAACGTGCTCGTCCCCCAGATTTAATGTTTACTGTTTTTTAAAATTGTTTTAATCGTTTAATTTCAAACTTGTCAGGTCTGGAGTCGCCATGACGCAGAGGAAAGGACTGAGGAGCCCGCAGAGCTCCTCGCAGAGCAAGGTGAGACATAACTCACCTGAAGGGAAGCTTTGGTTAATGTTCAGATTTAAAGTACCTTTTATTCATCAGTTGTGGGTTAAATCCTGACTACAGGGTGAAGCTGTGAGGGGATCCCCCTGTCTCTTAGGAATAAAACAGGTTGATGCACACCCTGTAAGTTGTATATTATACTGTTGTGGATGAAACACGTGTCCGGTGCAGAACTTGCAGTAATTAATTATAGTCGATTTATGGTTTGTTTAAACTGATTTAGACCAAATGAGATGAAATCCAGATCAAAATGATCTCTGATTCAGTGCAGCTGCTCCATGAGCCCTGGTTTCAGTGAAGTGAGTGTTTAGTCCCTTACATGATTACTTATCTGCATCAGCTGTCTTGTCTTTTATCGCTTTAACTAGTGGGGGATTTGAGGTTTATGAGCTGCTGTTGGGACATTTATGCTTTTGGCTTTGGATTAACATGAATCTGTGAAACCACCAGAGCTGGGTAGAGGAGCCAAAAATGGTACTCCAGTAAAAGTACTGTTACTTCAGAATAATATGCCTCAAGTAGAAGTAAAGGTAGTCATCTAAATAATTACTTGAGTAAAAGTAAAAAGGTACTTGGTGAAAAAAACTACTCAAGTACTGAGTAACTGTTGAGTAACGTCTGATTTATTTTTTTAACACAACCATTCAAACAGACAAAATAATCAACTTCAGCCAAATTAAATCAATAAAATAAATTAAAATGAATAAAAAAATTGATTAAATTGAAATCTTAAAGTAAATCCAAGTACTTTAATGCATAATAAAATAAATAAATTAATAACAGAATAAAAAAATAAATTAAGCACAAGTAGCACAAAATTTCAAGCCTTTGTACTTTTCTTTTTTAACCAGAACTAGAACAAGCCCATGCACTCATAGAAACTCTGTGTGTGTTTGAGTCTGTGTAAATGTGACAAAACATGCAAAACCAAACATTTTTCCCAAAGAATCACCCAGTGATGTCATGAGATTGACCCGTACTAGGATAAAAGAAAAGTAACAGCTCAATGTAGCGGAGTAAAAGTAACAGTTTCTTCTTCACAAATCTACTCAAGTAAAAGTAAAAAGTATAGTGATTCAAAACTACTCCTAAAAGTACAAAATTTCCCAAAACTTACTCAAGTAAATGTGACTCGTAACTACCACCTCTGGACATCACCACCTCATTGGGGTCGTGTCTCCACTGGATGATGTTTTGTACTTCTGTGGGTGAAACTCACAGATGCCCCTGGACATGTCGCCAGTCCATCGCATGGATACATATAGACAACCAACAACTCACTCACTCCTGCTGACAATTTACAATCACCCATTAACCAGAAAGGCTAGTTTTTGGACTGGGAGGAAGTGCAAGTACCTGAAGAGCTCACGCAAGCATGGGGTGAACATGCAAGCTCCACACTTATCTAATAATCCAAACTAATTAAATAATAAAAGATGGACAAGACACTAATGACCCTCATGAGGAGTGGGTGGGTCAGTGTTTAATTGTCACTTCAAGGACTGCTAAGGTTTTGTCGGACATCTTTAAGAGTGGTTTCAACCTGTGGGGGGGGTCGTTTTTTTTTTTTTTTTTCTTCCCATACAGAGACTATCCAGCAGCTTTACGTCTCAGGAAGACGATGACGATGTAACGTTCACTCAGCCGAGGACGTCACAGGTGCAGAGAGGGCTGGAGAAAGTCACACCTGGACAGGTCGACCAGAAGGTAACGGGACAACATCCACACTCGCTTGTTTTAATTCAGTCTTGGCAGGTTATTAGTATTTAGAGGGTTTAATAATCCACAACAGGCTCTTGGAAACTTTAAGCTTTTATGCAGCTGTTTCAGGTTTAAAAGATTTTAAAAAAAGCATAATTTTGTTTTGAGACGTTTTATTTTTATATCCTGTCGTGCAGACTGCTGAGGTGGTGCAGTACTTCCTGGTAAAAGACCAAAAGAAGATTCCTGTACGCCGCGCAGGTACATCACAACACCAGTTTAACAAATAAGTGTTAGAAATTAAACAATTTAATATGAACATCCATTCAGTCACTGTTATTTTCTGGACTTTGTTTTCGTTACCAAAGAATATTATATCAAAATAAATACGGTAATAAGGGACACAAGTGATGTGATTTTAGTGACTCGTCTTGTGTTTCCTCCAGATCTTGTGAAACATGTGCTGAAGGAGTACAAAACCATCTACCCTGAGATCATAAAGAGAGCAGCACAAACTTTTGACCAGGTTTGTTCAGTCCCACATCCTCAGTGACTTCAGCTGAATCCACTTGTCATGTTAAATCTTCTTTGTTTTTTCCTACCTCCACTCTTTCAACCAGGTGTTCGGCTTGAAACTGATAGAAATCGACAAAAAAAATCACATATATATACTGGTCAATAATTTGGAGGCCCCTAACAGACCTTCCCCAATACAGTAAGTATCTGAAGCCGTTTGTTTCTGAATTGTAATGAATCAAAGGGAGTCATTTATAACTATCACATTAATTTATGTATGTGAAGTGTATTCTTTTTTTTTTTTTAAAGGTCTCTGTACATATTTATGTGGTAAAACATGTCTCCTCTCTGTAGATCCCCCACGAATCCAAAGATGGGTCTGCTTTTTGTTATCTTAAGTGTTATTTTCATGAAAGGAGGCACCGTCAGAGAAAGTGAGTTTCATTCGTCACATTAAGCCGTTTTTTTTAAGGTAAAACTACAACGAACGGCGTTTGTTAAAAATTGCATTGTCTGTTTCTAGTTCTCATTTGGAATACTCTGAAGAAACTTCGCGTTGATGCCGGGTAAAGCAAGATTTAAAATAAAAACAATTGTCCAAGTATAATTTTCTGGGTGCCATAATTTCTCACAATCATGACTTTTAAAAGCATTTTTTGTCCCCTTTTTGTTTTTCTGTCACAAATTTCCTCAGGGAGAAGCACGACGAGTTTGGTGACGTGAAGAAGGTGGTCACAGATGAGTTTGTGCGCCAAAAGTAAGGGACAGTTTGTTTTTTTTGTTTTTTTTTTATTTAATTTTATTTCTTAATCATATAAAATGTGGTTGAGTGCTACATCATACTGAAACCAGCTGAACACTCGGATATTCATTGATTGTCATTCGCTCACCAGCCGTGAGGTTTTAATTGTGGCTTAAGGGGGCGGCGGCATACCGGAGCGTCAGTGGTGTCACAGTTGAAACTGAGTGTTAATGATTTAAACTCCATCACATTTATTAGTCCTGGGCGATAGTTTGTCCTCTGGTATACAAGTTAATTTCCATCCAGTGTACTTCTGCACTCCTCGGTCTCCTGCACACACACGCTCATGACTCTCTGTAGCACCCACGCTCAAGACCGAGAGGAGCAATCTTCTGTCGCAGTCACTTGTGTGCGTGTGCACCTGTGCAAGCCATGCTAGCCCGACCTTCTCTCGTGTGTCACGACCTTAAATTGCAGATGTGTGATTAGGAGGTTCAAGTGCAGCTTTAACTGTTGTATTTTATATTACTGGTGTGTTCAGAGCCAGTGTCTCTCAGACCATAGACTCTTGGTTTATACCACACCAGAGAGCAACTGAAGAGTGCAAACGCCAGCTCACTCCAGCAGAGTGGCTGGACCCGCGCACGCTCCAAACACTGCTCTTCATTATGAAAATGTTCGGACAGTGAATCCAGTGGAGTTTAACTCAAAACTCATGTAAAGCCACAGTTTTCTCACGTGATCACATTAAATGACTTTAAACTCATGAGCCGGCTGCTCTGCGCTTCTATAAAGTACAGCAGATGCAATGAGCAGAAAATCTGGCGTATCTGCTCATGAGACAGTGAGACTACTCAAGCTACTATTTGTTTTGTTACAGATGTAACTGGGTCCGAACTGACTGGCCTTTATTGTAGTGATGCACCGAATGAAAATTTGTGGCCGAAACCGAAAATAATAATAAACACTTGGCCGAATACCGAACATGGTTCTTTGCAGTTTTTCATTTATTTTGCCAATTTTTTCACCATTGCATAAATCAAATACATTTGATTTAGGCATGCTTTTCAAAGAAAAAAATCTTTTGCAAAATTACAAGGTAGAAAATATTTATTGAACATAAAAAAACTGAACATTTTTTAATTTCCCAGCATTGTTGTTTTGGTTCCACCTCCTGGTGAATGTTAGGTAAAATTCTTATGTGGTTACTTTTTGGTTGGCCAACGATTTGTTTGTGGTGCAACCGGTACGGGAGTGACCAGTCTATTTCCTTATATTACAACGCCGTTATTAATTGTTTGTTTTTTTTCCCCACTTATTCCACCGAAAGTGTTTTTTTGCCATTTTCAGCCGAACTATTTCAGTTACTGAACAATCGGTGCATCACTACTTTATGATTTACAATAGACGTCAGCCGTCTTCATGAATGTGTTGGTGCACGTCTTTGACTGAAGGTTTGGTCTGCAGGTACCTGGAGTACGCGCGGATCCCTCACACCGATCCCATCGAGCACGAGTTTCGCTGGGGTCCACGGGCTGACGAGGAATTGTCAAAAGCAGAAATTCTGGAGTTTATGGGTCGGGTAAGTGTTGTGATGCTGCTCTTGTGACATCTGGTCAAACAGAATATGCAAGTGCTGACGCGTTGTCGTTCTGATCCCAGCTTCACGGACAGGACCCTCAGAGCTGGAGTCAGCAGTACAGAGAAGCTCACGCCGCCCCCGAGTCCAGCCAGGCCGGCAGCAGCAGCCAGAGATGACCCTCATTCATGGCTCTTAAATGTTAGCTTTTGCCCTGACTTGTTTCTTTAGGGTGAAAGACAAAACTGTATCAGCACTTGGTTCTCTTTTGTAAAAAATACTTTATTTTTTTAAATTAAAAGTTATGTTCATATTCTAGTGTCTCCACATCTTTTTGTCTTTTTTAAATATGAACAGATTATTTACTGTAAATAACATCCTTTTTCATTTTATTTCCTGGGCTTAAAACACTTAAAGTAACAGGTTTTTATTTTTAGATCATTTCATTGCTGTCAGACCAAACTCCCTCCTTCACAGATTAGCACTTTTCTGTGATAAAAGTGGATCTTTTGCACGCTTGTGTCCAGGGAGCTTTCAGACGTTTGAGACGGCTTTTTCAATCGACTTGTTTTTGTTAGACTGGTCACGTCTACTTCAGGTAAATTATAGAAAACAGACGGCAGGTTTGGACAACCTGGTTCCAACGTTAAACTCTTAAAAAATCTCAAACAATTTGTTTGGCCTGGAAAAACAGATTTCGCTCTGACTTTGACAGTGAGGTATTTTACGTCTTCAAGGCTGGAAACGTAGCGGCCTAAAATTACGATTTTGATGAGTACACATGATAAAATAAGCATAAACTGTTGATTTGCACATTTGACATGCTGTTTTTTTTTAGTTCTTCTGTTCTTTAGTTACTATCTGAAGAAGGTCTTAGTGCTGGATGGTATTTGATTCAGGGTCACATTTATTAGTTGTAGAGCAAGTGGGTCAGCAAAGTACACCATTTCAAAGATCAGTTCTCGGCTGCAGATTGAGCTGTTTCAATTCACTTTTCCCTGCCGTTTCATATAATGTTGGGATTGTGACTCGTGATTTTAACTTTTAGGATCAGTCTTGTGCACTTGTAAAGGGACAGTCAAGTTTTGACTGAAAAATGTGTATTTAAAAAAGGAAAAAGGCCCTTCCCAGAGTGAGTTTGTCCCTCCTGGCCTTCTGCTTCGTTGAGCTCCACTTAGTGACCAAACTCCTCGTGACCAATCTTTAAAACACACCAGTTAATTTTTTGACATTTCTTCATGTTCACATTCTTGCTTCTGATCATTTAATGATCCCACTTCTTCAGCTTCCTGTCATCCATTGATGGACAGTTATGCTGGGTGTATCCAGAGTAACATTGTTCAGTTGATACATTTAACTCTTCTCAAACATCAAAATTAATTCAAACAAATCATCTGGCCAAATTATTTCATAATTTAATCTGATACGTTGTATTTCCTGGATTCTCACAGCCGTGTGATTTTACAGAACAAGGATGGATGGGGAGATGGAGCAGGAACCGGCAGTTACATCAAATGTTCGGTGTCCCGCAGAAATGATCAGTTTAAACAAAACTGCCTCCAACACATTATAAAACTTCATAACACTGACCTCAATAACTATACAGTATTTTTTTTTGTGTGATTTCATAAATTAGAAAAAATACTTCCATAAAGAAAAAGGGATCTTCTCCATTTGTGCTCTAGACGTGATCGGGGACCGTCTCTAATGCCTCCGCAGGGTCTCTGTCCACGTCCACATTCTGAAAGAGACACACTGGTTACTTTAAATAAACTCATAAAAGATGTCAGTGTGCAGATGGATCCATTTTACGAGACAAAATGTCTTGTAAATTATGATAGTTTCATTTTAGTCAGAATACTTTAAGTCTGTTTACACTGTAACTACCGGGTTTCTGTTATTTACTCGTTAATGAATCCGTCCACTGAGGTTACTGGTTTGATCGTCTGTACACACGCTACCTTCCTCGTGTCCATTTGAAGATTAATTAAAACTACAACCGTCATGATAAAAAGGCACAATCTCGTTTGAGAATATTTATTCAACTTAATGCAACCGAACGTGTCATTTTTCAGCGGGTCACCACCAGTGCTAGCAGGGAAAAGGCTGCGGGGAAGCATCAGTGGTTGGTCCAAGCAACACTTGTAGCTTTGTGTTCAGCTGAGACTAAAACATGAGCCTCGGTGCCCCTTCAGGACCTGGGGGAGCATGAACCAACCAGCATCCCAGACAACGGGCCATGTACCAACAAGGAATGAGGTGGAGAGGATGGTGAAGCAGTGACATTCAGTATGAGCTCCATAAGAAGCCTGGGAATCCTAAAAAACCTCTGGAAGCAGTGGAGGGTGGAAGGCAAACAGCCAGGAAAGAACGGAGAGACCTGCTGGAGGAATTCCTCAACCTTCCTCACAATCCTCACCAGGCCCTGTGGATGTACGGTTGCCAACTCCCTGTACAATAAATAAGGTACACCTCATCGTCAGGGCCGGCCAACCCGATTGCCTTCACCCTTCCTGCCGTGGTGAATTTTTTTAGCCCATTTTTTGAGTGAAACGATTTTTTAACTATTTGACTCGAACCTGAATTGAATTAGATGCATATTTTTGAATGCCATGAACACATGGAAAACAAATGATTATCCTGCAATTCACTTTAATACAAAAGAACAAAATGAACTGAATAAAATAAGTATCTTTCTTAAACAGAAACCTGTCCTACTTAACTTAAAAATTGCATAAATGAATATAAAACAATAGAAAGAAAGCAGAACATCCATGCTGTAATAGTGCACATTTTTAGTGCATTAACAAGAGTGCAAACAGAAAGTCTGTAGAAAACTTATTTGTGCCTCAAAGGCCATGACTGTAGGCTACAGTTAAGCAAATAACTTTATAAACTCAACAGCTCAATGCCATTTTATGACTATTTTCTGACTCTCACAGTATTATACGGGACAAAGTGTGTCCCTTTTCAGCTCAATACGGGACGCGAACTTTAGTTTATAAATACGAGACGATTCCGTTTTTCAAGGGACGGTTGGCGACCCTATGTGGATGGCTTCTCAACGTTTTCCACGTCCTACTCAGCCCCAAATCTGGCCAAAGCCAATCTTCAGCACCTCTGCCACCAAGGCAGTGTCTGGAAACAGGCGTCATGGCGTAGCCACAAACTGACAATGATGCTGCTTGTGCTCATCGAATCCCGCCTGAGGCTCATCGGCCTGTCGTTCACCTGGGGTTTCACCTGCGGCTGAAGGTCGGCGCCACCTCACTTCCTGTACCGTGGTTCAATTTCCATCAGCTACTGGAAGTCTTGTCTTGGGTGTTTGACTAAACCCGACACATAATTTTTTACAAATACGAAGAGACACACATTAGTTTAGTCATTATTTGTCCTCATTTAGGCCCATGTAGGTTAAAAACCTGGTGAAAATACATCTATAGTGCATTATTTATATACCAGGATCATCACACAGTTTTGATTAAATTCAGTTAAACTAATTTCCCTATGAATTCCCTTATGAATCAATAAAATAATTTTTTGTTATATACACAAACACACCGTGTAGCTTTTGAGCCTTTGGTTAGGTTAATTTCACTTTATTTTTAATGTAATAGTGGCAGGGTTGAGGAGATGTTCTTTATTTATGACGGTGGATAAGTATTTTTTGGTGCATGTGGAATCAACCACCAATGAAGCTATTGATCTCTCGCCGGCTGCATTGACCCTGCGGCGTTAAAGCTGACCTTGTGGCGTATTTCCACTTCAGCTGAATCTCACATTCATTCGGAGAACTCAGAATGTAATCATTAAAGTGGCTACGTCAGCCACACGTTGGCCCTTTCAGCTTCGTCTGCAGAGACAGCAACCGTGGCTCTAAGTGCAACGGGGTGTGCAGCAGATCACAGCTCGCCGCAGCAGCATCGGTGCCAGTTTCAACCGTAGCAAAGGTTTACATTCAGACTGCACCACTGTGGCCTAACATGACACGTCTTTTATTTCCCCCCAGTATGTTATGGCTGCTCTGTGAAAAGGACCTAAATTACCAACGATGGAAACTTAAATTTCTTCCGTTTTCACGCCTCAGGCCATGTTTAAGCGCTTCTCTCTGACAATATTAAGGGGGAAATTAATCTTGGTATGTTTTTTTTTAAAGATACCAGTAATAGTTCAGTTCACCTCTGGCCGGTCTCTGTGAGTGTTGACAGCTTCAACCTTAAGAAAGATGGACTCCACTTTACAACCTGGGACAAAAAGAAACAATGTTGTGACACACGTCCCCTGAAAACACTGGTACCATGCTTTGTTTGGCACGCTCGTATTTCAAGGATATTGTGATGGCATCATGTTAGGCCTTATTCGCACTGGACTCTTAGCTATCGCGTGGGGACCTGCGCAAACCGTAGTAATTACAGAGGCGCGTCTGGGATATTAGCCATGGCTATGATCTGTAAAGTTATAATTCCACCACAAATCACCTCCTTCATCTAACAGAGGGCATTATAATCTTAGGTGAAAGCATATGTCAGTGATTTGCATGCAGGAGTCTCTTTTCTTTTGCCTCTTTCTAGCTGCAGCAGATATAATGACACATATATTTCTGGTATGTGTATGAAAGTGTTGTGCAGGTCCCCAGCTAATACTGATCCAGTGCGAAGAGGGCGTTTACTTTCTCATTAGCTTAGCAGGAACTTTGGCAGGCATCAAATAATTGTACAAGAGGTTTAATTTGACTTATTAGAACTCCAACAAACACAGTTACCTTAAAATGATTCAGAAATGTTAGTGATTATGTTGCAAACAGATGAGGAAACTCAAGGAGACAGAAAGGGCAGCCCAGCTGGAGGGAGAGTGAGTCTAACCGTAGGCGACTGGGGTAAGTTTCAGAGCGGTGTGGAGAGGACACTTCAGGTAGGGCAGCTCACCTGACAAACACGGAGTCAGAGAAGATTAGTCAAAGGTTCTGTACTTGGCATCATTCAACTACGACAGGCAGAATGGAGGCGGGCTGAACATGGCTGGCACCTCTCGTTAGGGCTGTTTGAGTGAAGAAACCTCAGTTCCTGTCGTCATGAAGGCTGAGGTGACATTTTATCTTTAATAAAAAGGGGGATAAACTAGACGAAAAAGGACAAAAACCTTCAGGAGACAACTAAAAGTCTTGAAAGTCTGGGGTTATGGAGCCAGGATGCTCATATGTGCAAATTCATTCTCTCTGTGGCGGCGACTGCAGTCAATCTGACTCCCACATGCTGGTCTGAAGTGTGGACGCCCAAGAGCCGCTCAGATCCTTCAGGAAACTGCTGGGGAAAGACATCAAAGATCTGACAGTATATTAAACATATGAATCCTCCTCACCGTCGCTCTTGTCCAGGAAGTAGGCCAGCAGACATCTCATGACAGCTTGGTGGCAGATGACTAAAACGTTTTCCTGCCTCTCCAGCTCCATGATGACGGGCTCCAGACGCTGGACCAGGTCCTCGTACGACTGGTGACAAACGGACAGTTAGTCAGCCGGTTCTGCAGGGCAGCTCTCACAAACAGTGGTTTCTCTCACGTTACCTAGAGTCCAAATGTCTCAATTCAGGGTGATTGATCAACATCTTCATTGCTGACCAGGACCAAATGCATTCATCTATTACGATTATTTAAAACTTGTTTAAACTGTTTTTTTTTTTTTACTAGTTTCTGACACTTTAATGAACACAAAAGTCTTAAAGGACTTGACAAATAAGTGTAGTATTTTTGAGCTATAAAATAAAGTGGTCTTCTCTCGAGGTGAAGTTTAAAGGAGCTTGTGGCTCCTTTTAAGAAATGAGACTCTCTAGCGCCACCCTTCACCACGACGGCCGTCGGGGGTACTGCAGTCAACAGTGAAGCCGGCACGGGAGAACGGGGAGAACGGGGAGAACGGGGAGAACGCACATGCAGCGTCATGTGACGTCACATCCGCAGGACAGCGCGGGAAATTCGGGACCGAATTGCAGCACATTTTGCAGCACACAGCCTGTTCAAGGCAACGGAGAGATACACTAGAGGAAACATTCTTTTGGGTTTGGAACGCTTCATCTGACATTATTACTAGAAAACTTAAAATGTATACGGATTTTTTTCATAAATCTTGCCACAATCCGGCCTCAAGCTCCTTTAAGTAAAATGTCTTTATTTATTTCTTGTTTTGTTTTGCCTTATTTTAGGACTCTGCAGCTACTAACGTGGTGACATCAGTGATTATTACTTTTATTTGGACTTTTAACTCTTTGTGGAAAGAATGAAGCCAGAACATATTGTCATCATTAACTTCATTTCATTTGTAATAACATCTATTTTTGAATCTATCCCACCAGTTGTTCTGCTGGACCTTGCTCTCCATCTTTTTATTGTACTCTGTTTACTATGAAGGTAGATTTGTGTATTCATTATTCAATAAAAAAAAATATGTTCAATAATAAAAGCCTTCACTTCAATAAAAAAAAAAGCATTTTCAATCAAATAATAAGTCTTTGAATGCAAAACAAATATTTGAACACTCCTTTTCTTTGGTTGAAAAGATTTATTTTGATTGAAGTAAACTTTTTTGTGTTTGGGCCGTATTATGGCTAGGACATTTGTGTTAATATTCAATCCCAAAAAGTTGCTTCAATTAAAAAAGTATTTCAATCAAACATAAAGCTTGCTAACTTAGTTCACATTTACTAATTTGTATATAATAGCTGATGATGGTAGCTGATGGCTCTGCACACTGAATAGATGGTTTATTTCACTTAAGAACAGATTGGCTTTTTTATTGGAAATATTTATTTTTGTTTAAAGCAACCTTTTTTTGATTGAATAATAAAGACACAAATGTTTTACTCATAATATGACCCAATTTCAATAAAAAAAGTTAAACCTTTTATTATAGGGTTGAAAATGCTTTTTTAACTGAAACTTTTTGATTGAAGCAACATTTCTTTTTGTTTGAATAATAAAGACACAAATCTACCTTCAAAGTTTAGTTGTGTTTTAGTTTGACTTCAGGCTTTTTAGACGTTGTGGAGGTGGAGCAAGGGGGCGAGGTTGAGATGGTTGTAGGTCAAGTGGACACTGGAAGAGGAGCTGGAGGTGGAGCTGCCTGGCTAGAGGACAAACAATAGGAAGACCTAAGAGGAGATTTCTGGACGCGGTGTTTGATTTTATGTAGCTGGCTGGTGTGACAGATGAAGATGGAGATGAATGATCTGCCCCACAGCCCCTAGAAAAGGATATAGTGTTCCTCATGCCTCCTGATCTCCCTCCCTGAAGGCTCTTTTCTTTTTGTTCAGCAGCTCTTTCATTTCAGGTCATCGCTCATCCAGGGTTAGTTATTTAAATGAATGCACATAATATAAGTTTTATGAAACTGGATACAAATTTAGTAAGATGCATTTTTGACACTATTTAGTGCAGGTGATGAAAAGTTTGTTTCACATGTAGTCGAGAAGGAAATGGGACATACCGGTAATAAAATAAAATGATTAAAAAAACTAAAAAAAAAAACCTTGAGCAAGAAATAATTATTAGACTTTATCATTGATTTTTTAAATAATTATGAATAAAACAGTAGTTAAGCCTCCCTGAATGCTCATCTACCAGTTAACTGAAATGTGCAAATGAATTAGACATGATGAAGGACCTCGTCTTCTCCTCTCCGTGCACTACTCTGACCTCAGTGTTCATTTTTCCCCATAATAGCTCCTCGCAGGCATTGTAAATTCTGAATATCAAATATGAGTAACAACTCCTGGAAAACCTGTCTTTCAGGACGACATCTGCGTCGGTATCAGGTCTGCTCTTCCCAGGACTCACCTCTCCTTTCGGGTAGCGGTAGCGGTATTTGTCCTGGTCCCTCAGGGCGAACTCCTCGGGGAAGTTCTCCTGGATCTCCTCATACGTCATCTCCTCACAAACGCCCTTGTGCAGGCAAAAAGAGACAAACACGTTTTACTCTTGAAACTGCAGACCAGCAATGGTGATCTGGAGTTCTGGGAGGAGCTGGATGTGTGATTTGTTGTATCTGGGACTGAATATATTGTTAAAATGTTAAATATGTCCCAGAGACTGAAAAATTTGAAAAAAGCACAATTTAAAGTCTGTAAATGTGTGTGAAATTATAAAACCTAGGCACTATATAGCATAGATTACATATTTTAGACAAAAATAGGAGGAATTAATTTTTCTTTGTATTTATTTCTTTGTGGTCTCACAGCATCGATCTCATTTAGGGCCTTCCACTGTTCGTACTGGACCCCCAGGAACTCTGCCGTCTGGATGGTCCTCTTCATGTGACTGGTCCAGACCTTGAGGTCACTGATGCGCTGCTCGCGCATGTACGAACCCAGCGCTCTGGCAAACTGACACATCAACACAGATCACGTTAATGCAACATACGTTGTGTTTCTACTCTACTGATCAGAGATACACGTAAAACCCACAAGATCAAGTTCTGATGAAAGTGTAGACTTTCCTCTTGAATTAAATTCTAGACGTGTATTGAAGCAAAATTGTAAATATTGACATTTTCTAAATACATTGTCCAATTACAGAGTGCAGTCTACAGAAAACGGGGGTAAAGTTTCCCCAAAAACACAGTTGCACACTGAAGTAAATGGCTTTTTTTTGCACTAACAACGAAGGCTCGAACCTCTGCCCCCCGATTGGAAAGCCCAGAGTCTCCCCCGATGCGACCCGCAATGTTGAGCTCGCTCTCTCCGTGGCGACAAAGGTAGATGGATCTTGGGGCGACGTGGATGTTCATGAGGTAGTAGACGATCCTGCTCTGAATGTGGTCCTGGACTCGGTTCACCAGGTATCTGCTGCCTACGTTGAAGATTTTAATGTACGACAGGTTCCTGCGCCGTGAGAAGAGGACACAAGAACACAACAGCACGTTGTAAGGCTACAGTAGGTAAAAGTGACCAATTTAAAAAATAAAGGGATTTATTTATTTATTGGTTTATTTGACAGGGACAATGCACATCAATAAAACATTGCTGTAAATGTGCCAGAGTTAGCCAAGAGGCTATTTTTCATCTGTAGTCCCTGGACAGATGTAAGAATACAGAAAAAGTACAGAAAAGTACAGAAAAGTACAGAAGTACATAAAGGTGCAATTAAGTTTTAGTGCTGACAGAGCTGAGTATTAATCAACCATTTCTTTAAATGAGCTCTAAATAAACTGTATGTGTCCAGTTCTCTGATAGTTGCAGGGATGGAGTTCCATTCTAGTGCAGCTTTAACAGAGAATGCAGACTGACTGAAAACACTTTTTCTGAGTGGAATAATACAATCCCCTCTTGCTGCACCTCTTGTGAACCGATCAGCAGTTGTTCTAATGTTGACAAAGTGTCTGAATGGAGGAGAAGTCAGGCCGTATATAATCTTGTGCATAAGACAAACATCTACATATTTAATCATATTTTCCCAACTCAACAAGTTATATTTTTTCAGTATTGGACAATGATGAAAATGTACTGATTTCTTATCAAGGATTTTGAGTGTTCGTTTATACAAAGACTGTAATGGTTTTAGAGTAGTGGTGCTAGCCTGCGACCAGGTTGTTAAGCAGTAAGTGATATGGGAAATGACCATAGAATGCATATACATCTTAGCTGCCGCTGTTGACATGTAATCTCGAATGAACCTGAAATTTGAAAGATTGAACTTGACCCGGTTACAGACCTTTTTCACCTGAGCCTTGAAAGAAAGTTTTGAATCAATCAGCACTCCGAGGTACTTATATTCGGATGTCTGTGTAGTATGCAAATGTATGTGCCAGCAATGAAGAGTTTAAGTTTGTACCATTTTTAATAACTGGATTTACTGAAATAAGCCCATTTCCATCATTTGCAGTAACTTCAGAACTTTTGAGGAATTTTGGGTCATTTTTCTTCACATCGATCCAGATCATTGAGATTTTTGGGCATATGTACACAGCATTTCAGCTGGGTTGAGGTGTGGGCTGTAACGGGGCTTAGCAGCAGCTTGATTCTCTATCTGTAAATCTGTTGGGTTTTGTTGTTCCCCAGATCACCATCCTGTGGCATGACCCAGCTGACTGAGCTCTAACTGTTGCACACATGCCTCGTACTCGCCTCCAGCCTACTCTGGTATAGAAAGAGGAGTTCATGGTCAACTCAGTGACTGAGGCTGCTGGTCTTATGGCTGCAGATCGACCCCGAATCATCACGCCTCCACTGCCAGACTTTACAGTCAGTGATCTTTCTAAACTATTCCAGTCCAGCCGTCGTCACACTGAGCTTTAATAGACGACAATATTTAACCGGCTCAGTGAGACCTGTAGAGTCAGTGATGCGATGTAGTCCTCTACATGAACAACCCCTCTCATCGTTGAACATTGAGCTCCACATTGACTTGTAAAAGATGATGAGATATTTCACTCCTTCTTATTATTCTGATAGAAACATATCAATTTCATTTTGATCTGAAAGAATATTTGATTACTTTTAAGAAGAGCTGTCTAACTCTTGCAGCCTCCTGAACCTACTATTGTAAAATAAAACAAACAAAAAAAAACTAGTCAAGGTAACTTTGGACTCCTGTCCTGGCTGTCTTGCTTGCAGTGTAATGTCACACATCAACAACTGTGGAAACAGGCCCAAAAATGACATCATGGAAAGGGACAAAGAGACCCAAGAAAGCAATGACAAAAGAGAAAATGTGTGACTAAATGGATTAAAGTTCACTGTATTTCATATAATGGAATTTGAATGAATTGATTTGAATTGGATATTTAAGTGCTTAAATAGCAGTTTTTTTTAATTAAAGGAGTTTTACCTCCGTTGGATTTATTAAAGGCTTCAGATTTAACTAACACATGGGGAGTCAGGTGATTACGTGGCTCTTTTCAGTTCTACTTAAGCACCACGCCTGTATGAA
The DNA here is from genome assembly GCF_033807715.1 of Cololabis saira. Lineage (NCBI taxonomy): Eukaryota > Metazoa > Chordata > Actinopteri > Beloniformes > Belonidae > Cololabis > Cololabis saira. Next base: position 9,442,433 of record NC_084598.1, read on the forward strand.
CTGCCACTGAGCTCATAGAAGCGCCGCTCACTCAGACCCACCGTCCAGTTCACCTGCCAGGATGAAAAGGATACCAAGCTGCCTTTTTTAGTGTCTGTGGTGCACACTGGGGAGGATTAAACATCAACACTGAGAAACACCCGAAGGCAAATATCTGTTTTTGTGGTTAATAAGATAAGATAAGATAGGATAAGATTATCCTTTATTTCTCCCTCAATGGGGAAATTCACTTTCACTTAATACCACCCACTGGATCACAAACTGTCAATCGTCAGAAAGCCACGCCATCGGGCCTAGTCCTAACGAACAACAGAAAGGAAAAGTAACACATACATGTGCTAGTGTGGCAGGACTGTCTGAGATCTCTCAATATAACATCCCAGGTTACGTCAAACCTAACAGGACCCTCAGACAGAAACTGGTTAATTCTGATAACGAAATCCCCAAACTGAAAGTACTGGACATGCAGTCCAGTGCATTGGGGAATGGAGAGACCTCTTCATGGAGAAACTAAACCACTCCACAGATACATGGACCGTAACCTCTGCAGACGTCCTGTCCCTGATTGACTCATCTGATGTAACAGGGTTCCCAGCCCTCCAACTAGACTTGTAGTCAAGACCGCCTCAACCGAGACCAAGACACTACCAAGACCAAGACCAAGACCAAGACTGACCAAGTCAAGACCAAGACTAGTTCAGCTCAAGACCCAGACCAAAAAAAACTAGTTATTTAGTCATCTTGTGTGAGTTGTAGAACATCAGCACCATCCTGGTTCAGCTAGTTTCCATATGAGCTTGTATTCAACTGCAGCTCAATAACACAGAGAAGTGGATGATGATGTTGAACTCACTATAAATGTTTCCATCATCAGCTGAGATCAGATATGTGAGGCAACTACACTAACAATATTTCTACACTATTGGAGGATTGACTCCAGTGCTTTTAAGGATTGACACGACTACTAACTAGTCCCAAAGTCCTCTAACAGAATAACCAGCCTCCAACACCCCCCTCCACCTCAGAAAAGGAATGTATAGTAAATGCTACTGATTTAAATTGGACTTAATTTATAGATGAAATGTGAATTTTAAATACTAAAGATACACACAACGATCCACTTGAAATTACATTATTTACCATTATAGTAGATAAATTACACTGAAGAACTGATGATCACAGGATTCTGTCACCTTGGCGTGTGCAACGAAATCTCAATTAACCGAGTCTGAGACACGGCGAGAGTAAGAGACCCGAGACCAAGATAAGAACAAGACCACAAAAAAGTGGTCGTGAGAACTACAAGTCTACCTCCAATTGACAAAGCTGGCAAACCACTCCGCCTGATTGTTACATGAACACACGACACAGCAGATTGCATCTCAGTCAGATCTCTGTGTCGCTCACTGTCCGTCTCCAGGAACATCCATCTGGATGAACTGTGTCCTCTATCCTCGCCCTCTGACCCTGTTAACCTCCAGGGTTATCAGTCACTCCCATCCTCATTTACATCCAACATCAGCAGCAAAAAGAGGCCTTTTTACATGACCAAACCAGCAGCGCCTCTGACTCTCAGAAGCGATTCTCCAACTTCAGCGCACCGTTGAATGTGTCGGCCCTGCCACATCCTGGCCCCCACACATGTATCTACAAATGTCTTCCCCCCTTTAGCACTGATACGGAGGCAGCCACGAGAAGCCACTTCACCGAACCTCTGGACGCACCATCCACCTCCCTTCCCCCTCGGCTCCCCACCGAGGCTTGCTACACCAGGTGTACTTCATAAAGTGACTGCTAAGTGTAGCTGTATTAGTTCTAGTTGTACTTTTGATCGTGCTCTGCTTGCTCTTTGGAAATCACCCTCTTCACCCAATTGCAGTTTTGATATACTGTAAGTCTCTCTCTACTACGGAAGAGTATTATTTATCAAAAAAATATTTGAGAGGAGAAGATTTTTTTTCATTATGCACTTCAAGAAAAAAGTCGAAATGTCGAGAAAAAAGTTGAAATGTCGAGAATAAAGTTGGAATACAATTTGGTGAATAAAGTGTAAATGTCTCCTCTGGCCCATCAAATCCAGTTAGCAGAGCGACTGACAGCTCTGCAGCAGCAGCCGGAACTAACTAACTAACTAACTAACTAACTAACTAACTTACATCCTTTGAGTGTAACATTAAGGGTACGTTTTTGAAGTTATGCAACTGCATATGGGTGATATGTGTTTCAAATCAATATCGTAAAGCCAATTGACTTTTTTCTCAACATTTCAACTTTTTTCTCGAAATTGTACTTCGACATTAATCCTGACATTTCGACTTTTTTCTCGAAGCGCATAATGAAAATGAAAAATCTTCCTCCTCTAAAATATTATTTAGATTTTTCTCCTGCCTGGCCCTAATACTCTTCCGTACTCTACCTTTTGGCTTGTTTGTGTTCCTGTTTTTGCTGCTTTAGATAAAGGACAGCATCCCTCACCTTACCGGTGGATGTACCGGTATATGGCAGAGTGTGAATAAACAGGTAATCAGGTAGGAAACTGAGGAGCGCTGTGCTGGCTCTCACACAGCAGATTCTGTACCTGTCCTTGTCGTCATCCAGAGGAACATAGGTCTGTTTGTAACATTCAATCCTCTTCAGGAAGTCAGCCAAAGCCTCCTCTTTATCGCAGCCTTCATAGTCCGGACTGGTCAGTTTGACCTGCTATTTTAAGACGGATGAGAGGAGGGAGATGAAACTGCAGTTCTACTCTGAACCACGACTGATAACTGCATTTACAGCACTGCATCGGTTTAAATAAAACACACAGATGGATAACTGAAATGAACAAAGCTGAAGCGACAAAAATCAAATATACTAAAAAACTTTGTATATGGGAGAAAACATTTTGTGTCCTGTTTCTTTTCCAAGGTATGAAGCTCATAAAACTACATCTACTAGAAAATATAAAATAATCATAGTTCAGGTTCAGGGTGGACACCCGTGATTCGCTAGTTGACAAATGGGATGGTGATGGCACTCACAGGGAACCCATAACCATCCCTCTCCGCATCTCTCTACAGCATCTGGAGCCCAGACTGACCTGTGATGTCTGCACACTTTTCAGGGACTCAGGTAACTGCCCCACCGGGGTTTCCTCCCACACCTCTGCACCTGGAGTTTGGATTATCTTACAAACTGCCCCCCCAGCCTGTTAGCTTGGTTTTCCCACAGGGCAGCACCCTGAGCCGACAACTCGACACATCACAAACATCACAAACTCCATCATCAAAATTTGCAGACTCATCAGAGGACGGGATAAGTTCACCTACAAAGTTCACCTAAGAGGTTCACAAAACGGACCCTTCGGGGCTCTGGAAATAACCTCAAACTGAATACAAAGAAAATTGATTGTGAACTCAAGGGGGTGCGAAGGTGCCGTCTACTCCCCTTCAAAAAGGGAGACTGTGTAGAAGTAGGCTACCGTTTTGAATAGCTGATGACTCAAATATCTGAAAACCGTCCCTGGTCAACAAACATCCTTGCTGCAGAGCACACCCAGGTACCTCCATTGTCTGGTTCGGCTGCTGGTTGGATTCTGCCGTCCGCTCTGCGGTGGCGAGTATTTCAACATGTGGCCTCGGCAGAGCTCGTCTAGTTCCAGTCCTCAGGGGTGGCTGTCCTGAAGGTTTTAGGGGTTCCCCGTTCAAATGAATCATTCACCATCAGCATGTCACCAGACTGAGTCAGTGTTGTAATGACCCATGTGTTGAAGCAGGGAAACATCTAAAACATCTCCAAGAGGCCCTCGAGGACTGGAATCAGACAACACTGGTTTAGACAATCATTCTCTCCCCTCACTCAGGGATATCGTTGACACCAGCTACTTCTCCGAAGTAAAAAGTATTTCAGAGGACTTCTCCCACTGGGTCACTACCTGTCTGGCCTCCTGTCTGAGTGCAGGAGGTCAGACAGGTCAATAAAAACAAACACAGTTTCTTCCCGTAAGCCATTCAAACTCTCCGTAAGGAGACGCAAAGACTCTGCAACACATTTGTGTTTATAATCTTATATTTTATGGCCCTTCATGGTCATCAATATCTGACATAGATCCAGCAGTTCCAGGTCAAATTATTGATCCTTGTACATTTCTTGGTCCTCCCTCAAAAAACACTACTAAAAGTGCAGCCCTGTGTTTTCGGGCCATCGGCCATCAGGACCCGCATGTGCCAACACACCTGATTCTGATCATTGGATCACCATCAGTTTGTCATCAAGGTCATCTAATTTAAGCTCCTGAGCTCGCTGACAAAGTGCACATATTCAGAGAATATACACTTTTTTAGGTACACCTGGTATACCCAATAAAGTATTTCTACATTATTTTTACAGCACCGATGAACCCAGATGTCATCAGCACAGCCGTTGTCTGAACAAACGCTTTTCATTGACTGACACGATCTGATGATCCTTCTGGCTAACAACATGTCAAATTTAGTTGTTTCTGCTGTTTGAGCAAGTGTTTTAGATCTCAACTGTATTTCGCCCCTTATCTGTCGAACCTTTGACAAAGTGCACATACATGCCTCACAATGATCCTGCTCACCGAGGCTGAGGTACCAGGGTCAGTCTAAGGTACATTTATCTGGCACTAACGGACCGTTAGCAGTTTGAGCTATGTTTGTGTTGATCTCAGGTCGCACACTTACTTTGATATTCTCATCAATCACTGAGGGGTCATCACATATCGACTCCACAAAGAAAGCCTGAGAAAGGGAAAGAAAAAAAAAAGCTTTTGGATTTTAATTGACAGAATTAAATAATGTGAATACACAGTTAAAAAACGATGGAAAAAGAAAACACCTTGTAGCCGTTTTCTTTGGTGAAGTTGAGGATGACTTCTCTGCGCTCAGGAGTCGTGTTGGTTGCATCAAAAACCTTATGAAAACAAGCAAGACCAGGGAGGTTTGTGAAGAATCAAAAACCTTTCTTTTCTTTTCTATTTATTTCTTTTTAAATACTAAAGCCCTGGACAAAGTTAAATCTTGGTGAATGTTAATTTTGGCATACTTGGTTCTGAAGGAATGACTGTTTGTGGTGGAAATGACTTTAGAGCTGCAGTAGTATGAAGGTAGAGTTGTGTCTTTATTATTCAATCAAAAAAAACATGTTCAATAATAAAAGCCTGCACTTCGGGTTTAGGCCGAATTATGGCTAGGGCATTTGTGTCATTAATATTCAATCCCAAAAAGTTGCTTCAATTAAAAATAAAAAGTATTTCAATCAAAGAAAAACTTCACTTCAATCAAAAAAAGAAAATAAGAAAATAACTGTTCAAATGCAAAGTTGAACAGTTTTTTTTTATTTAAGTGAAAAAAGTTCTGAAGTCCTTTTTTTTTTAAGTGAACAAAGTTTTGAAGTCCTTTTTTTTTTAAGCGAACAAAGTTTTGAAGTCGTTTTTTTGAAGTACACAAATTTCCTAGCCATAATACGGCCCAAACACCCCCCCAAAAAAAGTTCCAATCTTTTGTTAATATGATATATGAAGGTTTTTTGATTGGAAATATTTTGTATGTTTAAAGCAACGTTTTTTTTAAATTGAATAATAAAACAAAAATGTCTTACTCATAATATGACCCAAACACAATGAAATATTGCAATAAAAAAAAAATTTCAATAAAAAAAAATTTTTTAATTAAAAAAAAATCCTTTTCAATCACAGAAATGGAGTGTTCTAATATTTTTCTTGCATTCAAACACTCTCAATATTCGGTTTTTTATGGAACTGCAGGCTTTTATTATGAATTTTTTTTTTTATTGAAGCAACATTTTTTTAAATTGAATAATAAAGACACGAATCTATCTTCATACAGCAGTCATTTGAACTAATAATCCAACGTATTTACTTTTACCTTAAATTTAAAGATTATTCCTGATTATTACAGTGGCCGATCTACACATACAACTCTAATATCATGGGATACCAGATGTCTATCAGATAAGCAATGCAATGTTTATCTTCCATTGTTAACTTGTACAATATTTATTTAAGTAGGTCCACATGTTTGACTCAAACGGCTCCCCCAGAAATACAAACAACAGCACCTGTGTAGCTCCAGCATAATTATAATAATTATCACCTAACTGCGCCTAGAGACAACTTCTGTTGTAGTAGACGCTATGTCAATAAAATAAACTGAATTGAACTTATAAACAAAATGTCACGAGGAGTTCCCTCTACAAGCAAACTCAGATCGGCAGCTCATACTTAGAATGGACCAAAACAGGAAACCTGTTTGCTCAATAGTTTCTCAGACAGCTGTATATCCACATGGTAACCCTCTCATCGGTGATAAATACTGCTTTCACAGTTCTACTCTGTAGTTGCATAAATTGTTCATATAATACCACTAATTATGGGCTTTAAGTGGAACAATCTTCAGTTTAACTTACCACAACCTGACCCTGCTTCATGGTGAAGTAGTCGCTGACATCTTGTAGAGCAGTGACGACACATGCCCTGTACACAGAAGTATAAAAACCCATTAATAATGACCATTATTACCATTGTGGTATTATATGTTACAAGTTTCATATGTAGTTACAAACCAGTTTAATTTGAAATGTAAAAAAATAAGTATTTTCCCCGTAATAATGACCATTATTACCATTGTTACCATTATTGTGAGCAGCTTTTAAGGTCGAACCAACATCACAATATTTATGTAACTGACATCTTTGTATACTGACATAGGGATCATCTATGAATACATGTAGACAAATGTGTTGGTAGACTTCCATTAAAGAAATGGTAATTGAAAATTACTTTAAACTGACAAACGTAATAATAAATAATCATTTACTTAATATCAACTTATGAAAATCAGACATTTTGATCTTCATAAGTTTTGAAAACCAAACTAGTGAAAGTGGCAGCTGTATGTTTTATAGTTGTTTTAGTTTCTCTAGCTCAGAGGGTCCCCCTAGAGGTAAGGAGGTTACGTTGCTTTTATGACGCTGATGCCCCGTAGCCGGATATCCGGGTCCCGAGCCCCCGAGTCCTTGACTCCTGTAAATTTGAGATGTTTCTCTGCATCAACACAATTCAAATGAATGGTCGTCATCAGTTCGTCATCAAGGTCTGCACAAATCTATTTATGACTGATTTGTTTTGGGGTTCGCTGAAGCAGGGGAACATCTAAATCAGGGACCAGGATTGCCTCCCCCTGTCTACTACTATAATTATATAATCTACATAAAAGAGGTGGCTTTAAATCTGTGTTGCTCTTAAACATGATGTGAAATATTGTGCAGTTTTTGAAAGTTCATACTTGCGTATGTTCATGGCCTCTGCGTTGTCGGGGCTGAAGAACTCATAGCTGTTGTAGGAGCTTGTGGCTTCTCTTCTGTACTGCCCAACATTAAAAACTGTAAAAGGCAGAAGAAAAAAAACACATTGTTTCTCAGCGTAGTTGCGGTGATTTAAAACTGATTCACCACTGAAAAAAAAAAATATTTAGATGCAGTAGTTAACCTTTAAAATACAACAGCAGGCATGGCTACGGCAGCGAAGTGGATCCCAGACAGATGCTACTGCATCTGTCTGGGATCCACTTCGCTACTGCTACTGCTACTGCTGCTCCTTTATTTAAAAATCTACAGATCCTTACTATTTATGACATCAACAGTTACCAAATATGCATTTTTCTTTACAAAATATTTTCCTCAGAAGGAAATGTTCCTGAGCACTTTAGGTCATACTTTGCCACTAACTCTCAATTTCATTCCTACTCAACTCGGCAGGCCCTAGCCCTACATCCGCCTAAATGTCTGGAATCAAGAAGCCAATTTTTGTTTAGATTTAGAGGTGTCAAAGTCTGGAATAGTTGGTACCATATTGCAAACAATTCTAGGTCCCTATCCATTTTCAAAAGTCGATCAAGAGAGCATTTAATTCAACAATGTAGTCAAGAAAGCTCTTAATGTTCTTTTGCACTTCATATTCTGTGTTGCCATTTGTTCAGCTTAATACTCATATTTTCATGATCATGTGTACAGTAATTTTTTTATCTTTTTTTATTATTTTTTTTATTATTTTATTTTCATTCATGTTCTACATGCAATTTTTATGATTTATTTTTATTTTTATGATTTTGTATCCTCATAAGTATTTTGTTAAATGTTATTAGGTGGGGGCTCCTCATAAGCCTACTGGCTTGCTCGCTCCTCCCTGCACAGTTTCTTTTAACTGAACTTACTTGTGTAATGTTATTTTTTTATGTTATGTGCTAAATAAAACTAAACTAAACTAAACTAAGTGGTTGTCCTGGAGCGCACTAGCCAGCAGAGGCCAGGATTGATAGACGAGTGCTGAAGAAGCATTGGAAGGTTGCAAGTGATTGACAAGTTGTTACTGGTACAACATCATATTTTATAGAAAATTAAGGAAGCTGATTTTATTGTCAAGCCATAGTTTTACTGCTTGTTTTAGTCGTAATAATTGTAGCAGGGTAAATACTAAATGATTTTACAATCACGAGATACAAGGATATGGAAGGAGCATCGTAGTGCATTAATTTAGCAGACGCTTTGACACAAGGTGACTTACAAATGAGGGCAATGCACGGTTTTCACCCAAGAACACTGACACGTGAACCAGGGAAGCTGGCGCTTAAACCAACAAACCTCTAAAAAAAGATGACCATCGTGCCTCATGATGGCCTCATCCTGCCCTCCCCACCAAAACTTTAGTCTTTCCCAAAAAGGACAGGTTCTAGCACAGCACCTCATGACGATCTAATTATTGATCAGTCGAAAAATAACCTCTCTTTGTGTAAACTTGCAGATAAATGAGGTCTTTCAGTATCTACATTAAATATTGTGAAAGATTTCAGACGGTCTGGCGAAATATCCGTTTGTAGAGGGCAAGGGCAGTACACACTACTGGATGTGCGTGACCTTTGAGCTGTCAAGTCGCGCTGCAGCGACCAGCCGCACCGGGATCAATATCGTCACATGGGCCGAGGAGCACCTCAAAAAAACATTTTAACTGAACTCAGACTGCTGCTGCGTCCAGAACCTGTAACTTGAAACTGTATCATGCAAGAATGAAGCCAATATATTGAATCTGCTGCACCAGTTTCTCTGGACTCGGTACACGTGCACGTGTCCTGTGGTCACAAGTCAGGGTTTCTGCTTCCTCAGGTTCAGTCAGAGATGACCGTCTAGATGCAAAGCTGTAAAAAACAGTTCCCGTTATAGTATAGGTGTGTATTATTTTTTTAATGTACGGAGTATTATTTAACTAAATCTATCGTGCACCATCTGATCAAATCAAACATAAACCACAGACATAGTCATCGCTGGCTAGTTCAAAACTTCATGACACCTGTCAACATTGTCTTATACGTTCTGTTTCTCAGAAAATAGCCACAAAATAATTCTTCAAACATCATACGTTGTTTTGTTTTGTCTTATATTCGTCCCCCACATTAAAAGTGACCAATAACATTTGAGTAAAGACATCGTCTTTGGTTCAGCTGTGTTTGTAGCTGCCATCAACAGATGATTTATCATCAATGACTGTGGAAAAGTGGATCATCTCATCTTTACTTGTTTAATCGTCCCAAACTAAAAATCAAGCATGATCTTCGTGGTTCATCACTGGAACTCACCTTCATCAGGCCGTCCAGAGTCCATTCCTGCTTCTGTTTAACTTACTGTAACCTTCTTTTTTCATTTTTTTTTTTATAGCATTAAGGATGGTTTATGTTTGGTCGTTGGGGACAAAAATCTAATTTTCTTCAAATGTCTTCCCTTATTTCTGATTTTCATTTCTTTTTGTGCATTTTCTGACTCCAGTTCATCCTTCTTTGAGTTTTGTGTGATGATACTTTGAGATCATCGTTGATTATGCTGCATGCTTCCTTTGATGAACCCTCCACGTTGTTCGCTTTTACTCTAAATTTCAGGCACAGCTGACTTAACCAACGTTTTTATTTATTTATTTGGTATGTCTTAGCAAGCCAGAATGGCAGGCTGTTAAATAAAATAATTATGCCATGCCTGCTTCAGAGCAGGTGGCTAATGTAAACCCGTTGGTTGTTTTTGACAGCCAACTGTAAAGGGAGAACCAGGAAAACAGCTATTTCAGCCCCCAAAACTCTGCTGAGGAAGATGAAGGAACCTGTGATGTAAAGATGAGTGGGAGGGTTACTGTGACCGACTAAAACAGCCTGGCCCTTCTCTCTACCGGGGGCTGTCGGGTGATTTAAGAAAGAATAGACACAAAATGGACCAAATCTTACACTTCAGAGAGACAGTCCAATCTGAACATAGATCACTAAATCTCGGCTGTTTGGTTCAAAAGAGAAGAATACAAAACTTTAAACGGAAATGAACTGGAAACGGTAGTAGAGGAGCAATTTTTTTATGTTTTAAGATCTGGAGCGTGTCGTTCTATGTCTTGCATGAATCAACACTCTGAGCGGGTGTTTTAAACCGAATCTGAAAACAGCTTGTTCATCTTTGTGAATAAACGTTGTTGGGTGTTTGTTTATGACAGCTTTCGTGAATAAACACTTGAAACTTGACGACAGTGATTTTGAAGGACGATACCGTGATGTGTGATTTCAGTGTACTCCTGTACGATCAGGTGATACCTTTGGTTGTCACCCCGATCCAGTTTAAGTATCTGGTGAGTTTCTTGGAGATGTAGGTTTTTCCTCGTGCGGGCAGTCCCACCATCACGATCATGGTCGGGGAGTTGGTGAACTGGGGGACGGAGGCTGAAACAAACACACAAACAGTGACAACTCCTGCTCCAAGTCAGGCATGGTATCCTGTCCTGGGTGCATCAGGTACCAAACAGGAGAGGTTTAATGAGCTAGAATATCTTCAGTTTGCCATAAATTAAAAAATATATCCATTTAAAAGGTTACATAAAAAAAACAAATTAATGCTAGAAAAAGCTTAGAGAATAAGGCAAGACAACTACAATAACTGAATTAATTGAACTGTACTTAATCATTGTTTACCACACTACAGACATTATTGATGATTATTTGAATATTCCGCACGCGTATTTTCCGCACTATAAGGCGCACTGCATTATAAGGCGCACCTTCAATGAATGACATATTTTAAAACTTTTTCCATATATAAGGCGCACTAAATATATAAATATAAATATACTAAAAATATAAATATATGGTAAAATACCGTACTATAGTGGCTGGGGTTGAGTTACGTATCTACCTGATGGAGCTGCGCTACAGGAAATGCTACAAAATCCTACAGCAAATGCAAAAAAACAAGAAGAAAAGTACCGTATGTCAAAACTTTATTAACAAAATAAAAACCAGCTTTCCTCCGTCTCGTCAAAGTCGCCATTATGCGAGTCAGCGTCGCTGCTGTCTTGAACATCTGTGACAATTCCTGATGTTTTTGGCGCCATAACTTCGGCGACACCAACTACATAGCTATAATCCCCCTGACTACAGCAACATAAATTACTGTAATGATCATATATAAGGCGCACTGCATTATAAGGCGCACTGCCGGTTTTTGAGAAAATTAAAGGCTTTTAGGTGCGCCTTATAGGGCGGAAAATACAGTAAATTAATAATAATTTCAGTCATTTATCAAGTAGGAATGGCACAGAATCATCTGTGCTTGTCTATCGTATCATTTATGTTTTGGGTTTAGATTGTCATTGTCAGGTCGTCAAACTGAACAGGCATATATCACCTGTCAATCAAAGTGTGGCAACTCCTAATGACCAGTCGGGGTGAACGGCCCTCAGGTCGTTCAAATGATGCTTCTTAAAATGAAAGAAAAAAAAAGAAATAATATCCTCTGACCACAGAGATGCTGTTAAACCAGTACAGTCGCTTGGAAGTATGACACTTCTGCATGCACGAGTATCAACACATCAAACTACAGTTCATCAACACAGCAACCAGAACACGGTGTGTGCGTGTGTGTGTGTGTTTGTGTGTGTGCATATACTTACATCCTCTACGTCTGCTCAGTCTTTGCATCCATGGGACCCAGGTCTTCTCCAGAGGATTTTGTGTCAGCTTTGCTTGAGTTTGAGACATTTCCTCAGTAATCTGGTGAGTTTGAGTATCTTGTGTGTGCGTGTATGTGTGTGCGTGTGTGTGTGTGTGTGTGTGTATGTGTGTGTATAACCCCTCCAGCGTTACTGTGACTGTGCTAAAAGAAAAGCAGAGTGATCTTTCCGAGTGAGCTCAATTTAAACTCCCACTGTCACTGGAGGAGGAGACTGGGTTGATAACAAGTTGACAAACCTGTTTGATTTGTTCCAGAGAGCCGCGTCTCTGATTGGTTGTTTGACCTGTTAATCCTGCTAACGCTCACAGCCCTTCGCCCTGCATCAAGTGTGGTGAAAACCTTGTGGTGCCATGTAGAAATAAGTATATACGTATTACAAAACCATAATTACAGTGTGGAGAAGCTTGCTTGTGATTTTGCCTTCTCGAGTGTTTTAAATTTGTTTAAGGAGATTTTAACAAGATCAGCGGGAGACAGCGAACACATCTTACAAGACCAGTTTGGAGTTATTCAAAAACACCTGTAATAGCATTCAGCTCTCGATGGGAATGACAACATAAATTAAACTCATTTTCTTTTTGCATATCTCAAGCAAAAAATGGATAATGACTCTTTATTGATCTCTGATGTACAGTAAAACGAAAAACAGATAAGGGCTCCTTTTTTGACCATATCTGTCGTGTTGGGTTATTTAGACACAATAAAATACTCTACAAGTATTGATCTGTATCTCTACCAAACTCATGTATGACCAAATGTACAGGCAGACAGCTTTTACAACATCTTCCCAAACTTTGTCGTCATTATCTTTAACCAATACACCACAATTTCATTATTGAAAGTTAAAAAGAGGCTTAGACTTGAAACTACCCCCTAATCACTAAGCCTAGTAGAATTACATCATCTAGTGGTACTCTGATTGACAATATATTTTTTAATGTCACAGAGAATAATATCAGTTGTGGGTTAGTAGTCAATGACATCAGCGACCACTTACCAGTGTTTGTAATATATGATTGTCACATAAAGAGTAAGGTAAAGGAAAACTGTTACAGATATGCAAGGGTAAGATCGGAGGAGGCTATACTTAAATTTAGAAATGATTTACAAAAAGAAGAATGGAATGAGGTTTACACAGAGGGAGTAAATGATGCATATGATTCTTTTTTTTAAATGTTTCATTTCACATTACGATAAACATTGTCCAATAATTCAGTTTAAGATCAAAGGTAGTAACAACAAAAAACCTTGGATTACCAAGGGTTTACAAAATGCTTGCAAAAAAAAAAATACACTGTATAGAGATTTTATTAAGTTTAGAACTTATGATGCAGAAAATAAGTACAAGAGGTATAAAAATAAGTTAACAACGATAATGAGACAGGCCAAAAAGGAGTATTATAATAAAATATTAAACGAAAATAAAGATAATTTGAAAGGTTCATGGAGGATCTTGAATGAGGTAATGGGGAATAAATCAACTCCAACAGTCATGCCAAATTATTTTGTTAATGACAATCAAGAAATTAAAGACATGAACCAAATTGCCAATGAATTCAACTCTTACTTTGTAAATATTGGACCAAATCTAACTAAAACTATCTCAACACAAAAGCAACACCAAGAGGGTAAAAAGAGAATGGGGAGCAAAGTGTTACAATCGATGTACTTAGGTGGGGTGAGTGAGAATGAAATAATATCCATCATAGCCAAAACAAAGAATAAGACATCAACAGATAGTGATGGGATAGATATGTGTATAGTGAAACAAACTATTGACTGTATAATTAAACCTTTAAGTTATATATTTAATCTTTCTTTCAGTACAGGTGTTTTTCCAGAAAGGATGAAAATGGCAGAAGTTATTCCTTTGTTTAAGTCTGAGGACAAGACTGACCTTGTTTTCACAGTGTCGGGAGTGTTTTGGGGTTTCTCTGCTAATGACTGTGTTTCTGTCTCAGGAGAGGTGCAGGTTCCATAGTGCTCTCCCTCTGGAGAACTCTTAGACTCGGACAGGCAAAGGTGCCAGGGAACCACTAAAGTCTGTGGTTCCCTCTCGGCTGTAGTCGTTACTCAGGGGTGTAGCTCTGTGAGCTCCTAAAGCTCTGTAAGGATTTTACAAGTTTAGTTCTTTATAACATCTAACACGTCAAGATGTGTTGACCTCAACTTCATTTGTTTTTAGTCAGTGTCCTCCCCTCAAAGCTTCTATGTGTCCTCTGTAGTTCAGAGACATTAGATGATTGTTACGGTCCTTTCAGACAGAATGTGACAGAAGCACTGTTGCAGTTTCTTAGATTACAAGATACATTGATAGTTTTACGCCCCACCAAGCAAAGTGTGACGATTCCACGGTTTAATCCAATTGAAATTTGGCCTTTTCATATCGTGACACAAATGCAGATCCAGGCAGGAGACACGAGCTGTCCATGAACAGACTGTATGTCCCATCTCATCCACTTTAGAGGAGGTTAACTGTGAGTGAGGAGGACGTTGCTGTCTGAAAGGGCTGACTGCAGTTTTCAGTTTCTGCCACAAGATGTCGCCACACCCCCATAGTAGAACCCTAAAACCTTGATAAATATTTACTGCCTCATCTAAATTCAAATTTGGCAAATTACACAGCCAAAAATAAATATATGTCACAATCCGAACAGTTACAAGTGTTGAGAAATAACAGAGAAACATTTGTCAAAAACAGATGTTACGTATGAAAAGCTGAGGTGATGCAAATCCAACCTGGGCTGTATTTCGGTCAAGGAGGCTGAGTTTGTTTTAAAGCATGCAGAAGAACAGAGGGAGGTACCAACAAGCATGTCAGTGGACAGATGGAAACGCTGTCAGGGTGGTGAAGGATGTATATCCAGAAGACAGGATTACAGCGAGAGTACGAGGTCTTCTTGAAGAACAAACAGAGAATTAAACTCCTGTAGATGGGACTTGGGATGTGGGTCAAACACATGAGAATAAATCCCAAACCACATAGTCAGGCGTGACGGATCTGCTGGGCAGAGGTGGGGCTTATTTGTTTAAATGAGGCTGAGAATGTGTGTGTGTGTGTGTGTGTGTGTGTGTGTGTGTGTGTGTGTGTGTGTGTGTGTGTGTGTGTGTGTGTGTGTGTGTGTGTGTGTGTGTGTGTGTGTGTGTGTGTGTCAGTGTCAGTGTTACACACACACACGCGAGTGCACACAAACACACAGAGTAAATGTCTTGTAAACCTTCCTGTTTCTACAAGTGATGTTTCATGTGCGCTTCATGGGTATTGTTCTGTATTTTATACCTGCATGCTTGTTGATATGAGAAAGAAGAGACTGTCACAGTTTCACAGTGTAGGATAGGTTTTTTTTACTGTTTAACTCACTCCCCTGTTTTTCCAGATCCTGCCACCCTAATCAGCCAGAAATCCACTCATTCCCTTCACCTGTGCTTCCCCACCCAGCTCCACACCTGGTTTCCCTCATCAGCAGTTCCCCTCATATACCGGCCCATTTCCACCTTCTAGTTTGCCAGATTGTCGTGTGCTTTTGCCCCGCTTTCCAGCCTTCCTGATTTCTGTCCTGTGCCTGCCTGCCTGCCTGCCTGCCTGCCTGCCTGCCTGCCTGCCTGCCTGCCTGCCTGTAACCCTGCATGACTCCCTGCATGACTCCCGGTTTTGGATTTTTGCCTGCCTCTTTGGACTTGTTTGCCTGATCTGCCTGTCTGCCCGGTTTGACCCCTGCCTGTCTTTGACCAGTATTAAAGCCTCACGGACTCTGATTCTGCCTGGTGTTGTGCTTTTGGGTTCTCTGTCCTGTCTGAGCTGTGACAGAGACTTAGTTAGAAATAAAGACAAACAACTTTGCTCAATTAAAGTTTGTCTTATTGGAGATTCAAAATAAACTTACACACAGATCTTTTCTGCAACATCTCAAAAAAGAGCACATAAAAGAATGTGCATCATAGTTTTTTTACAGACAAAAAATGCTAATATTTGGATAAATGTTTCAATATAATTGGCTAAACTGATGGGGAGGTACTGTGGTTTAGACTTAACCCTCCCTTCGTTGGAGCCTTGATCGGCCCCTCTCTTCGTCTTCTTTCGGCTCAAACATCGTGGATTTGTTCTTGTACTCAAGTAACCACTCTGGGCCGTCTCCTCTCCATTGCTGTTTGCTTGAGATAAGGGAACTACGTCAAGTGATCAAGAGCTAAAATATGTAAGCCTGTGTGAGAATGTGAGGCAGGTCAAAAGTCACAAATGATGTTTGGGCCTTTTTAATCCATATTCCAGCTCCCTGTAACTCCTGCAAAGGCTAAAATAAATGTATTCCTAGCAGTATGCAGAAGTACTTCTCGGCAGGATAGTAGCGGTACTCCCACCTGTGCTCTCCACAGCTGGGGCCAGTTTTCATTCGGGGGTAAAGGACTCTCCGTACCTCCCGACTCCCTCTCAGACCTGCTGCTGCTCTGACTGTTAACAGTCCCCTGAAGAGCTGCTCTGCAGCTGCACTTTTGTGTTTTTACAAAACAAGTACTGCATGTTATGCAGTATGTTTGTGTTATTAGAAGTTTTCTTTTGCTTTAGTATTATCACATACATTTGAAATGTGAAATCTGTCCTGCAGTTGATATAAACACACCTTTTAGTGGCACATCCTGGATCTGGGGGGTGACTATGCTGATACCTGGATCCCGGTGAGCAGCTTCTACCTGAGCTGGATCTGTCTGCACTGGACTTCTCCGGACTGAATGTCCAACAATTAAACGTATGCAATTATTGTTATTGCCCAACAGTCAAGCTGGACGTATACGTGGTTTGAACACCTCCTCTAGCCCTGTCTGTGGATCGGGGACGAAGGCCTCTGGGTCATCAGTCTCAGAGCATCTGGATGCTGAAAGCTCCTTTGAGATGATGTAGAATCTGTCTTTCTCCCAGAGATCCTTTAACAGAGTCGACTAGAGGAACAAATGAAAACATCTACTTCACTTGCTGCATTTAGAATCCTTTCTGACTGGTTATCTGTTCTAAATGTAAATAAAAGTGTGAAGCTGCACGTGCATATGGTTCGAACAACTCCACAAGTGCTGCCTGTGGAGCAGGGGTGAAGGGCTCTGGGTCATCAACAGTCTCATCGAGTCCCCTTGCTGGAAGCTCCTCTGAGTCTGTGGAGCTGCTCTGCTGATCCTAGTCATCATAGCAGAGAAATTAAAAGATCTGCTTCAGTTCCTTCATTTCGAGTGTGAACTAAATCAAGCTGGGATATATTGTTTCTGTCCAACAGAGGAGTGTGAAGCTGCTGAAACTACCAGCTGCACAGAAATGCCATACTAAACAGTATAAGTATACTTAAGTTCGGCACACTTTTGTGTAAATATCAGTAGTACCAGGCCATGAGTGCGAGGGCCCGTTCATCGCTGCTTGCAGCTTTAATTATACTTAATATTATACTTATAACATATACGTATCACTTAGAGACCAAACACCGCTGCATTGTGGGAAGTTTCTGCTTGGCTACGGTCCGTCCGAAATGCCATACTAAACAGTATATACTAAAAAGTACACTTAAGTTCGGCACACTTTTGAGTAAATATCAGTAGTATGCATTAATTTGTTATATTATTCGTTATATGTTTTGTATTGTATGTATTATGTATGTATGTATGTATTATTATATACATATAATATTATATAATAATATTATTATAATATTATACTTGTGACATATACGTATCACTTAGCAACCAAACACTGCTGCATTGCATTGTGGGAAGTTTCTGCTTAGCTAGTGTCCATCAATCCATACTAATACATTTCTCTGGAATGAGTATGGATAGTACATACTATTGTACTAATGCTTTGGACGCACTAAAAAATCTCACTTACTGTTTTTGCTACTCATTAGGGGGGAAGTATGGAATTTCGGACGCAGCCCATGTTTCGCTAAGATGCTTTAAAAAAAAAAACTTACCAGCATTCAAAGGAACAAAACCTGAAGTAATGACAATTGTGACCCTAGAACACATGTACTGGTAGTAATTTAGCTTATATTTTCCAATGTAAATATTGGATTGTCATAACATTGTTTTGTATTTTTTTTTATGTTAGAGACCTTTTGCAGGTCCCTGAGATCACATGACCAGGGTCTGCTGTTATGAAGCAAACGCTGCTGAAAACTAAAGGCGCCTATGCAGCAGTGACTCCTTCCTCTGGAACTCCCTTCCTATGAGCATGAGCTCTGTAGGCTTAAAAAGTATCTTTTTAAACTTGATTTTGTGTAGTTTTTATATTTTATATTTTGTCCTGGGTTTTATTGAGACGCACTTTGTGGTTTTTATCTTAAAAGGTGATAAATAAATAAAATGTACTTATTGTTACCGAGTGGATTGTAAAAGGCTACTTGTCAGTAAGAAAGTACCCTTAAATGACAGACGGAAGGCAGGCTTGCAAATGAAAAGTAAAGTTTTAATGTGGTTCCAGGTGTGGACAACTTAGGTCTATAAACAAAAACCAAGCAACTCAAAAAAACAGAAATCATAATTAAGCAGAGGTGTTGGCGTCAACCTCTCCCCATGGCAGCACCCTTCTGTACTGAACCATTTCCCCTTTATATCTGCTCCTGACTCCACCCCTGGCTAAGCAGTCAGCAAATCACAACATCACTACAATATACACAAGGGGCTTCCCATAAAGCAATCAGAGCTCCTCTCAGGCAATCATGGCCGCTCCCAAATTACTGCATCTGCATGGATAGACACCAGTAGTTAAATTACACGTCACAACAGAATGTGCACCTTCTGTGGGACTGAAATCCAACTCACAACACTTGCTCATGAAAACAATAATAGAAATTACTCTGACAGAGTCTGCTCTGTCACATATAACACAAAAATCCTAGACATCTTTGCACAATAGTAAATCTTTTAATCTTCTGCATACACCACACATCATGAAATATTAACAATCTTGAGCTTTATTTGTGAATTGGAAACTAGAGTTATTGAGCAATTTGTATTTTTTACACATTTTAAAAATAAAGAATGTGACAGCGTAATATGTCATGTCTTAGAGATCATCTGAGCTTAAATCTGTATAATTCCAAAACCTGGTATCAGACAGACAGTAATAGAATAAAATCAAATATGAATCACAATTATTTTTTATGATGTTATAAAGGATTAGTACATAAGGAAATTTGTCCAGAAAAAATGTGGATGTGCTGAAAGGTAGAAGAAGCATCAACTCAGTTCTTTCTTTGACCAGCAGATGGCAGAAAATCATTAGTGAAACACAATCACACTGCAAATTAAAGCTACTGTAACTTTTGACCCAAAGAGTTGTCCTACTTTATCTCCCTTTTCCGTGATCGTACAGAGGAAATTCTTGACTGATTTATGTCAGCAGTGACAGAAGTTATTTTTTTATTAACAATGCCTTTATACTCAAAATAACATATTAATTCCTTAAAGGGGACCTATTATGAAAAACAGGTTTTTTTCTTGCTTTAACATATATAAAGTGGTCTCCCCTCAGCCTGCCAACTCAGAGAAGGAGGAAAGCAACCAAATTCTGCAGTGTCTGTACAGCCGCCCGGATGAGCCGTCCAGTGTGATGTGGATCTACGAGCCGTTCCGATTCTGCTCCCTTTCGTTATGTAACGAAAATGCGATTTACATAGATTGGCCTCCGATGCGTGAAACCACACCCACAACTTACTCCGCCGGCCGGAGCTTCCACCATTTTTTCGTAGCGGTGTATCACGTCATTCAGGCAGCCAATCAGCACAGAGCCTCATTATCATAGCCCCGCCCACTCAGAATCCTGCATAGATAATGAGGTTAGAGAATGGGAAGATAAAGACATGGCTCAGAGGCTGAATTTCTAATTTATTTAGCAAAAACAATCAAAAGCTTGTTTTTAAGACATTCAAGGCCTGTTTAAAATAGGTATTAGATGCCATAATAGGTCCCCTTTAAGTTATACTCATTTTCTCTTTTTTCAAAATGTTTCTGTATATTGATTGGCAACATTTTCTTATGAGCTTTCCACATAATTTGTGGTCCACTAATTCAAGAAATCTCAACAATTTTTAACTGAAGGAATAATGGATTTGAAAGATGACTACAGGACTCTCTCAGAAAATTAGAATATTGTGATTTACTGTAATGCAATTACAAAAACAAAAATGTTATACATTCTGGATTCATTACAAATCAACTGAAATATTGCAAGCCTTTTATTATATTAATATTGCTGATCATGGCTTACAGCTTAAGAAAACTCAAATATCCTATCTCAAAAAATTTGAATATTCTGGGAATCTTAATCTTAAACTGTAAACCATGATCTGCAATATTAACATAATAAAAGGCTTGCAATATTTCAGTTGATTTGTAATGAACCCAGAATGTATGACATTTTTGCTTTTTTAATTGCATTACAGAAAATAAAGAACTTTATCACAATATTCTAATTTTCTGAGACAGTCCTGTATATTGTTTGTTTAAAAAAAATATTGTTTGTTGTTTACTTATCCTAATGTACTCTTTTTCACCTCAGACCTTTACGTATGAGTGTTTTTACTGTGATACTAAAGTCAAAGATCTTAATATTCCCTCCAACCCTGTAGTGATAAGACGCGCCCCCGTGCACGAGCCTCCTGTGGCTCGGGAACGCGCGCAGCTTTGATTGGTCGGCTGGGCGGTATAAAGCTCCGCAGTGAAGGATGCGCGGCTCATCCCCGCGTCCTGCCCCGCACCGAGCAGCACAGGCCCGCAGCCCCGCACATCTGGATTTCACAGGGATCTTTTGCTTTTCACTCAGTCCAACTGTAGCCGCAGCATTTCCACTCCTGCCACTGCCCCACTCTGTTATTCGTCTGCAATGAAGGAGAGGAGAAGCGCGCAGCCCTGCGTGGCCAAGTGCAAGCTGGTGCTGGTCGGAGACGTGCAATGCGGTAAAACAGCGATGCTGCAAGTGTTGGTGAAAGACTGCTATCCTGAGGTAAATTACCACTCATGATACAGAATGTCTGTCATTTAAATAAAAAATAAATAACATAAAACATTGAAAGAGCATAGAATTGATCTATCTATCTATCTATCTATCTATCTATCTATCTATCTATCTATCTATCTATCTATCTATCTATCTATCTATCTATCTATCTATCTATCTATCTATCTATCTATCTATCTATCTATCTATCTATCTATCTATCTATCTATCTATCTATCTATCTATTTTGAAATTATTGAAATTATTTTTTGTTTTTGTTCATTGGGTTTGTTATTTAGTAGTTTATTTTTTGTTTGTTTCTTAATTATTAAATTGTACTCTATCGTTTTTCATATATCCAATCATTTTTCTTTTGTGTAAATTCTTTGTAATCTTCCTTTTATTTCTATCATCTATAGATTTCTAATTGCTCATTTGTATATTTTGTTTTTATAAGTATGATATTACATTTTATGTTAACTATAGGTGGAGGCACCTGATAAGCTCTTTGAGTTTTCGCCTCTTCCTGCACTTTAAATTTGTAAAGTTGGTACTTTTATTTGTGTAATGTTTAACTGTGCAAATAAATAAATAAATAAATAAATCTATCTATCTATCTATCTATCTATCTATCTATCTATCTATCTATCTATCTATCTATCTATCTATCTATCTATCTATCTATCTATCTATCTATCTATCTTAAGGAAATCTGTTTTATATCAGACACTATTTAAAGTATGTCATGAATGTGGTTTATACTGAAATACTGAAAACTGTCCACTTGCAGACTTATGTCCCCACTGTTTTTGAGAACTACACGGCGTGTCTGGACCTGGAAGACCAGCGTGTAGAGCTCAGTCTCTGGGATACGTCAGGTGAGCATCAAGCTTTCATATATTGCTTTTAATGAGTTTACCTAAATTGCAGGACTGTGATCTCCTCGGCCCCCAGCTGTCTGTTGGAGTCACTGGCAATCTGTAATTCTCCCCCAGATGTTCAGGGCTGAGTATGAGCAGTGGGATTAAGGTGTCAGTTTCGGGTTTTATGAGGAATTTGTTGACACTCCCAAGCACCCAGTCCGCCAGGAGTCGGGTAATGACTGTAAGTGAAGTCTCAGTCATGGTTTTGCTTTCGTTGTACCGGGTGCTGTTTACCCAGACTCTGCTATCAGTCAGTCCTTTTTTGATGTATAAGCAGCTTTTCACTCGTGTGGAATCTTCAGTGGGATTCTCCCCTGCTGATTGCTGAGGCCAGGCTCATTAAAGACATACATGACACCAGGGCCCCGAAACTGACTGCATATGGAGTCTTAGTAATCTATTATTGAGTCCATGAGCCCTCTTTTTTAATTAAGCATACATTTTTAACAGCATACATTTAGTCTTTTATTCATTTTTAAACAATGTTGAATATTGTGCGTTTTCAGTGTACGGTTAAGAAAGTCTGGTATTCTGTTTCTTAGTTGGCTTCACGTTCTGTTTTATCCTGAAAGAGCCTGTTCCTTCTCTGCGTTGTTCAGTTTTGCTTTCTCATTGTCCTTCACTTGGATTTTGTTGCAAATTATTACACCTCCTGTTCCCTCAGGCTACATCCACATTTGAATAGTATCATTCCAAAACCACCCCATGCTCACTGGGCATTTACCTGGTCAATGACTTTAGGCGCGTTTCTACTAGCAGGTAGATTTTTCGGGGCTGGGCCGTTTGCGCGTGTTTCCATTACCAGGAACGGCCTTGTAATGTGGCCTTCAGGAACCAATAAAGGGCCAGAAAACAGCCCTGTGGTAAGAGAGGGGCGTTTTTCTGCTGAGAGGGGCTACCTGGTGGCTGGTCTCTGCTGATTGGATATTCTAGAAGTAGGAAATTACTTCAGCCATCTCACGTGAACTTAAAGGGGACCTATTATGGCATCTAATACCTATTTTAAACAGGCCTTAAATGTCTTAAAAACAAGCTTTTGATTGTTTTTGCTAAATAAATTAGAAATTCAGCCTCTAAACCATGTCTTTATCATCCCATTCTCTAACCTCATTATCTATGCAGGATTCTGAGTGGGCGGGGCTATGATAATGAGGCTCTCTGCTGATTGGCTGCCTGAATGAAACGATACACCGCTCCGAAAAAATGGTGGAAGCTCCGGCTTAGTTGTGGGCGTGGTTTCACGCATTGGAGGCCAACCTATGTAAATCGCATTTTCGTTACGTAATGAAAGGGAGCAGAATCTGAACGGTTCGTAGATCCACATCACACTGGATGGCTCATCCGGGCGGCTGTACAGACACTGCAGAATTTGGTTGCTTTCCTCCTTCTCTGAGTTGGCATGCTGAGGGGAGACCACTTTATATATGTTAAAGCAAGAAAAAACCTGTTTTTCATAATAGGTCCCCTTTAAAGGAGCTTGAGGCAGGATTGAGACAGGATTTATGAAAAAAATTCATATACGTTTTAAGTTTTCTAGTAATAATGTCAGATGAAGCGTTCCAAACCCAAAAGAATGAGCCCTCTAGCGTATCTCTCCGTTGCCTTGAACAGGCTGTGTGCTGCAAAATGTGCTGCAATTCGGGCCCAAATTTCCCGCGCTGTCCTGCGGATGTGACGTCACATGACGCTGCATGCGCGTTCTCCCCGTTCTCCCGTGCCGGCTTCACTGTTGGCTGCAGTACCCCCGACGGCCGTCGTGGTGAAGGGTGGCGCTAGAGAGTCTCATTTCTTAAAAGGAGCCTCATGCTCCTTTAAATCATGTGAGCAAAAATCATTTAAGCATTTTGACCAGAGACATTTTGCTATGAATACTTTTGATGAAATTGGAGATTACGTGAAAAAAACAATGGAGGGACATACGAGTCAGTTCAGGTCTTGCTGTCATATTACACCAATATAGAGGTCCGGTGGGGGGTTCTTTTAATCTCAAACGCTACCACCGTGGTTGTGTGTTTAAAAAGAAAAGCAAGTAACACCCGTTGTTTACGTGTTTCTTTTTTTCTTTTTTCCTGTCGGCCAGATTTACCCTGAACTCTGTTAGTGGAAACGCGCCTTTTGTTGACGTTCCTTTCGTGCATTTAGGCAGTTGCAGTGTTATTAATTGCAGTTGCGTCAGTGTTGTAAAAACCCAACTATTTATCGTTATAAACCCGTATCAAGAGTCACACATATCGTGTCTAGAGCACAGTTAGACAACACATCTATGCGTTTGTCTCCAGTTAACTTTAGACTATGAGACAGCTCCATTCACAAGGCTGCTGCCAGAGCTTTATCAGGAACAAGGGGAAACTGGGCCCGTCATCCTGTTCGTAAATCTTTCTGGCTGCCAGTTATCTACAGGATAGACTTGAAAGTGTTGCAGTTTACAAATCGATCAATAACATGTGGCCATTGCAATACATTTTTAATCTCCTTGTAAAATATAAACCAAGAGCTGAGATGTCTTTAGGAGGCTGGGAGAACCTGGAGGCGTTAAGTGCACTTAGCTGCATTTTCACTGCTGTTTTCTTTGTCCACATCCATTTTATTAGTAGTTTTAATTTCAATGATCAATAGTTTTCTTTTTAATCTAGTTCTGTTTTCCTAATGGTGTTTTGATTTGATTATTTATTAACTCCATTTCTCTGATGGAGTCTTTCATTTGTGTAAAACACTTTGGATTGAAGCTCTGATTGGTCCACGTGGCAGCACCGCATTTCCACCTTCTACTTCTTTGCTATATTTGAACTGGATAATGGATGGATGGATGGATGGATGGATGGATGGATGGATAGATAGAAGAGGTGTCAAAATTATTCACATTCATTACTTAGGTAGAAGTATAGAGTTTAAAAATACTCCTGTAGAAGTTGAAGTATCATCTCAAGTTTTTTACTCGAGTAAAAGTATAAAAGTACTGGTTTCAAAACTACTTAAAGTATAAAAGTAAAAGTAATGTAAGGGGGAAAAAAGCCATTAAGGACAAAAGCCATTGAAAATGAATGTATCTTAGTATAATGCAAATATATTAAAGAACCATATATGTGTACTATTGAGCATTAACATGTGTTTCAGAGAGCAGGAGATATGATGACTAGTTGCCTATAAGTATTGTAATGGTGCAAAAAGTCAAACTTCAGAGGCATGTTATCATTTATCCTAAGCTTTATTGGAATGTACATCCAAGTTTAGTTGCAGGAATCTGAGGGAACGGATGTAAGAACAAAACTGGACAAGAACATCTGAAACAACCACAACCAAATTCACTCTATCCGGATGGAGCAATTTAACTGGATAGTTTTTATTTTAAAGGCCGAAATGAAATAGAGTAACGAGGCTGTTTTTAAAATGTAAGGAGTAAAAAGTACAGATAATTGTATGAAAATGTAAGGAGTAAAAGTAAAAAGTCGTCTGAAAAATAATTACTCCAGTGAAGTATAGATAACCAAAATTTCTACTTAAGTAAGGTAACAAAGTATTTGTACTTTGTTACTTGACACCTCTGATAGATAGATAGATAGATTGCTGTAAATTGAATGCAGTGAGCTGTGGTTCCATCTCACACAAGAGCTGCTCCGTCCGCTCCGCCGCCGTGTCCTGAGGAACACGAAGGAAGTAAACAAAAGGAAGCACGGCACTGCGCTGCTGGCGACAGCGCTGCCCGCCAAATGTCTTGTGGTGATATAATCACAGGGTCACACAGACCCGAGAGAGCACAAGTATAAATACCAGCTGGGACGCCTTTACTAATTCTGGATAGTTCTTAATGTGGACACAGATTACTATAATGTCAAAAATGCATTTTAAAAGGGAAACGGAGTGTGGATATAGCCTGGGTGTGTTGGCCTCGTGGTTCTCTCTCCTTCGCTCACCACTGTTTGACGTTTGGTTGTTTTCTAAACATGAACTCTTGTCCTTCTCCTATGTTACTCATGATTGTGTTTCACTGTGCCAAAGAGGGGATTTCTGTTTGTTTGATAAAGCCCTTCATTTTCTGTAGCTCATCCCACCTCTGAATCATTTCTTTCAATGTCAGTTTAATTTGATAAATACATGTTAATCAGGTGCAGACAGATCGTTCTGGCACCTACTTTCTCTGACCTGTAGATGTGAAAGAGGTCAAGAAATCCATGTCACAAAAACATCAAGTAATTTAAGATAAGTCTTATTCTTACTCTGTTTCTTTCAGTCCTCAAACTGTCACGGTTTCTGTATTCGAGCTGCAGCTGAAACAAATCCTGATCACATATTCTGTTAGAAGCAGGATATTGACATTTGTCATGATTTGCACAAATTTCATGTGCTAATTTACAAATTATGGAATAAAGCGAATCAGTCAGCGCCCCGATTATGTCTTTGGTCCGCTGCTTGAAGATACTTCAAACTGTGGCAGCCTAGTGACCCAAATACATATAATAATTATGTAAATGTGATCAATATGAAAAGCTGTCCAGGGCAGCGTATCTGTCTTTCATAACAGTTCTGGCTAACATCGAAGTCTGCCGACGCTCTGTGTTCAGAGGAAGTCGAGCGGTGCCAGTTGGCCTGCAGAGGGGTTGTTCCACAGGGGAGGGGGGGGATGCCTCTCCATGTCAGGGTTATGTGTGTGTGTGTTTGCGTGTGTGTGCACAGTTGCTCTGAACAGAAGGCACAAGTGAGGGACACTGAGGGAAAATATATGCTTGACCTCCTCGCTGCCTTATGCTGTGTCTGTGTGCGGCGTTGGCTTGCATTTGTGTGTGTTGCCTAAAAGAAAAGAACAAAAAAAAAAAAAAAGCTCTTATGTAACTGAAAGCAGCACTGAACTAATGTAGGTTTGTGTGTTTGTCTCCCACGAAGTGAAAACTTTCTGGACAGTCACCCTTTCTGGAGGAAATGTTGCATAAGTGGGATTTACATTTGCAGCACGAACATATTCCGGTTCGGCGCAGGCGCCGTCAGGCTTTGCTTTCATGCTTGAAATTTTGCTTCAGTCCGATCTGATTAAAATCACGGACAGTGACGAGCCTGTTAATGAGTAAGAGTCTGGTAATCAACCAATTATATCAACAGGGCTCCAGGTGTCTGCATGCAGCACACGGATGTTCACACAAACAAAAGAGACAGCTTTAAAGGCAACCTTTTGTCTGTAAACTACAGTTTTTGCTCCTCACTAAAAGACCCAACTCCATGTTTCCAAAATGAGTTGCATCTTTTCTCAGGACACTGATCTTTCCGATTGCATGCATGCAAGCAGACACAATGAGCAGGTCGGCTTATGTTAGCTCAACTGACAGGATTGTGTGTGTATTTATTTCAGAGAATTTATATAAGGGTGTATATTTATGTACCTGTGTTTGTGTGTTCAGGCAGGGGGGGGTGGGAGGTGGTAGGAGCGAGAAGTTGTGTCCTCTTTAGATCCGTTTGCATCTTCTTTCTCAAGACTTACATCACCACCCTGGATATGTGATATGTGCTTCAGCTCCTTCCAGCCGAGATGTTATTGATAGATAGCGCTTGTATAAGTTGTCCTACTTTTGAAGCCAAAATTTAACTGGGAGGGTTTTTCTGATGGTGATAATGTCGTAAAACCTTTCATCTATTTCTTAGAAGAGTGTAAATTATTTTCAGGGCAGCATGAGCGTTAGTGAGTCTCTCTGGGGACGCGGCAGAAGCGTCTGCTCCTGTTATAACTACATCCTCCTGGATTTGCAAGGAAAGCTGCTTGTGCACATTTGGCCCCGGAGTGAGGGGACCTGGAAACTGAACAGCGGTCCTAGTGTTGTGTAGTCGGGAGCGATTAGATGGCAGAGGAAAGACAATAGAGAACGGATGTCCTGTCGATCTGTTTTTAGTACAGGAACCTTCCTGAGAGTAAATAAAAAAAATAACAGAAATAGAAATGTAGGAAAAACACATTTCCTTCATACAGTACGTCCTCTTTTAGCTAAGTAGATGTTTTTTTGTTGCTCTTTTCTTCTTTTTTCTTTTTGTTTGCTCTGGACCCTGTGAGTTTTTGAGGGTTTGAGTGTGGTTGCTGCGAGCTGCTTTTTGAAGTTTGCGCAATTCATCATTGCACAAAAGCTAAAGTGTTGATCTTATAAAATGTTGGATTGTCTTGCATATAGTCAATTCATCTTTGATACAAGTTTCATATGTGTCTAGTTGCAAACCAGTTTAATTTAAAATGTAAAAAAAAAAGTATTTTCTCCGTTTGATGTCAGCATTTATCGCCTCTAACACCCACATATTATGTGGCTTGGGAAATGTATTCTAATACAAATGTGTAAAAAAAAGATTACAAAACATAATGACATAAAGACTATGTACTGTTTCCCAGGCAACCACTAGAAGTTGTTGGAAACTATTGTTCTGATCAAAGACTTGATCCAAAACCAACCCGATCACACTGAACTGCTTTTGCAGATTTGTGCATTAGTGGTCAGAGACGGGTGTTTATTTCTGGTTTTTGCACCAAATCAACTTTTATTGATACTGATGATGAACAACCTATATAAGAGGCATAAAAAATGTGTTTTACATGGAGAATAATTTAGATAACACTTTTATGTGGATATTAAACCATGTTACTGTCAACACTAAGGATGCGTGGACTTTGTTGCTCTTTGAAGATCAAAAACACAAGTTTGCTACATTACCTGAGAGATAAATTCGTCAGTGTTTTTTATCTTTTGGTGTGAAGGGGGCAGTACTGGAGTTGAGGGGGGATGAGGGGGGATGGCATCCCCCCCTGAAATAAAAACGGTCAAAATCATCCCCCCTGTAAAACTGCCATCCCCCCTTTCCATCCCTTATGTCATTTCATCAATGAATGTGGTTTTACTGCTATTTCAACATTTAGAGTCATCGACAGAAAAATAACACCAGAAAAATAACTTATTTGATAATTTTCCCCTGTTTCAAGTACATTTTCACTTGAAATAAGTAGGAAAATCTGCCAGTGGGATTTATCTTCTTATTACAAGCAAAACAATCTTGTTCCACTGGATGATTTTTCTACTTATTTCAAGTGAAAATCTACTTGAAACGGGTGAAAATTGTTGTTTTTTCCATTTTTGTGTTTTGATGTATTTGATGTAAGCCCAGTGGATATTTAAAGCTTACAGAAGGCTGCATTTAACTGCTGCTATGTCATTCCTGCAGTATTTTTGCAGGTGTTTTGGTCAGTGCTATTATTTTTAATATATTATATTATTTGTAATCAGCACAAATTATCTGTCCCCATATGATAAAATCCACCATCCCCCCTGATTTTTTTTTTTTTTACAACTCGAGTACTGGAAGGGGGTGATCGTGAAGTTAGTGGGATTTTTGCATCTACTGTATTTATTAAGTATGCTACTTCCTGAACCACCAAAAACTGTATTGTCATCAAATTAAATCTGTATTCCTCCGATCTGCTGGGGCTCCAGGTTCTCCATATTATGACAACGTCAGGCCCCTCTGCTACAGCGACTCAGATGCCGTGCTGCTTTGCTTCGACATCAGCCGACCGGACACAGTAGATGGAGCGCTGAGGAAGGTCTGAAGTCATTTTATTTACTCTAGCTGAGGTCGTTCTGGATGTTTAGTCTGCTCTCCTCATATCCACTTGTAAAGTAACACCGGTCGATTCCTTTCTTTCCAGTGGAAAGCAGAGATTCAGGACTTTTGCTCCAGCACACGAATCCTACTTGTCGGCTGCAAGACAGACCTACGCACAGACGTGTGCACGCGCTTGGAGCTGTCCAATCAGAAACAAGCTCCCATCTCCCAGGAGCAGGTTTGTTACCTGATTTCTTTCGTCCTTATTTCTGTGTCTTCTTTCAGCATCTTTATGCATTCAGTGCCAGAGCTGGTTTTTATTTTTTCCGTGTTGTAGGGTTCGTCCTTGGCCAAGCAGCTTGGAGCCGAGTCCTACCTGGAGTGCTCCGCCTTCACGTCAGAAAAGAGCATCCGCAGTGTTTTCCGTACTGCGGCTCTGGCCTGCGTTAGCAATCTGCAACCTGGCACTAAACCAAGCCCAGTCCCCCGCCTCTCCAAAAGAATGCTCCACCTGCCCAGCAAGACGGAGGTGGTCTCCTCCACCCTCAGCAAGGACAAGTCCAAAAGCTGCTCCGTCATGTGAGTGCAGCTGAAGCCTCGCTGTGCGGGAGAAGGAATGGACAGGATAACTGTACTGTAGCGGGGCCAGCAGGGATGCAGGAAGTGCATCCCCCAAAACTACAACAACCACTCCCTGACAGATCAGTGCACACTCTGTATTCAACTCAAATGTTGAAATTTTGATCCCTACACAATTTTTATTTGACTTAAAATGAAGTAGTCTGCTACAAAGGGAAATTAGGATGCACTGGAAGTCGCTGACCCACATGATGGTTGCTGCGAATTAGCCTAAATAAGGTCAGCACCTTTATTTTCCACGGGGCTGAATTAAAGCGATGAAACCCATTTGAAGTTCTGATTATGGTGCCCTTACCCATCCATCTTTCTAACTGAATGTGTGTCAAAGGTCAGCGTATGTGTCAGGTGATGAGACGAAACATAAAATCTGACGGTGACACGAAGTGGTGTCTACATAAATGAAGCTCGGGGAATTTAAAACAGAGGCCCCTGAAGAAATTATGCCCACGGCTGGCCCCGCGCAGCATTTCATCTTGAAACGAAAGCAGACAGCAGAGAAAAGGTGCTGCGAAGGGAGGGATTTGGCAAGCGGAGGGCTCGTTTGCAAAGGCAGTGGGAGGACAAACAGATGCCTCCTGAAGGAGCGCAATGTGACTCAGCATCGCATGAGCGGCGAAGTCGACACGGGTGGACGTGCTGTGATAAACCTAACATGTCTTTGTGACTCTCTGTCATTACCCATCGCCACAGAAGTTAGTTTTTTTCAAATTTGATTACTAAAAGACTGATGAATCATGTTAATATTTTATATATGGTCCAGCAAAAGATTTAATAATTTCTTTTCATAGACGAGACATCGATTTTTTTTTTTTTTTTTTTTTTTTTTTTTTTTTTACGGATTATAGAAAGATTAATCGAGAAATATGTTTTTAGCTCTCTGTGCTTATTCTACTTCACAAGCTCCTCTTGCAGAGTCGTGGGAGAATTGTACACTTGTGAAATAAGCATGTAACTGTCCTGATAAAATGAAACAAGATGTTATATCTTGCTTTTTTCAATAATATTACCTGTAAGACACAGGCTTCATATAACCTAGAGCTGGTGGTGAACACAGCACCACTTCATTCAGTGTAATCCTTCATTTATAAAGTTAGTAGCAGTCATGGATGCTGCCAAAGATGTCACACTTTTAGGGAAAGAAAGCTGCTTGCCTGGTGCATCAAAACATTTTTAAGCGTGCATCGGCAGCTTATTGCACATTGTCTCACGGGACAGATTTGATGAATTCGAAACTTCCATTTAAAATCCTAGTTGTGTTTTTTCAGCTTTGCTGATGTTACTTTAAAGAAAAGATTTTTAGGACTTTTCTTTTCCAATGTCCAAAGTGACCTTTTGGTATACTCTTGATCATTATGTCCAGCTCTTTTAATTAATTAATATATATGTCTGGTAATGACAAGCAAATCGGAGCCCGGCGCAGAAGTCCACATACATCCTTTTTTATTTATTTTTTGTCAATAATAAGCACAGTTAGACAACATGGCCAAGAGAAAGGATGCAGAGGTTTTGAACTGAAGCGCACAATCTGTTGGTCCTGTCCGCTTTTTGTTTTGCGATAAATCTGAAAGCAGATATTTTCTGCCCGACGTAGCTGCTGAAGATGTGTTCTGACATTAATGGCAGCTGAGTTAATGGAGGGCTTGATGATTTGTGGTTCTGCACCGACCGTGTGCAGAACGGTGAAATTTAACGTGTTGCCTAGCAACAGTGTGAGCCGGGGCAGTTCCTGTCTCTGCTGGATGGAGGGATGGCTCTCAGAGCGGGAGCCTCACCTTTTTCATTGTAGCATTAGATAGAAGTCAGAGGAGATGGCTGAACATTTGAAGGTGAAGTGATATGTTGTACATCTGTAAAATAAAATAAATGAATAAATAAAAACAGTATTGGGTCGGGTTTTGGAAGCAACACGAGTCTAGCTCTGCTGCAGTCATTATTTACCGTCTCCACTCAGCGCTGTCTGGAGATCCTGTCATCCTAAACAAGTTTCTCAAACAGACATGTTGTTTCACCCGCTGGTTTTTGTGGATTTGTTTTGTACATATTATTCTTCATAAAACTGCAGAGGTCCCCCAAAAGAATATTCCTCAGACGAAAATAACATGCTTGTATGAAGTTGCCTTTTCTGGCTTAAATTATTGACTGAATTCTGTTTTTGTTACTGCCATAGTTTCTTTAAAACATTTATTTAATAGATTAATAAAATATGCCTGAATTCAATTTTGAAGTGAGTGTTTGTTCTTGGGATGAGCAGATCAAAGTTAAACCTTCCAGCTTGTGAAGTCAAGTCAGTTTTATGTCACTGACGCACGTCGGCTTTGAGGGTCTTCACAGGTCTAACGTTATACAACACCCTCAGTCCGCTGGCCTAGAAACCGCTCAAACATCCCTTAACAACGAAATAACTGAACAATCCACCGCAACAGCATTTAAGACGTGATTTCTCCTCCAAGATGGACAGGCTTGGACTCTACATCACATTTTAGATATTGATGCCTCTCACATGAGTTCAGTTTCATCAAGCTATACTAACACTTTTCTTACAGGCACACTTTAAGAAATTTCATGTAAAAATTATTTTGGTAATTTAATCAAATTCAAGGCTAGTGAAAGCTTGACAGCACATTGTTTTTTCTTCCTCAGTAGGAATGATAATCTAATCTTGTTTTTGACGCCGAGGCCACAGTAATGTCTCACAAATAAATATAGAAAATGATGTTGAAGGTCAAACACCCGAAAGTAGAAAAATGGAAACAACAGAACAGAAAAACAGAAAAAGACAGCAAAATGTAATTAATGCTTTGAATCGTTGCCTTTTAAAACATTTTGTTGTATTTTCCAATTTCTTGCTGTGTTTTCTGGAAAAAAAAAGATTGTCAGTTTTGTTGTTATTTCTAAAATGTTGCAGCATTATCTTGAACACAAATGTAAGCAAAAAATCTCGTTACCAAATTGGTTTTCAAACTTGGTCGAGAGGGAACAAGGGTGACGAGCAGCTTCTTCAGTTGCAAACTTTGGGTTTTATGAAAACACAACACTTACTCTCAAAGGATTCTACGTGATGAAAATGTAGTTATTTGCATTATGGATTTACAGCCTTTATCCCAGCAACTTGTCTTACAGATTTTAATTTTGCGTTTTTGATATTACCTGCAGATCTTCAATTCATTCCTGCATAGTGAAGAATACAACTGAGATTTAGTATTGTGCATGTAACCAATTAGCAAGTATATAACTAGGCTAATTCGTTTTTTTCCAACTAAATAAAGGTATTAATAGCTAATATTTATTTCTAAAGCTTGTATTTGTCAGTTAATTCTTACAGGTAAATACAAGTTATTTGCCTTTCCATCTGAAACTAATTACACTGATAAATCACTGCTCTCATTTTTCTTTCCTTTTATTTTTCCCAGCTATTCAAAATAGATTTTGAATTTTATTCAGTCCTCAAAAAATCACCAAAAATAAAAAAAAACACTGAATCATCAGAATCATCAGAAGAAGAGTGGATTTTTAATTTCAGCATCTGATGTTTTGGATAAAAGCCTCGAACATAAAGAAGACCGGGCACTAATGAAATGTTAAGATAACATGTAAATAATGCTTTGCTAATAGAGGAAATACCAACAATTTATTCTGGTGGCATGACTGAAAATCACTGCCTTATTGTCACAGAGAACCTAAAATCTGCAATGATTTCAGTAGCTCAGGATCTCTAGGATGGATGTCCAGGTAAGGATGTCCAGGTAAGGGTGGAGCAGACGTGGTTGAAGTGACCTGGACAAGCATCAGCATCCAGAGGGATGAAGGAACATTCCTGCTGTTTGAAACCCTCTCAGGGACTTTTGTAAAAAAGGTTCTCAAGTTTTACATGTAAGATAATAATTAAACACACAACATACTGCATTATTATTAAATATTAAACAAACAAAAAAAAACTAAGCCAACAAAGTAAAAACCGCTTGTGAAAAGCTGATTGAGCCACGGTTGTTGGCACGTGAGACATGCAGACGTCACCAGGGGCAAACGATGTATGAAACCTTGAACCCTGATGACAAACTCACAATAGTGTTAATTATTTTACACTCTATTAACTTCAACAGTGCTGAATATCGGCTGATGAATGTAAGTGTGATATGTGTCACCAGGTCAGTTGTTCAAGTGCAGTCCAATTAATCAGTTCATGTGTGTGTGTTTGTGATGAGGGCAGTTGGAGTCGGGCCATCCGTGATTATGTACACGTGAATTGGTGTA